>NW_027256881.1:302525554-303125554 GCF_029215685.1 Pituophis catenifer annectens
AATTGGAAGTACCTTGGCGACGTTTCGACAACCCCCCTATCAGACCCCCCAATCAGAGCACAGCCAATCCCCCACCCAATCAGAACACACCTCCACCCAATCAGAACACAGCCAAGTTCCCACCCAATCAGTTGACACCCCCACTGACAGTTGAAAAGAAGAAACAACCATGATCACACATTGCTCCTAGAAGCACAAGGCCAAAGACACCAGCCTGAAGATGACAAATGAGACTTCGTCGAAACGTCGCCAAGGTACTTCCAATTTTACATGGGAGAAAATCCGAATGACCAAAGACCTACATATAAATACCCACGAAAACCTCAGAATATATATTTGTATATATATATATATATATATATATATATATATATATATATATATATATATATAGGTCTTTGGTTATTCGGGTCTTCTCCCACGTAAAATTGGAAGTGTCTTGGCGACGTTTCGACGAAGTCTCATTCATCATCTTCAGGCTGGTGTTCTCGGCTTCGTGCTTCCAGGAGCAATGTGAGATCGCAGCTGTCTCTTCCTTTTAACTGCTAGTGGGGTTGTGAGCTGATTGGGTGGGAACTTGGCTGTGCTCTGATTGGCTGGGGGTGTGTTCTGTTTGGGTGGGGGCTTGGTTGTGCTCAGCTTAGTCTGAGTTGCAGGGGGATTTGAGCTGGTGAGCTGCGTTGTTGTTGTTTAGCTTCGTGTTTGTGGCCGTGCGAGCTCTTCATGGTGGGTGTCAGTCTGCTTCATGTATGGATTGGAGGGGTTTAAAGTGGCTAATGATGCAGCTGCGGTCTGGCTTCTGGTCCTTGGTCGTGGCTCATTATCAGTGTGGGTTTGAGTCTGCTTTCTGCGTGGATGTGTGGTGGTGACATCCTGTGTGGCTCTCGTGAGTGTGGGTCTGGTGTCATTCATCGTGTTAGGGACTCGTTTGTCAATAAGGGCGGGTTTCCAAATGGCTGGTAGGCGGGAGGTATCGTCTCGTTTGTTCATGCTGTGTGGGCGTTTTTCTATCTCGATGGCTTCTCTGATTATTCTGTTGTTAAAGTGTTCAGTTTTGGCGATAGTTCTGGTCTTTTTAAAGTCAATGTCACCACCACACATCCACGCAGAAAGCAGACTCAAACCCACACTGATAATGAGCCACGACCAAGGACCAGAAGCCAGACCGCAGCTGCATCATTAGCCACTTTAAACCCCTCCAATCCATACATGAAGCAGACTGACACCCACCATGAAGAGCTCGCACGGCCACAAACACGAAGCTAAACAACAACAACGCAGCTCACCAGCTCAAATCCCCCTGCAACTCAGACTAAGCTGAGCACAACCAAGCCCCCACCCAAACAGAACACACCCCCAGCCAATCAGAGCACAACCAACCCCCCATCCAATCAGAGCACAGCCAAGTTCCCACCCAATCAGCTCACACCCCCACTAGCAGTTAAAAGGAAGAGACAGCTGCGATCTCACATTGCTCCTGGAAACACGAAGCCGAGAACACCAGCCTGAAGATGACGAATGAAACTTTGTCGAAACGTCGCCAAGACACTTCCAATTTTACGTGGGAGAAGACCCGAATAACCAAAGACCTACATACAAACACCCGCGAAAACCTGAGAATATATATATATATATATTAACCATATGTAAGTATTCATTGTGAAAAATAGTTTATTTATGATGCAGAATATATAGCAAACATATACCAGTCTTATATACAGGAAGAAAATGAAATATGGGGCAACTTTTCATTCTTTAAACACCCATCAGTGGTCCACAACCATATCAAAAATTTTAAAAATGAAAATTTGAAAAAAAATGTTTAGATAAAATAAAGAAGTGGGCAGAATTAGGACAAAATCTCCATTGATTTTATTTATATTTACTTTACTATTTTAAATAGGAATATTACCTTATGTTCCATCACTTTCACATTAACTGTTACAATTTTGTGACAGTTTTGGGACTGCCTCCAAAGTTTCCAAATTTCTATCCTCTGCACAATTGTACCATGAATTTTGTTCAGAGAAATCTAAATCTAGTCCAATTTGCATGGTGCCTGCTCATATATTCAGTAACCTGTCACCAACATTCAGTAATCAAATATGTTTATTTGTGAACCAGTCATTTATTTTGGGTATTCTGTCATTCAATTACATTTGGCAGCAATCTTCTCTTTTCTTTTTTGCATTATATGATTGTTTGTTCTGTTTCTGCCTCTCATTTTGGCTGCTTTTTTCGAAACATATATTTCTCAACTTTGTTGCTATTCTGTGAGCTCTGCCATCTTGGAGATTAAACTGCCTGCGTTTATACATATATTCTGGCCAAAAAAGAACACCATTTTTTTTTTAAACAACAGTTCTAGGTTTTTGCACAGGTATTTTCTTTGGAGGTATCATTATAAAATATAATATTTTTTTTAAGTTGATGCCAGAAATGTTAAAGCACATTTCCATTCTCAGCTGGACCATCTGTCCTAGTTAATGCCAGAAAATGTCTCTGAAACTGATGACTGACAAGAGACAGATGCTCTAAGGAGAAGATTATAAGCAAAGTAAGGCAACAGGTTGTTTGAAGGAATACGGGTTCTCAGATCAGCAATTATTCAGAAAAAAAAAATTATGTGTTTTCTCAAACTCTAGGGCAGCATATCATCTCCAATTTGTAAAGTCCCACCTGCCACCTTTAAAAGAACAAGCAATATCCCTACTTAACAATGCTTGATATTTATGTTCTTTTTGCCTGAATGTTGAGAAAATCCATTACTCAAGATCGCATTCATCAAATGCTTCTAAATCACACTATAGGGAACTATGCAACCGTGGCTACTTAATAAATATATATTGATATTGTTTTATCTAATTGCTTCCAATGGGATCCTAAATATATCCTATGGATCAAAAGCAATATTTAAGTCAGGAAAGCAAAAAAAAAAAAAGATGTATATGTTTCTTCTGAGTCATGGAGAACACTCCAGAGGCATCTTTCTTTTTGTCACTTTTTTACTTGTTTTAGTAAGATGGATTGGTGAAGATGGTTGAGGAAAAAAGCTAAACCTGCATTCAAGTACATAAATCCCAAATGCTTTTCTTTATATAATTGTAGATGGTGGGGGATACAATTTAAACTATGAAATGTGCTGACTTTTAAGAAACTTTTATTTTCTGTTTATTTTTATTTAAAGGAAATTCAGAGAGTGATAAAACCATAGTTCAGCATTAGGTGAGTGTATTATTCTCATTATTATGTATTATTGCTAAAAACAGTTTCTCTTCTTCAGCAAGTTGTTTTAGATAGGGATAATTCTGATTGGGAACTACAGTATATGTACTCTTCTTACTGGATTATGATCAAACAAAAAGAAATGAGGTTCCTCCATTGAAATCATCTATTTCTCATCTTTTCTAGTTTAACCTAGAGGTTCTCTGGCGACATCCTCTGATAAATACATACATAATACATACATAATACGTACATACATAATACATAGCTGTTGATACAGTTCTACAGAGGAATTATTGGTCATCTACACCTCTATAATGTCTTGTTTGGTTCTGCAATCCAACAAGACAGACACAGACTTCAGAGGATAATTAGAACTGCAGAAAAAACAATTACTACCAACCTGCCTTCCATTGAGGACCTGTATACTGAACAGTATACAGGGCTGTGAAAATATTTACAGACCCCTCGCATCCTAGACATAAACTGTTTCAACTCCTACCCTCAAAACGACACTATAGAGCACTGCACACCAGAACAATTAGACACAAGGACAGTTTTTTCCCGAATGCCATCACTCTGCTAAACAAATAATTCCCTCAACACTGTCAAACTAGTTACTAAGTCTGCATTAATCTTCTCATTGTTCCTATCACCCATCTCCTCCCACTTATGACTGTAATCTTGCTGCTGGTATTGTTATGGGGTTGTGTTGCTTTTAATCTTTATCTCTATTTGCCTCTATGAAATGTTTCTGGTTCCTGGGTGTTCCCTTTGAAGACGCTTTATAAGCGTTGTTTGTTAGTTTAACTTTGTTAATAAAAGCTTATCCGAAACATGGTGTCAGAAGTGGTTCGGCCTTGAAAGTTGAGCATTTGAAGTAAGAAATATAGCACCATGGCAGATAATATACCACTGCTGCAACCCATGCGAGTAAGTGAGGACTCTAGCACTAATTGGGAAAACTTTAGGGCAGAGTTTGAAGATTACTCTTTGGCGACAGGCTTAAATGATAAGCCGGCAGCAGTACAAGCTGCCACATTAAGAATATTGATGGGTGCAGAATGTCTTCATGTTTATAAGCATAGTTTAACTCTTACAGAAGAGCAGAGGACTGATACTAAGGCTATTTTGGATGCTTTGGAAGCTTTCTTCAGACCACATAAGAATGTTATATATGAAAGATATCTTTTTGGCAGCTGCACGCAGGAAGAAGGGGAGACGATATACGCCTTTGTAACACGCTTAAAGGAACGAGTGGCAAGCTGTGATTATGGTTCCCTCAGAGACGAACTCATCCAAGACAAAATAGTTTTGGGTGTTGTCAAGGAAAGTACACGCCGCTGTTTATTAAGGGAACATGGTTTAACTTTGCAATTAGCCATAGAAATATGTCGGACTACTGAACTTACAGATAAACGGCTGATGGTGTTGGAGCGAGATAAACAGACCAACTGTGTTAATGTAGTTTCCAGGCACCAGCCAAATGTGAGGAATTGTCAGCAACAGCAGCAGTTTAAACAGAAGCCTCGCAATTTGTCAGCAGACAACCACACACTGTGTAAATACTGTGACAATGTGCATGCACGTGGGAAAGATCGATGTCCAGCGTATGGTAAAATCTGTAGGGTGTGTGGGAGGCTGAACCACTTTGCTAGGGTGTGTCTGGCAGCAAGGAAGTTGCATATGGTCGAGCAAATGCCGGACTTAGAGGATGTATTGCTGTTTACCACAGATGCGATCTATACAAAAGAATGCATTGGTGCAGTACATTCAAAAGGCAAAAAGTAGTTTGTTAATCTTCAATTTAATGATACAACTCAATCTTGTCAGTTGGACTTGGGGGCAACATGTGATGTGATGAGCCTAAAGGATAAAAGGAAATTGGCACCTGAGACACCCCTCCAGCCTAGTAGTGCCACGTTAAAGTTATATTCGGGGGAACTGATGAAGTCGCTAGGCTTATTTTATACAGAGTGTAACATACATGGGGTTACTTACAAATTGGAATTTGAAATTGTGGATGTAGATCAAAAGCCATTACTGTCAGGCTCAATGTGTGAGCATTTATGACTGATGCAATTTACCATTCCGAGGGAGTTGCATAATGTTGAAACCTATTCCTCCAGAGCCTTGGGGAGACCATTGATAAAGCATCAAGTCCTCCAAGTTTATAGGGAGGTGTTTGAGGGCCCTATTGCATCCGTTCCAGGAGAGGTTCACTTTCAACTTGATCCCGCTGTCCCTCCAGTACAAAGTGCCCCGTGCAATGTCCCTATAGCCATTAAGGCACAGGTTAAAGCACAGTTGGATAAATATGAAGCAGAGCGACATATTGTTTCAGTAGCCGAGCCAACCGACTGGATAAGTAATATGGTGGTGATTAGGAAGTTGGAAAAGATCCAAATTTGCAAATCGATCCCAAGTTTTTGAATATGGCTTTGAAGCGATCACATTACCCAATGCCAACGTTAGAGGATGTTTTGCACAAGCTGCCTAAGGCACGGGTTTTTACACTTGTTGATGCCAGGGATGCCTTCCTACAGTGTAAACTGGACGAAGAGAGCAGTTATATGACTACGTTTTGGACTCCTTGGGGCAGAAAGAGGTGGCTTAAACTGCCCTTTGGTGTCTCCATAGCACCAGAGACGTATCAAAGGAAGCAGCAGGAATTATTGAGTGGCCTCAGCGGAATTGAGCCTATAGCTGATGATATCCTTATAGTTGGATGTGGCGACACTGATGATGAAGCGGAGCATGATCATGATGGGAAATTGATGGCACTATTGGAGCGGTGTAAGCAGGTGAAGCTGAGGCTCAGTATAAAGAAGCTGCAGTTTAAGGTGTGAGAAGTCCGCTTTCATGGACATATTTTAACATCACAAGAGTTAAAAGCGGACCGAGACAAGATCAGAATTATTGTGAACATGCCACCGCCTACTGATGCTAAAGCAGTGCAGAGATTCATTGGCTTTGTTACATATCTAGCAAAATTTTTGCCACATTTATCTGAGGTGTGCCAGCCATTGAGATGTCTGTTGGATAAAGACATAGTTTGGCACTAGCTCCCTAAATATGACCAGGCAGTGCAAGAGATAAAACCCTTGGTTACTTCTGCTCCAGTATTAAAATACTATGATGTTACAAAGATGGTTACTATTCAAAGCAACTCAAGTAAGAACGGTCTGGGATGCTGTCTGTTACAAGAAGGTCAGCCAGTTGCATACGTGTCCAGAGTGCTTTCGCCAGCTGAGTTAAACTATGCTCAGATCGAGAAAGAATGTTTAAGTATTGTATTTGCTTGCCAGCGTTTCCATTATTACCTTTATGGTAGAGATATAATTACAGTTGAAACTGATCACAAACCATTAATAACTATATTCAAAAAGCCTCTTCTGTGTGCCCCGAAGCGTTTGCAAAGCATGATGCTCAGTTTACAGCATTATAATCTTGATGTGGTTTTTAAGCCAGGACGTGAAATGTATATCAGCGATACCCTGAGTAGAGCCACAGTAGATCAGACAGCTACGGGAGGAGAACATGAATATCAGACGGTTTGTTGGCTGTGACAGGAACAAATATGTTTTGCTGAAATTAATCAAGCAGATTATCTTAATGTTACGAATCAGCGGTTACAGCAGTTGAGGCAACATACGGACGCTGACGTGGCCCTACAGACACTAAAGAATATCGTGCTGAGTGGGTGGCCGGATGTGAAAGAGGCAGTTCCCATGATTGTAAGGGAATACTGGTCCTTCAGAGATGAGATCGCTGTACAAGATGGCATTCTGTATAAGGGTCCAAGAGTTATAGTGCCAAAGTTATTGAGATCGGAGATGTCATTGCGCATCCATTCAAGCCATATTGGTGGGGAGGCATGCTATAGACAAGCCCGTGACACATTGTACTGGCCGAATATGCGAGGTGAAATTGAGGATTTTGTCAGTAATTGTACCATCTGTAATGAATATGCATATCGGCAACAGAAAGAAACTATGATGTCACACGAGATACCATCCCGACCCTGGCAGATCATTAGTATGGACTTGTTTAATTATGCAGGGAAAGAGCACTTGATAATAGTGGACCATTATTCGGATTATTGGGAAATTGACCTCCTTCCAGACCTGTCAGCTGAGACCACCATCAAGAGATGTAAGTCTCAGTTTGCATGTTACGGGCAACTAAATGTAGTGATTACTGATAATGGTCCTCAATTTGTAAGTCTGCAATTCAAGAAATTTGCTGCTGAGTGGGAGTTTGATCATATTACTTCATCGCCATGTTATCCGCAAGCGAATGGAAAAGCTGAATCAGCTGTAAAGATTGCTAAGAACTTATGTAGGAAAGCACATGGTGAATGTAGCGATCCGTGGAAGGCTATTTTACATTGGAGGAATACTCCAACTGAAGGTATGGACAGTAGCCCAGCACAAAGATTAATGTCACAGATATTAAAGACGTCCTTACCCGTGGCAAATAAGTTGCTTGAGCCCGTGGTGATACAAGGGGTCCCAGAAAGGCTACGGCAGAAGAGGCAAGTGGCAAAGGCCAAATATGATAGATCTGCAAGAGACTTGCCAGAGTTAAAGGTGGGAAAACCAATTCGGATGAGACCACTGCCTGGAGATCGGACTGGCCATTGGGAAAGGGGTACCTGTTTACAACAAGTGGCACCTCGCTCCTATTTGGTGGAGGTTGGAGGAACCCGATATTGGCGGAACCATGTGGACTTGTGTCTGGCTGAGCGACCAGACTTGCGTGTGGCTGAGCAACCAGACTTGCGTGTGGCTGAGCAACCAGACTCCTCATATTCAGTGGGTGGGTCAGAGCCAGTTGCCAAGCCAAACCTACTTAAGGATAATAATGAATGCTCGTCTGACATTGATGACAGTCCTGAGCAAGTTGGTGCGTCTGGTGATAGCCAAACATCCGAGGCTTCAGAAAATGGCGAGCAAAGAGATCCGGCCTGCGTGAGAGAGTCAGATGTGAGAGAGCCGGTCATTACTCGGAGTGGTAGATGCTCACACCCCCCTGATAGACTCAAGTTGTAGGAAGTGTTGCTGTTATTAGAAAAGGGGAGATGTTATGGGGTTGTGTTGCTTTTAATCTTTATCTCTATTTGCCTCTATGAGGTGTTTCTGGTTCCTGGGTGTTCCCTTTGAAGACGCTTTATAAGCGTTGTTTGTTAGTTTAACTTTGTTAATAAAAGCTTATCTGAAACAGGTATCCTTAAGATTTATATTGACTGTTCCCCTATGAATATCATTAAGTGTTGTACCTTATGATTCTTGACGAATGTATCTTTTCTTTTTTGTACTCCGAGAGCGTATGCACCAAGACAAATTCCTTGTGTGTCCAATCACACTTGGCCAATAAAAAAATCTATTCTATTCTATTCTACTTATTGGTTGATGCTGTTTCACATTATTTGCCAAGGTCTTATTTTCTGAATATTCTAAATCAGTTGATTCCAATTGCAAGGTCTCCCCATCCTTAGATAAACATTTTATTTCCTAATTTATCTTAGTTTGATTATACTCATATACCAAGCAAAGCATACTGTATCTCAGTAATCAGTAAGAAAGATGCTCTCATTATGTTGTTTCAGCAGCTACAAGATAATTAATGTCTATTGATAGACACATTCAAAATGCCATTAATTATATTATTAATGATCTTAATTAACTTCAAATGCTTGATGTTTTCCAATAAGATTATCTGTTTAAGAAAATTGTTTGCACAGCCTTCAATCATTCCGTGGTGTTTGTTTACAATAGATTTATCCATGAGAATGCTTTGGAAATTAACTTCAGATCTGTTTTATGAACTACTTGTTTTTATTATATTTGCCAAGAAAAGACTGTATTAACAAAGAAAATGATTTAACTTTGCTGGATTTTACTTATCTTTTAATTCATCTCCCAGAGTGGAGTTCTTTTTGAAAGAATTGTGCTATTAATAAAAGGTAGAAGCAAGTATTACTTGGTCAATGTGTCTATACTCCTTTCCCCCAAACAAAACTTTCACATCTGGATTTTTTTAACTTATGTATTTATTGAATAATAAATATACTGTATTCATTACATTGTACCTACTACAATGTTTGCCTTTTGAAAAATATTGTTATAAACGTGTATCTTTTTCCTATTAATGTGAATCTGAATTATAGAAAATTGTCATTCCCCAAAGGCATATTATTCTTCTAAAATTCCTTACAGGGTTTTTGTTGTGGGAAAAATTGAAGGAGGAACGGGTATTAGGTATATTCACTGTCTTGTGTTATTTATAAAAATATCATATTTTTTTTCCAACAGTCTGGAGAGGTGTTGGGAAATATTTTTGCTAGGTGCGCTGGGGAGAGGTACCATCTGTAGAACATGTTGGAAATGCAAAACACAAAAAGGAATATACTATCACATGTGGTGGTCCTACCATAAAGCGAAACAGTTCTGGAAAATGCTTAAAAATCAAATAGAAGAAATTACTAGTCAGAGAATACCAATGAAACCAGAAACTTATCTATTAGGAATATTTACAACACATTACGAAAAGGAAATAAAATATTTAATTATCCACATCTTAGAAAAAGAGGAAACAGATTACTACCTGGCATGGCAAAAATGGTACGACTGGCTAGAGAAAAAGAAAATAAAACAAAAATAGGATCACACTAAAGGAAATGGACTAATTAAACAGGAATTTAGTACCAATTAAGAAAACAATAAACTAAAAAGAGAATTCAAAGTATCGTTATATAACTAAAGGTGTAGAAATATATATAGAGGAATATAGTTTACCGATGTGTATCCAAAATACAAGTAATAAGACTTGATCTATGTATATTTGTTGTATATGTTGTGTATTGTCTTATTTGTACTTGTTTGTTTTTCCTTTTTTTTAAACTAAATAACATTATTTTTTAAAAAAATGCCGTATTTTTTGGGGTATAAAATGCACCTTTTTCCCCACTAAAAGAGGATGGAAATGTTGGTGGGCTTTACACACCGAATACAGCCATTTTTGGCCTCCCAAAACCCTGCCCTGCTTGTTCCATTTTTGTGAAAATCAGACCTGTTTTTCATCCATTTTTCACAAAAAGGGGGGTGTTTTTGCCCTCCCCCGGGGCCGTTTTTTGACCATTTTTGCAAAACACGAGGTGTGCAGAGGGTCTGAGAGGCCTGCAGAATGCTCCTGAGGGCCAGGGAGGGCAAAAACTTTTTTTTCTTACTTACTTCTTCGAAATCTTGGTGCCTTATACACCGGTGCATCTTATAGTCCGAAAAATATGGTAAAAAAGATGGGGAAAAATTCTTTTAAAAAGAGATTTGTAGAATCAGAGGCTTTAATAAAAATAATGAAAGTAGTATTATACTGTTACAATGCAAGTTGCACCCCAATGCACCATTTTATTGTTCATCTTTCCCCTTAAAGTTTTTTTTATTTTTAAATTGAGAGAGTTTTGAAAAGTCTGACTAAATCAGGAAGTGGCTTTATAATTCTCATCATAGTTGGCTTTCTTTTGAAATTGGAGGAATCAGTTGTTTCTAGGCATAATTACAAACATGAGAAATGTTCCAAAGAAAGATATATTTGCGGGTGGCTGGAAAAAAAACAGAAAAGAAAAGAAACCAGCAGTTGACAAATCTTAGAAATTTGGGGATGGTAGAGGCCTTGTGTTTATGTATAACTGAACTTCACATAGTCATTGCCATCCTTATGCCATCCTTACAGTTGTATATAAAATGTTTCTGTTCAGTTACTTATATTACATGCAGCAAGGTAACATTTTATGCTATTATGTACTCAGGTGGTAAATGGCCAATTAAACTGGGTGTTATTACTTCTGCTATTGCTCTGAATGCAAGCTGAATCACTTCTAACCTTGCCATAAACCATGATATATATTTAGCTGTAAAGGTCGAACTAATATTGGTTCTTTCCTTACGTTTATTCTGCAATGGGAAAAAAAAATATTTCTAGTAACTTTGCATAATGTCACTTCAATGAAAAATTCCTATAATCGTTCCCAACAAAATTATTAACCATACTAAACATGTAGGGTGCCTTGAAACTCTACTTTACTTTAAATAATTTTTCATTGTTGTGTTTCTTCCATGTTAGGCAATGGAATGAATGATGTTTTATTTTAACTAATCTCATTTACTGTATGTCAAATCATGTCAAACTAAAAAAAAAAAAAAATCTATGGTTCATTCTGGGGAACATTCAGCTATTACAGAACCTCCATGCCCTCTGCAGACAGCATTTATTCACTGTTGCAGCTTGCTGGTAGGGCTATGAAAAAAGGATGGCTCTACTAATACCTCAATAGCCTTGACCATTTGATGGACAGTTTAAAAGGTATAGTGACTAATGGGCACCAATTCGGCACTGTTCAGCAATCCCTTTTGATAAAATTGTACAGCAATAGATATACAGTAAGCAAGGATGATGCAACCAGATTGGTTATGAAGCATTGGTTGCAATGGGAAAGGAGATATTTGAGATGTGTTAAGTGGCAAAATGTTTTGAATTAGGATAGATAGACATAATATTGGAACTAATATAGTGTTACCTTCCTCAAATAATTCATCTCTCCTCTGCAAAAATTGAAATAATCTTTCCATTATCTATGAAGTTAGCATAACAAGAAAAAAGATAACTCTATGAAAATCAGTGGTGGAACAATTCCCATGAAACATTTAACAACTTAACTTTTGATCTTTTTTGGCAGAAGCTAAACTAAAGCATCATAAACAATTTGTCATGCATCTTCTCCTCAAGTATCTCTGTAATCTTCATTTTTCCAACATGATCCATTTTGTCATCCATTCTATAATTCCGTGTTAATCACCTTGTGTCTATGCTAAACTGCTATTCCAATTCTCAGTCATCTCCCTACTCCCTAGAACAAAACTTTAAGTTGTGACAGTGGTGGGTTGCTCCCGGTTCGGTCCGGTTCTATAGAACTGGTAGTAAAATTGGTGGGAGGCTCCGCCCACCCACCAAGATGTCATCATGGGTGATCTATGCATGCACAGAAGTGCGTGCCTGCTCCCGCTGCGAACCGGTAGTAAAGGTAAGTGGAATCCACCCCTGAGTTGTGAGTAGTGTTGTGAAGCAAATAGGAGTCTTCTGGGAATTCAACTCTTCCTGGGATTTTTCTAACAGACAGGCATGTATGTTTGTAGTATGTAACTTTGAATATAAGTATGTTCAACCTTTCCCCCTCTTTTTTCATCTTCTTCCTCTGTTGATTCTGTGTCTCTCTTATTAAAAGGCAATGTCACTTCAAGTAGTTCATGCAGTTCACTTAACAACAAGATGAAGAAGTCTTGTCATTGCCTTCTTTTGAGAAGCCTTCCAATTTATGAGGCCAGTCTATAAATTGATCAACTCCATCCTTGAATTAATCAGCCCCTTCTCTGCTTTCTCTGAGCCCAGACATGATTGACAGTATGCTGCCACCTACTGAGACTTCTTATAAGAAAACCCTGTATGTTCTTGGCAAAGGAATCTTCTTTTCCCTCATTTAATGGGTATACAATACATTCAATATACTAGTAGCATAATAACAAAATTAAGGGGTTCAGCTCAAGTAGAATTCCATATCCTTTTCTATTTAATAAGCAAATCATACTTTTTGAACCTGAATATTGAACTCTCTCTCTCCATGGAAGAAGAGTTCCAACCAATAGGGTTGAAACCTAGCTAATAAAAAATTAATTGTGATCTGCAGTGATGGGTATTTAATAAGTGAGATCTCACTGAGAACAATTTTTTAGAGAAAAACATTTGGGTTTCATGATGACATGTGTGGGATAATGATAACAAAGACCCAGAAGAATAATTTATGCCTTTTTTTGCCACCATATAGCTGTATCTACAAGTTGCTAAAGCCAGGAAGCCAGTGAGAAAGATCTTCAGTTGTATTTGGCAAAATGAACCATGAAATATACTAATATATTTAGTGGGACACCACTTGGGTTTCTATTTCATCCAGTAAACAAATATGAGAGGATGCTTCCATGTAGATGATACAGCTCCATGTCATGAACAGATAAACTAACCATCAAGTACTGAATCAAACTTCATGTGGTTTGAAAATAAAAGTAGCAGCCTATCAAACAACAAACCCTCTTCAATTATGTCCCTATATGCAACCTTTATGTTGACCCCACCCATGGAGTAGCAAAATTATAAGTGAGGAGAGAATTGCCCCAGCATAGTTCTATTGATGGAAATAATTCCATTGCCAAAAGGGGGTTAATTGGATATGACACAATAGTTGTGCAGATATCTGAAGAGGTGCTTTACTGCAAAAAAGATTTGAGTAGGTTGGAAAGTGCCATAATGTTCTTTTTTTAACGAACTGAGCAAAACTACTTTCATTTTTTGATAAAGCAACGAAGCCAATGGAGGCAGATTATATTTTGCCCTTGTGCTTTGCAGAGGTCAGACATCTCACTACCACAGAGCACTTTGTTGAGATGGGTTGTCTGTGACCCTCTTTACAAGCCTACTTAATGCCTACCATATTTTCAGTTTGTGTTTCATATCTATTAAAACAAGTTATTTAAAGTCATTTTCAGGGTTGTGAGCTCAGCATTTGTTTGTGTGCATGTAAAAATCCAATACACCATGAGTTTTACACTTTTGTAATTTTCTACCCTGTGTCCCCCAAAATAAGACATCCCCTGATAATAAGCCCAATTGGGCTTTTGAGTGCATTGCAATAAGGCCTTATTTCACTTATTTCACTTATTTCAGGGTTCAAAAAATATAAGACAGGGTCTTATTTTGGAGGAAACACGGTATCAATGCTTTTGGGGAAACACGGTATCAATGGAACCCAAAAGTCATTCATGGTAACAGAATAACAGAATTGGAAGGGATATCGGACGTTTTCTAGTCCAACCCCCTGCTCAAGCAGAAGATCCTGTACCATTTCAGACAAAATAGAAGGAATAAGTAATCCCAGCAGGATCACTGTGTGCCAGGGGATGACATTTGGTGGTAGTGCCAGGACAGATTCAGTCCTAAATTACAGCCTTTTCTAGAGACTCATCCTGCATGCCAGGGTACAGTTGGAGAGAGCTACATTATTTTTAAATATTTATTCATGTTTAATATATCTATTGTATTTTCTCAGCACATACAGTAATATCATTACATTCTGTTACTAGAGAAAGATCCAAGTCACTGCAGACTAGACAGCCCCAAAATACAGAATCAGACACATTAAAAAACAAACAAACAAACAAATAAAACAGTAGAGGTTCTTGTTCTTACTCCTAGAAGAAGAAAGGAGTATTCCAGATTTGACAGGAACTTTGCTGTTGTCTTCAAACTCTTTAATTCATATTTTTACCATTAATGCAATGTTCTCCATAAAACAGTTTCCAAAGATGACCCAGAAAGTATAATTAGTGCAAAATATGGCAACCCATATATTAGTGATTTAAAACAACTATAGTCATATGAAACCATCTTGCTTTGATAATAGTTCTCCACTTTTTACCAGAAAGTTGGAATACCGTCTTTTTGCCAACCTCTTGCCAACCTTTCTTTTGGCTTTCTAGACATTGGTGCAATTTTTCCAGAAGGCCTTGAAGAATAAATTGTCATCATTGAACTTATTAATTCACATTTAGGTCTCTATTGATTTTATGGAGTTTTAAAGTTTTTACTGAATTTATGTTTTTTATATTGTAAACTGCCAGGAAATATTATTTTCAATCAATATAATCAATATTCATATCCATGGTGTATGAATATAATCTATCAATCAAATATAATCAATCAATCAAGGAGAGAATTTGGTGCCAATGAATTGGGCAGAGGGGATGAAGGCAGTGGTGGGTTCCTCCTGGTTCGGCCTAGTTCTGCTGAGCCGCTGGCGTGATGATATGACATCACCAAACCGCCCCCCACCCCTCTGCATTATTCTTACCTTTTATTTCGCCCCACCCCCAATCTATTGCTGCCTCCAGAGTCCAAGCTGATGGCCTATAAAGAAAAAAAAACTGTTTAAACTCTTGCCGTGGGGCTTCAAAGGGCCGCCCTACAGCTCATCAGTGGTAAAAGGCAGTTTGGTGGTAGACTGGTGCCTCCAAAAACAAATGAGTAGACCGGTGCCTGCAAAAATAAATAGGTAGACCAGTGCCTGCAAAAATAAATGAGTAGACCAGTGCCTGCAAAAATAAATGGGTAGACCGGTACATCTCTGCAAGCAGTTAAAAGCCTGGTAGACCAGTATCTCTGCTAAATCCTAAAGAATTGTCACATGACCATCAAGCCATGCCCACAAAATAAGCCACGCCCACAGAACCGGTAGTAAAAAATTTAGAACCAACCCCTGGCTGAAGGATAGCCTATATGGAGTTTACTGTATATATGGAATGATGAGAGAGGAATGATAAATACAACAGAATTGGGAAATAAATGTGATTTCTTTAGGAAAGTATGTTGATGATCCCATTCAGTGTTGCAAATAGGACACTATCAACCATGGCATAAGCTGTTAACAAATTATAAACAAGAACAAGTATCACAATGTGTTCTTCTTTTCTTAAGGAAGTCTTTGGAAATAAGCTGGAGAATGGTTTGTCCATAAAACTAATAATGGGTTTTCCATTGTTTACTCAACGCCTTTTCTTATATTTTTCAGTATGGAGAAAATCAATTACTTTCATGATGTAAAGCCACAGCAACATACCATGCTCTGAATTTCTCAACATCAGACATGCAAAAGAGTCACTATTACATAGGAGGAGACTTGGTTACTCCTTGAATTAGTGTGAACTTACATTTAGAAGGGGCTATATTCCTTCTTGTTTGTGTGTCAGGGCATGAGGATACTGATAACTTGTAATATGTCAAGCAGAAGGCAACAACTCTTATTTTAATTTCATTATGTTTTCTTTTTTCAATAGAAATAGGGCTCAAGACTTGGAGGGCCTTAAGTTTTCATTGGAAGAACTATCATAGTAAGAACTGATTTATGAGTAGGGTGTTGCTTCTTGTGATGGTGAAGTATGACTTCAAATCCAACTGAGCTATTTTTACTATTGAATGCCCTGTCTTTGGAGATGCATTACACATCTATGTTTTAATTTGGTAAACTACTTTAAATGCACCTCTTTCCAGTGGTGGGTTTCAAAATATTTTACTACCAGTTCTGTGGGTGTGGCTTGGTGGGCGTGGCATTGCTTGGTGGGCATGGCAGGGGAATGATACTGTAAAATATCCATTCCCACCCCACTCCAGGGGAAGGATACTGTAAAATCTCCATTCTGTCCCCAATCCAGGGGAAGGTTAATGCAAAATCCTCATTTTCTCCTGATCAGCTTGGACTCGGGAGGCAGAGAATAGATGGGGGCGAATAGAATAGAATATAATTTTTACTACTGGTTCTCTGAACTACTCAAAATTTCTGCTACTGGTTCTCCAGAACTGATCAGAACCTGCTGAAACCCACCTCTGGAATACCTATATGGAAAGATGGCAGAAATGATATGATAGCCATTTACAAAAATTTAAAGGGTGGACACAAAAAATACAGCATGTGTGTCTTGTCGTACTCCAAAAACAGCCAGTATTGAGCCAGTAAATTCCATTTTCAACAGAAAAGGGTTTTGATTAAATGTTCAGAGAAAGTTGCTGACAGGTTCATTTGAGGAGGGGATGGGAAGTCAAAGAAGTCAATATGGCAGCAGTGCAAAGCCTCCTTTTTACTTATTGTACATGAAAGGGGGCAGGGTCGTGATCTACATTTTAATTTTTTTACTTCTCCCCTCCCCCCCTCTCCCCCCACAGACTGGCATATCTGATTGCTAAACATATACAAGTTATACAAGTGGAACAAGCTCAGCAGGTGACAAATTTTCTTTAAATAGTTTATTTGGCTATTTGTCTTGACTACCCCAGTAGCCAATTTCTAACATTCCAGAAAATCATGGAAAAGAAAAGATTGGATTGAAGAACTTTAAAGTTCCTTCCAGGTGTGTGATTATCTATTGCACTGAGATAAAATAACCAAAGAATTTGCTTCCTTTCTTTTTATTTTATCTGTGATTGATGCTACTTTTTCTCTATCTGACAGGAGAATGAATATGTAAGCCTATCCAGCCTGCAATGTTTGAAAATTAAATCCTGCTGTTAGGAGCCCCAAAGGCTGGGCAACTTGCCAAGGGGCAACAAATTGGAATATGAACCTGTTTTTCAGGCTACTTCCAAAACTTTGCTCAGGTGGGAGGTTGACAGGTACAACCTGTTTTCCCCATCTTGTTTTCAAGTAAATTTCTCTCTCTTTGGGTATCTCTTACTGTGATAGCATTAAGTTGTGATTATTTGGCTCAAAATATGGTTGTTGTGGGAATAAGAGAATTGGAGAAAAGAAAAACTAGAAGTAAACTGCAAAACATTGCAAAATGTTATCAGAGGACTGAAATATGTTTAAGTGTTTTGTGGTGCTTTTGCTCCTTATTGTCAGGTTTCGGTGCTATCTTGACACTTATATTTAGGTCTATTTATAACATTTCATTTCATTTCATTTTATTGGTTTCCAAGATTATTGATTAATGATAAATAGAGTATTTGTTGCTTTGGGAGAAAAGTTACATTGATACATTTATAGCTTTTTAGGTCACAATACTGTCTTACAGTATTACAATACACTCATCAAGTAAGATCAAATTTAAAGGCCAAAAAGTCGTATGTATACAAACAATCCAAATGCAAAGCAATACTTTAAAAAAAAATTTCCCTAACTACCCCTCAGTCTTCAAATTTCCAAGTATTTTCCTTTCCAAGTGCAACCAGGACCAGTTCAGCTGGTTTCCTACATAATTAAATTGAGATTGCTCTGCTTCTAGTTCACATGAATATTTGATTAAGTGGAATTTATTGTGCATAGTAGATATTGATGAAAATAGAGTTATATTATTCCAAGCATGCTAGAACATAATCCAACTCCCTATCCATGGGTGTCCTTGTAGGACCAAGAAGGAGCAATTCATGGATGCAGGAGAACTTTTTTTTTGTTTTTGGCGCAAAAACAAAACTGGCTACATAGCTAACTTCAAAAGTCCCTACAAAACCGTATGCTGACAGATAAAGGCAGAATGCATCAGTTATCACAGCAAACAAGAGGATAACCTAATACAAACTAAATCCACCCAGGCCTTCTACAATTTCATAAACAACAAACTTAAAGACTCAAGATCCATCCCACCACTAAAAGGACCAAACGGGAAAGACTGTAATGATGAAACCATTAAGGCCAACCTCTTCAACACATTCTTCAGTTCAGTCTTTGTAAACAGCAATTGCTCATGCCCCTCATTTCCCAATCATACCACAATTACTCACAATGATCTACTACATGTCCATTTCACAGAAGATGCCATTGAAAAGGCACTACACAACCTAAAACCATCTCTATCGATTGGCCCTGATGGATTATGTGCCTACTTCCTAAAGAAGCTCTCAACCACCATAGCAGAACCACTTAGCATAATCTACAAAATATCTTTCAGAACCAGCTCTTTACCTAACTTATGGTCACTAGTCACAGTCATCCCTATCTTCAAAAAGGGTGACTCCAGCCTGGTTGATAATTACAGACCAAGCTCATTAAGTTGTGACACCTGCAAAGTCATGGAATCAATCATAAACCAATCCATTATCCTCTACATAGAGACTAACAACCTACTCTCTAACAAGCTATTTGGCTTTAGAAAAAAAATTGTCCTGCATTCTGCAACTATTACACTGCAAAAACATATGGACTTCAAAACTTGACCAGGGTAAATCAATAGATGCAATTTATATAGACTTCTGTAAAGCCTTCGATTCAGTGGTACATGACAAGCTACTTCTAAAACTAAAATCTTATGGCATTTCCGGATTCCTGCATAAGTAGATAGCTGCGTTCCTATCAAACAGGCAGCAAGTAGTCAAAATAAGGAATGCCTTATCTAACCCTGCACCTGTTAACAATGGTGTCCCCCAAGGCAGCATTTTAAGACCCACACTCTTTATACTTTATATAAATGACTTTGTGATCATATTATAAGCAACTGCATTCTCTTTGCGAATGATGTAAAACTATTCAACACCACTGACAATGCTGTTACTCTACAAAAAGACCTTGACTATGTGTCAGAATGGTCAAACAATTGGCAACTCCAAATCTCAACCAACAAATGCTCTGTCTTACACATTGGTAAAAAAAAAAATCAGAATACAAAATACAAGCTGGATGAATACGACCTAACAGACAACCCTCACTCTGTCAAAGACCTTGGAGTACTCATCTCAAATGATCTAAGTGCCAGAGCTCATTGTAACAGCATTGCTAAAAAAGCATGAAAAGTTGTTAACCTAATCTTGAATAGTTTCTTCTCTGATAATATTGAACTGCAAACTAGGGCATACAAAACTTTTGCCAGGCCAATTATTGAATACAGCTAATCTGTCTGGAGCCCACACTGCATATCGGACATTAATACAATCGAACAAGTCCAGAGATATTTCACAAGAATAGTCTTCCACTCCTTTGCTCGCAAAAAAATACCTTATGCCACCAGACTTGAAATTTTGGACTTAGACAGTCTAGAACTTCACCATCTTCAGTCTGACCTAAGCATAGTGCATAAAATCATCTGCTATAATATCCTACCAGCCAATGAATACTTCAGCTTCAACCAAAACAATACAAGAGCACACAATAGATACAAACTCATGGTAAACCAATCCAAAATACAACTTCAGTAACAGAGTTGTCAACACCTGGAATGCACTACCTGACTCTGTGGTTTCTTCCCCAAATCCCAAAACTTAGACTGTCTACTGTAGACCTCACCCCATTTCTAAGAGGTCTGTAAGGGGCGTGCATATGCGCACCAGTGTACCTATTATCCCTGTCCTAATGTTTTCTTTTATTCATATCCTTTTCATGTATTTATAATTATGTTTACACTTGTATCTGTCATAAAATGCATGCTTGACAAAATAATAAATAAATAAATAAATAAATAAATAAATAAATAAATAAATAAATAAAAAATAAAAACTTCTTAGTTCCCGTTTCACAGAGGAAGCAAACATTCTTAGCAGTCATTAGTTAAGACAAAAGATATCAAAATACCAGGGAGATAAGGGTCAGTAGTTTCCACAAGTACAATAGAACTCTAAGAATAAATAAGAGGAGCTGATTCACATAAGTATTACGAGTTCAGAAGTACCTACTGCTCTTATCACCTATCTTTTGTGCAACTTGTCTAGCACCATCATTACTTTTAGATAGTTTCTGATACAGCAAGCCTTTTAAAACACTTTCCCACCATGCTTTCATTTCACATGTATTAATTTGGGCCTTTACTCTTCTTAATTTGAGATAATAATATTATTTTCAGAGTAAAGTGTACTCTGTAGAATTCATAACAATCTGAACTTTTGGAATAAATGTTAAGTGGTATAAAGCAATTTTCTTCTTCCACAACATAACAAATAATATTTCTTACTACAAAAATCTTGCCTATTCCTTTATTAGAGGCTCCGTAATGAATAAATCCTTCCTCAGTAGTTTTGCTAGTGGCTTAGAAAGTCATAAAGACATAATGCTGCAAATTATGTAACCATGGGGTAAATGACATACAGTTTGGCATTTCTACCATTTGCTTGATGATGTCATGATACATGTCAGATTATTTCCTTACCATTCCTCTTCAGATGGCCACATCCCAGTCCTGATGGAATGGAACCACAAACAGCTAGACAAGGTACGCTAGAAAGTGAATCACTATTAGACATAGTGAGGCAGTGACTTCATCATACATTAGCATTTTTCCTGTGCTCACATGGAAGTATCAGGTCACTGATCTCTGTTTAGAACTTAAATAGGGTGGACCAGTTTTGGGCTGCAAAAATCCAGATTATGAGATGGCAGCAAACAGCTTGAGTTTTCAGTAGCATTTTGTTTCCATCTAGCGGTGACATGGATTTTTGCAACTGTACTATCAGATCATTGTTTAATGTGATAATTAACAACCAAATGCAACTGAGATGTGATATGCCTTACATGAACACTCTATTCAATCAAGTCCCAAAACTAATCCAATCCTATTCCAGGTCTTTGATAAGCAACAAATCTACAAATAGAATTCAAAGGCACATGGTTTTGCCTACATCCTAACATATATTCATTCCAACATTGATAACTAATATGATCTAGTTAAGATAGATTATTCTATTGTATTATAATAGAGTTTGCTCTGAAAAAACTGTACAAAAACTAGAACTGGTATAGAATATGGCAGCCAGATATAATTAGCCAACAATGAGCAGAGAGAACATTCAGTGCATGGGTCATTCAGGCCATTATTTGCAATGCAAACACTACTTCTTACACATGTCCATTCAATATCCCAATGTGTTTGCCCTCAGAGTGAAGTTTGGAGATTTGGATGGCTTTGGATGGCTTCTATCCTGAGCCTATTCAAATAAACTCTTAAAACATGGCTCTTCAGCCTTAGGCTAAGGAAGTTGGTAGACTGTTGTGAGATATTGGCTTTGTTGGTATTAGCGTTCTTTTTCCAAGTATTTATTTTGCCTTATCTCTGAATTACATTTTCTTCATTGCTTCATAAAATTGGGATTATATTACTTAAGGATTTTAAATAGCTCTTGCAGGTTACAAACCTTTAGGTTCATTCCTGATTCCTTTCTTTTTTTATTCCAAAGTAGATGATTTGTTAATTTCTGCCAATATGTTGATACAGTTTAGGTTGCTGTGTCAAATTTACAGACAAAACTCTATAAATGTTTGATCTTCTGGTTTGCCAAATCTTCAGATGGCATTGGGTAGAAAGGTTAATATCATCCATGACATCCATTTGCAAAGAACAAAAAGACTATTGTTTGATTACAGAATACGCTGACCAGGAAATTCAGGAGTTAAATATTTTGAACTAAAGATAACATAAAGGAAATGCTCAATATTTGGGAGTGAGAAGAAAGAGTAATACTCTGATCCCTTAATAAATATAGATTAGAAAATCATGTCATTTTTTTGTTTGGGTTGGGTCAGGCTTTTTTCCCTGCAGTTTTATTTTGTTTTGTTTTTGTTTTAGAACCAATTTATCCATCTAATACTAGCCAAGGTAGGAAGTGAGAAAATGAGTTATGAAAACTTTATATATGAAAACAGGGCCTTTTAACGCTATTTAGCTGGATTCATGGAAATAGTGACAATATATTTGTTTTTAAGTTACAGCTGGGAAGGCTCAACAGACATACTGTAGGAACTTGGAGGTAGCAGTAATATTTATTAAACATTTTATTTTGCCCTTACATTACAAGACTCAGGACAATTTATACAGCAGAACAGCAAGCAATTAATGTGATTATACATCAACAAATCCCCATAAAACCAAGTTCAAATTAATAGCAAATTAAAAATATATTAAAGGTCACCCCATACTCATTAGTAGGCATCAAATTCTTTCCGGTCCCACCAGAAGTTGTTAAATGGGCCATTTTTGGCCTCTGGAGGATCTCCGGGGGGGTGGGGAAGGCTGTTTTTGCCCTCCCTAGACTCCTAGAGAGGCCCTGGAGCCAGGTGAGGAAGAAAAATGCTCCTACCGGGCCACCACATGCTGGGAGTGGGGGGGGGTTTGTGCACGCATGCGTGGGGGCAGGGCACATAGAATTATGGGTTTGGGCAAGCATTCGCCCCCCTCCACCCCCCTCCTGGCATGCGATGGCAAAAAGGTTAGCCATCACTGATCTAGACCCTTCTAAGTATAGATGAGAGATCCGACAAAAATGTGTGGAAAGTAAAATCCTCTGGGATTTCCAGATTAGGGACAGACAGATAGGTATTGGAAAATGAACCAGACATTGTGATGGTTGGCAAAGATAGAAGACAGCAGTGGTGATAGATGTAGCCAAGTGACAACAACATCAAGAATAAGGAGTGAAACTGTTGTAGTATTGTGTCTTGTTTTGATGTGCCACTTCCTCTGCTTGATCTTTCTCCTAGATACAGTATGCTGCTGTCCCAGGCATTCTTTCAGCAGCTCATCTCCAAGTACCATCTTAATGATGTAATTGTGGATGCTTTTGTTTTGTCCAGGATAGTGGCTTTGACACTCACCAGACTCCACTACCTTCTTTCCACCTGATGTACAGTCTCTGGGTGTGGGACCTCGGGTGGAATTTGTTTTACTCACTGGCAGATTGTAAAAAGTAGAGGAAAATACTTTCCTTTCTCTTCTCTGTGCTTCTAACTAGGGTTATGGCAAATGTGGAAGAGTCCTATATTAACCTAGATTTTCCAAGTTTGGAAGGAAGAGTGCAGAAAATATCAGAAGGTCAGAATTATCTCTGTTTTTCTTTGTAGCATGATGGAAGAGTAAAAAAAAGAGAGAGAGAGAGAAAGAGAGAGTGATGATCAGTAAGTGTGACAGGACAAAAACCACAATTTCCTCCAACAAATTTTCTCATCCAGCTTAGCCTAGGGTATTACATTTGTAATTGCTCTGACCTTTGAAAATATAACATAGCACATGCTTATTATATCCTGAAATATACAATCAAACTTTTTGTCAAGGCAGGTCAGCTAGACCATGAGCAGGTTTGACAAACATGTCAATCACTAAAATTGCAAAGATGACTGATTTTAGCTCTTGCTTCCAATGGCCGACAGCAGAAAAGAAGAAACTACAAGTGAAGTCTTCATTACGGTGAGTGATCAAAAAAGACTGAAACTTTTGAGATGTATCATTATTGCCCTGGTTCTATAAAAATGATAAGAGGAGTATGAAAAAAGTTTGGGGCCAAAAGGCACCCCAAGTTAGCTTTCCATAATATATCTGCATTGTGTCATGATGTGAGAGGGATGTGTGTTCCTGCAATTGCACTTAGAATGATGGAGGCCTTTTGATGTTTACAGTAGTGTGGGCTACTGGCTTTCTTCACCTGATAAGAGAGGTTGTGGGCTGGTTGGGGAACATATTGTAACTGCAGCGAGAATTGTATTTGCACAAAATTGGAAAGCAGAGAAAATCCCTTTAGAAGGAGATGTAATTAAGAAAATATTGGAATGTGCAGAAATGAATAGATTAACATTGGTAATTAAAGAAAAGGAAGAATCAGAATATTTTAAAGTATGGGGCAATTATATCAATGGTTAGACAATATATATATGTGTGTGTGTGTGTGTGTGTGTGTGTGTGTGTATGCAAAAAATTAAAATCTTGGGTGTTTTCCCACGTCATGTTAAATAAATTAGGGTGCTGGGATGCCTACCAGAATCCTTTCCCCTCTACAGCAGACAGATAATAATAGAGAACCTGAGAAAGTTAGGCCTGAAACACATAGCCAAACAGCCAGGATGAGGAAGCAGGAAGAAAAACTGCTGTCCTCCAATCACAACATAGAGTTACAGGCTAATCAGCATACATCAACAGCAGCAAACATAGAAAAGTGACAGCTCCAACCTCGCAACACATCCACAGCTTCTAAACTAGATAAGAGCCTGAAGATGACAGGGTTGTGAGCCTGTCGAAACGTTGCTATAAGAAAAACTTTTAAGGTACTGGTAGGATTTTAGCTAAGGTTTTAAAGGACCTTGCAGAGTGCTTTGTAAGGATTTTTAGAAGATTTTAAGCTAGGATTTTAATCAGAATTTTAAGCATTTTAACTAACTTATTTAACATGACGCGGGAAAATACCCGAGATTTTAATTTTTTGCATATACACACCCGCGAAAACTTAAGAAGACATATATGTGTATGTATGTATATATATATGTATGTATGTGTATATATATATACATATATATATATTCTTACTTCTTCGTAGGATTTATGTGTGTTTTTCCTCTAGCCACATTTTTCCTACGTGGTTTCCCTCCAAGGTTTTTCTGCAGCCCTAGCTCCTAGTGGATGTGATTCTACTGAGCTAGGGCTGCAGAAGAACCTTGGTTACGTAGCCAGAAAACCTGGCTAGAGGGGAAAAACACACACACACACACACACGTGTGTGTGTGTGTGTGTGTGTGTGTGTGTGTGTTTCTGAGGTTTTCACGGGTGTTTGTATGTAGGTCTTTGGTTATTCGGGTTTCTCCCACATAAAATTGGAATATATAAAATTGGAATATATATATATATATACACTGCTCAAAAAAATAAACGGAACACAAGCAGAAGACATCCAAAATCTGAATGAATGAAATAGCCTTATTAAATACTTTGTTCATTACATACAGTAGTTTTGTGTTCCCTTTAGTTGTTTGAGCAGTGTATAAACTACTGTATGTAAAGAACAAAGTATTTAATAAGGCTATTTCATTCATTCAGATCTCGGATGTCTTCTGCTTGTGTTCTCTTTATTTTTTTGAACAAGATAGATAGATAGATAGATAGATAGATAGATAGATAGATAGATAGATAGATAGATAGAAAGAGAGAGAGAGAGAGAGAGATGAGATATAGATATAGATATAGATATAGATATAGATATAGATATAGATATAGATATAGATATAGATATAGATATAGATATAGATATAGATATAGATATAGATATAGATATATCCAGTGGTGGGATTCTGCTGGTTCTAGGCGGTTCGGCCAAACCGTTTGTTAAATTGCTGGCTCCCCCCACCCCTTCCCCCACCCCTCCGCACCACTGGGCAAGGGGTGGGCGAGCCAGCAATTTAACAAATGGTTCGGTGTTTTTTTATAATTTTATTGGCCTCACAGCTGCTGCGGGGCTTCAAAGAGCTGCCCTACAGCTGATCAGTGTTAAAAGAAAAGAAATGAGTAGACCGATGCCTGCAAAAATAAATGAGTAGACCCAGTGGTGGGATTCTACTTCGGTAGAACCGGTTGTTAAGTAGTTAAGTAGTTAAGCCAGTGGTTGCCAAAGTGGGCGGTACCGCCTCCTGGGGGATGGTGGAATGCCTTAGGGGGTGGTAAGAGGCAAGGGGGGTGGCAGGAGGGGCTAAATGGCAAGGAGGGTGGCCCCCACCCTTTGCCCTGTGCCTCGCAGCAGTTACCTCCTTGCAAGCAAACAGCAAGAAAAAACAGCCCCTTCAGCTTCAGCATCGGTTAATTAACACAAGTTGATTAGATCGGCCTCCCGCCTCTCAACTGATTTGCTCTCAGCTGTTTTGCCAGGGCTCTATTGCTCTCTGCAAAGAGTGCTCAAGCAGATTTTTTTTCCCCTAGCCTAGCTATGCTGAAAAAGTGAAACCGAAAGTAAAGCAGGGTCTTTGCTGCAACGTGACAAAATGAGACAGAGAGAGATTTCTTTTTCTTTTTCCTCACCAAAAAAGGTAGGTGCAAACAATGGGAAATTTACGGCAAAAGAGGAGAGTTCAAGATTTTAAAACACAAAAGAAAAAAAGCTCTATTTAACTAGGGAATTGTAATAATTGAGATACTATTAATTGTATATTGTGTTGAAAGCAGAAATGGTTAAGTTGTGGTTTGGAGGAATATATGGGGGAAATTATTTGGTTTATTATTATTGGTAAATATAATTAATTGATTTGTAAGAAATTGAAGTGCATGAAAATAATTGGAATATTCATGTTCATTTTGATTAATATACAAAAAAGATAGTTATATAACTGATATATTTAACTGATATATATAACTGATAGTTATATAACTGTCAATATTGTATAGTTATATTGATTTATATTAAAATGTTGAATTTGTATTAATCAACTGTAATATTACATAATTAACCAATGTGAGGATGGATATAAAAATGGATGCTTGCCCCTCAGTCTTTCTTGGAAGATACAATTCATCAGCATCACTAGGACAGTGTAGAACATTAATCCCGGCCCTCAGTTTTATGGCTTTTCAATCAAGATTATCAAGGTCTATCTGAGTTCAGTTGACTATTCCTGAAGTATATTGCTCACAAGTTGATGATTCTAGCTTCCACCATTTAGACTAGACTTTGTGATGTTCTTTAATTGCTTGCAATACTGTGAGCTTCTTCTTCTTTATTTCATTGTGCAAAATATGTTTTCAAAACATGTGATGTTAGCAGTTTTCCATTTCTTTAGTACAATGGTCACTTAGTGCAACACAATATCATTACTGAATATCTCAGCACTATTTATTAAGGTCAATCCCTGGGGTAAAAAACAAGATGGCGTGGTCTATCTCCACATACACTGAAACTGATCATACTGGAAACGAAATCTTTATTCACCAATCTGAGAGATGTTATTAGAAGTCTTTTTTTTTTTTACTCCACAAGCCAGCTCAACAAAAATTCCAACTAAAAAGCCTCATACATAAATGTAGATGTATGCTCTGTCAGCTCCACTACTGAAGAAATTGTTAGTTCTGAGCAACCAAGGGGGATTAATTTGCTTGACTCCTTAGAAAGAGTTGCTCATCTTTTTTTTTTATTTTTTTATTTTTTTTAAATTTGATTTATATGCCGCCCTTCTCCGGAGACTCAGGGCGGCTTACAATGTGCTCAGCAATAGCTTCAACTGAAATAGTTGCAGCTTCAATCTTCAACTGAAATAGTTGCAGCTCTCATTTTAGGTATTTAAAATTTAATTCAAGCTTACTGGTTGATAATAAATAACAATTATTAGGCTCTGTGTTCTGTCAGAATCTATTCCCAGGACACTAAATTGTATATTATTTTGGCAGCTATTTTTTTCCTCCTATACAGTTCTGCTCCCCAGATATACACACATTGCTATGAAAAATTCCACACAATGAAAAACATAAGCTGTGTAGATCTCCAATAGCATTTTGTTATGGTGTGTGAGGAAAAAAAGAATGATTTCAGAAGAAATCTCTCAACTGATTTTTTTTTATCTTTTTAGTGTTTTTGCAGGGTGTGGTAATGCAACTGTTAAACATTATGTCCTGCCAACTGATTTGTAAATATTGCCACCTTTCTGAGATTTCTCAGCTTTTGAGGCTGAGAGACCTCATCAGGCAAATACAGCCTGATAAACAGCTGCAGAAATTATTTTGCACTTTTCATTCTTCAGTTGAGCTACATGGTGTCTGAAGTCACAAGAAAGGGATTGGAGAAAAGCTGGCAATGCTTTGTCTGCACCAAACACCCTGCTTGACACATTTCCACTAGACATGCTTCTGTAGCTCACAGAAGGTCTTTTGATTTTTCTCTTCTTTCCCCTCAGTTTGTTATTTTTACCCCTCCCTGTTTAATTTATTTTCCTTTCTAAAGAGCTGCTTTAACAGCTGCATCTCCAGCTGTCATGTGAATAATTCAGGGGCAATTTCTCACTATTACGTGATTGGTCTACAAAACACATTAAACAGTCTTCAAGGGGGAAAAATAAGCTTCATATGACAGCTGTGTACACTTAAAAGAGGGGGGAAATGCTTTTATTAGAGAACAATGGAGCCTCGCACAATGAGCATTCAGATTTTACTGTTCTTTCTACATAAAATATATCATGAAGATATTAACTGAGCTGACAAGGTCCCTGCTGCACACTGTGATTTTCAAAGTTTTTCTTTAACTGAGGCCTAGAAATCTTCGTGCAATTGAGGTAGAAATAGGACTTCAGAGTGACCCAGAAAATACTTGGATTGAATGTGTTGGAGCAATCTTGTTGAATGCACCTAAGTCTCTGAAAGAGAAGCCACCTGAGAACCCTCAATATACTTTCTTGTATTCCACAATGAAATAAAATGAAGTATGGATTTTTTAAAAAAGGACAGTGAAACTCTCACAAGCCGCCCTGAGTCTTCAGAGAGGGGCGGCATACAAATTGAATTAATAAATAATAATAAGATATAACCTAAGGGCCTTTCTTTATTGACTTGCCATTAAGGAAATATTTCTTCCAATGTAATACTTGTTCATTAGGGAGATGACTTTTTAAATACATCCAATGGATGATTGGTTGCATTTAAAAAGTAGGACCAAGGCATGATGCAATACATAGTAAGATAGGTAAAATAGGTGTTAAAAAGTCATAAGTAGTTTTATAACTGATACTATTCAACTGTGGGTTCCAAACCTCTAAAGCAGGCGTGTCAAACTGATGGCCCATGGGCCAGATGCATCGTGCGCAAGCCACACCCACTCCAGCTCTGTGAAGGGAAAAATGTTGCAAAACGTCATGTGACAGCAATGTGACGCCTGTGCTCTAAAGTGATGTCACGTGACGTATCACAACATTTTTTGCCTTTGCAGAGTCGAGGTAGGCGTGGCCTTCATGTGATGCATCTGGCCCATGGGCTGCCAGTTTGACACCCCTGCTGTAAAGAAACAAGGTATAAAATTGTGTGGTTAAGTATAATTGATGCATAACAACCCCATACTAATTTTCTGTCCAGAAATCTCTTCATTCCTACTTTATTCCTCACTCATCATATACACATTCCTGATACATGCTGATAGTTGAGTTAAATTTCAGGAAAGTGAATGCTGGCTGTGCTATAACTTTTTTGTTGTGATAAACAATTTAGTTTGCACGTTATTATTCAAACAATTTCCATTAACTCGAAGTAATACCTCATTTTGAATATTCTGATATTATCACCTTCCCACTGTCACTGAATAGTTAGGTCTATAGTCCCCAAACTCTCTGAAATCTTATAGTTATGGCCAATTTGTAATTATAGAAAGTTATGAATATATCCTATTTTATGAGTTTATATTTTGTTATTTTGATCAAATTACCATTTATTTCTCCCTAGACAGGTTTTAGTTTTTTAACATAGCTCCTAAAACCAGCAAAAAAAAAAAATACTTGGTTATATTATTAAAAACTGCAATTTCCATTTTGCACATTCTCGGAAAAAAAAAATCATCCAAAAGTTTTTTTTTTTAACTTATCTTTTCTAAATTATGGAATTCATATTTTTGGCTTTTATATATAATAGCAAAGTTTTAGCCCAGGTCTGTGGAATAGGTCACAAACTTCTATTATGCCATTTCCAAGACAAACAAAAACAGAAGAACAAATCCAACAATTTTCCACAATGTGATTTTCAGCATATGCCTACCATTTCCAAAGAGAACATCAAGAATTGCTTTGAAATCCTGAACCTCATTGTTAGGGAACCATAAGAACTGCAAAATGAAATCAGAGCAGTTGTTGATGAGGGATATAAAAGAATACTGCCAAAGACAAGGAATAGACAAAACCAAACTAGATATCAGAGCAGATTGTAGAACTTGCGAAGAATGGAAGGGAAGCCAAAACCAAGAAAAGATTCCAGAAAGGAATGTAACAAAGAATTTTTGAGAGCTATAATCAGAGACCAGAAGCCATGTTATAATGACATATGTAACAACAATTAAAATGGAAACTCACGGAAAAGCAAAAAGTCCTTCAAAAAAAATCTTAAAGCTCAAAATGAGGTCCCAATTTCCAACTTAAGGAAACTAATGGACAGATAGCATCTGATTTAAAAGAGATAAAAACATGAAAAGTGTATGCTTTAGCCTAATTTATGTAATCTAATGCAACATAAACCTAAATTTAACCCATAATTCATTATATGAAAGAGCAAGATGCAAATGAAATGGTTAGTAGATATATTACCCACTCATGCAAGAAGATTTATTTGGAAAATTTATCTGTACTACTTACTAATATTTTCTGATGTGTCTCCTTATTAATGAACTGGGAATATGTATTCTTCATAGATTCTTACCCTCCCCTATTCCATTTGGGAAAATATGCCATGGGTTTTTTTGCTCTTCCTTGTGACATTTTCCTCATTTTCTTACCTTTCCATATTGGGTCTGAAATTCTTTTGTTGATTTAGTTTAGTGTATAAATCATGCATAGTGGGAAAAATTATAACTGATCAGTATCTCTTTCCCTGTATCTTATCTCCCCAAGCTAGAGGCAAGATAAATCATTGTTTTATTGATTCTGGTCATTATTCATGTAAGAAAATAAATAAATGAACCCAGATAAATATGCTTTTTAAACCTTGTAAACTAATTATATCTATTAATCACCCAGATCCTGGAATTTGTCCTTCATGGAATAAGAGTCCTTGCAGTCACTACCTCTCTTGTTTTCTTTGATCTTCTCAACAATTGCTTCACCTTAATATTTCATTATCTTTTTCTAACGAATTAATTAAAGCATCTGACCTACTGTTCAGATTAATTAAGCAGCTCAGGAAAAAGAGTTTGTTTGATAAACAAACATGCAGGATTGAAATAAATTTATTGCTGGGAACCAAGATCAACTGCAGATATGGACAGCATTCCCCCAGTCTATATTCCACACTATTATACTCCATTTGGGACAATTTAAATAATGAAAAAAAAAATGGGGCAGACATTTTAAATAAGTAACATAGGATTCCGACGGCTGCAGCAAAACTGTCTCAGGAGGCAGGGCTGCATTTTTTGCTGCTTTTCTAGTGATTTAATAGTATTGTTTGGGGGCAAATAAATACTTCAGTAAAGGCTCAAGAGGTCTATTCACCTCACAATTTCCTGTAAAACACTTTACTGCAGTATTTCCTAAACCTTTTTCTTCATTACCCAAAACCATTTCTCTGAAATTGTGATTGGGGAATGGGAATGCGATTAACCAAAGAAAAACCACTTTGACCCAATTTGGGGTAATTTATCCAGGCCTGGAAAGCACTGTTATATTGTCATCAGTTGTGTTGGTCATAAATTGTCAATTTCTCACCCAATGAGTAGTGAATTGACTGTATTATGAGATCCTTTTAGTGCTGGAGTTGTGTTAAGCTGCAAGTATGTCCATTTGTGTGCAACAGGAAGTATTTAGAAGGAATAAAAAAAGGTTCCAACCAGTGATTATTGTAATCACTGTTATTATTATAGTTGTTATCTTCGTCATCACCACCACCAGCAGCCACAGCCAGCTGTGTGACTTAGGGCCAGAGGCACACTGTCTCATCCCAACCAATCTCATAGGATTGCTATTGTGGGGAAAACAGGAGAAAGGTGTGCTAAGTATGTCCACCACTTTGATTCTATAATATCCTTTTTACTGGCCCCAAATAGAAGCTATTACAACATTGATGAGGCTATCGAAAGAAATAGCATACCAGCTGGTACTGCAAAGGAGGAAGCCACTATTGCATTCTTTTTAACTGATTGATAAACATTGTCTCTGAGCAGCAAATATGTGCTTCTTAACATACCAGTTTTTTTAAAAAAATATTCTTACATTCAGTTGAATGTAGTTAATCTTTGGCTAATTTGTTTATTTATTTAGCTCTAAGAGCAAACGGAAATGATCCTTTGGAGAAAAAAAAGGCATTAAGCAAAATTGAGACTCCTGATCTATTGATTGTAGCTTGACCCAGATACAATTTCCATACATTATGTCTTTTTGGTTATTTGTTTCCTATTTCAGCTGTTGGTGTCTACTTCGGAAGGTTCAATGAATGGGAGTCATTTAGCTTTAATTTTTCTACATGGAAAAAAGAGAGTTAATTTCTACCTGCCATTCAAGAAACTGTAATGCTAATATTCATGTTTTATAGTGTTACCATTTTCAGTGTCAAGCATATTGCACTGAAAGGCTAAATAGAAATACAAAATGAGTTAGTTTTATTAAATTGTACAATTCTCCCTCAAACTGCTGATGCCATTTTTCTTAGTTTGCTGTGTTTCAGGCAATGCGTGCAATTCTCACTTTCCAGTGAAATGCAAAACTAACAGAACACAGGAGAGCAAATGGGCCTGAAACTGTTGATCTGGATTCTGTATGGAAACTTCATTTGTAAAATGCATACACAGTTGTTGCCAGGCCACAACAACTAACCACTTCCAATCACTTTCAGAAGTCAATGATCCATGGAAAGCTGAAAGTACAATAAAAATTCTATTTTCCCTTCATGTAATGAGTCAACTCCTGGGCAAGATAGTGAAGAAATGTGATTCAGTTATGACATGCTAGGGCCAAGCCACTTCAAGGACATTTTCCCATTGTCTTTCTGCACCCAACTTGCTGATTTGTAGCTGTTGAAAATATATTTCTCCCATATCCTTCTACTCTGGAATGGCCTTCCTCACAATGCATATTTTTTGCTTTTAGAAAATCACTTCAGATATTTCTCTATAGCCAGGTCTACAAAAGCCAGCAGTTTTATAATTTGCATTTTCATTGTTGGTGAGTTTTTTTACATGTTCGATCTTATTGTAGTTTTACTTTCAGGTTGCCCTGAATATTCAGTTTGAACAGACAAGCAGGCTTTCAATTCAGTTCATAAATGGGTGGCACCTTTGTATGGGAAACCTCTCCTAGAATAAGGGTACACACACACACACACACACACACACACACACACACACACACACACACAGAGACTGAATCTCTGCAATACCACTTGTTGCTTATATATACATTGCCAGTATGCTTCATTCACATGCTTAACTTCAACTATCTTGCTCAGGAAACATGCTTTGTTCAAAAGAAATGAGGCCCCATTTGTTTAATTATGGTTTCAGTTATTTAGTTCAAGAATCAAATATCTCTGTCACTAGGAAATATTAAATATTCAAAGATTGTTTGGGATTCGGTTTCAAAGGTACAAATAAGAATTTTGAGAAAAAGATGAATTGGAGAGGGTAAATTCATTTCAAGTTTTATTCTACCCATTCCTTCATGTCAGCAATGGTTCAAGATTGATCAATGCTGTATATAGGTAATTTATTTTTATATTTTTCATTACAGCTTTGGAACACAGATAAAGTTTAGGTGTGGGAAATATCTATTTGTGATTTCATTATAAGTTTCTAATTTTCACTGGGCTTTGGGGAGGGAACGTTAAGACATTAGCTCATTATTATTAGAAAAGAACTGAGGTGGCACAGTGGTTAGAGTGCAGTACTGCAGGTTACTTCTGCTGACTGCCAGCTGCCCGCAATTTGGCAGTTCAAATCACACCAGGCAAAAGGTTGACTCAGCCTTCTATCATTCCAAGGTGGGTGTCAACTTGCAAAGCTTTCCAAACCAGCTTTCAAGTTGCCGTAAGCAGGAGGGGGAGAACTGACAAAGCTGCCTGGCTGCCCCAATGGAAAATACATTCCACACATGCCTTTTCAAAAATTGTATCGTAGGTTACTGGGGTCAGCAGGAGAGGTGGGGTTTTTCAGCCAGCCAATGTGGTCTATTGGAGAATGTGATTTATGACATGCCCAGGGAAGAAGGGAGGAACAGGGTCATAGGGGCCCGCAAATCACATGGGGGGTTAGAGCTGACTCCATTTGAGTAATTGCTGGAATGGTGCTCCTAATAAATGACTGGATTTCTTTTGAAGAAAAAAAAAAAAACTTCACAGTGAGTAAAATGAGGACCCACTTGAGGATTGTTGGGGACAATATCCTGTCTCTGTAAACCGCTTAGAGAGGGCTGTACAAGCACTATGAAACGGTATATAAGTCTAAGTGCTATTGCTATTGCTGTTATTAAGATTTTGCTTATTGCAGTCAATAATACCCTATATTATTAAAAGTTATATACTTTATAACTTTTCTGGAAGACATAAAAGCAGTGCTATTAGCAGGCATGTTTACAGTAAAAAAAAAAACTTTTTTCAGTGCAATGTCATTGAAGTATATTTAAGTTGTTTGCTTTGCCATCTAGAAATACAGTATTTCAATTCAATTGGAATATGGGTTTTTTTTTCCTTCCTCTCAGAAATCAGTAAAAGCAATTTCTAAAAAAATAACCAGGGTATCCTGTGAAAATAAATCTGATTACTTGGCACCCATGAAACCAATGACGGTCACTGTCAGTTCAGATTAGGTTGTATAATGTTGCAAAACTGAGCTCGAAGAAATAGTGTAATAAATCCAAATGATGGGTTATAAGATAATATTTCAAGTGATACTTTAGTTTGCTAAAATCAATCATACAGCATTAAAATAAATGGTGTAATATCGGCATACTAACAGTTTGGTAAAGAGGCATACAAACACTGGCCTGACTGCCATGCACAATATTACACAAAAACAGTGAATTCAGATGTTACCCATTATAACTTTGTCTCTAATTCAGAATACAGATAATGTATAGAGTTGAGACAGTAAAAAATAATGCCTAATATTTTGTTCCTGTCCATAAACCTTCAGGTTACTCAGTTACTTTTGTGTAGTAATAACAGCTAAAATAGTATGTGCATGAAATGTTATGAGAGCTAATTTGGTGTAGAACTGTGGTGGGTTGCCCCCGGTTCGGACCGGTTCACAAGAACCAGTAGTAAAACCAGTGGGAGGTTCTGCCCACTGACCTGGACATCATCAAAGTTGATATGCGCATGCGCAGAAGCTTCCGTGCATGTGCAGAAGAGTGTGCATGAGCGCGTGGGCACAATGCGAACCAGTAGTAAAGGTAAGTAGAATCCACCCCTGGTGTAGAGGTTAAGACACACAGGAGATCATGAGTTCTAGTCCCACGTTAGGTACAAAGCCAGCTGTGTGAGTTAGGGCCAGTCACTCTCTTTCAGCCCTAGGAAGGAGTCAATGGCAAACCACTTCCCAAAAATCTTGCCAAGAAAACTGCCTGGTGATCAGGACTCAAAGCTTTACTCCCGCTCCCACCAAAAAAAAAATATATGATATAGGCAATAAGGGAGAATAGAAGGCACATATAAGAATGAATGAGAGAACTCTTGAAAAGATAGGATTTTTAAAAAGTGCAGATTTAATTAGAACTTAAATTAACTTGTAAGAGAAAGTCAAAAGAAGCAGAAGATGCAAACGGAAATGTTCTCTCCTACTTCCAAAAGTATTGGTGAATGTTTTGGGTGTTTTTTTCTAATACATGACGATGCACACATTCATAAATGTTTAGTAAAACCTTGTTTTAACTGAATATTTGAAGGGAAATGATGTCAGTTAAAGCCAAATATCACTAAATCTGCATTTATGCCATTCCTGTCAATGGTATCATTATGTAAATTACATTCATTGAGGCACACACACACACACACACACACACACACACACACACACACACAGAGGCAGAGAGGCAGAGACAGAGAGACAGACAAATGATATTTTTAAAACTAGGACCTAGTTCTAAGTCAATGTCTATCATAGTCTATCAATTATCTCAAAGTTCATCAATCAACAAATAACCTGCTTCAGCCAACTGAAGTAGCCAAATGTAAAAATATCTTCTTAAACAATACAAATTCATTAAAAAAAACCTCACCTCCTACTTACAGATACACTATAGTAAATAATCCCTCTTGCATCAACTCTAAATGTTTTAATTCATGTTTTTAATTTAAACAAGTGGGACATCAACAAAAAGGAAACAAGTAAAAGGCTAACTAACACAACAGAAAGTTTACTAAAACTTAAGGAGAAAAAAGCTGAATTACATGGAAAGAAACTTAACGAATATGTGAACAAATTAAGTATTCTCCCTGAGGGTAAATGAACAATTCTTTCACTAAATTTCTAATTATAAATTGTTTTAATCCCTGCTTTTAGTTTGTTGTTTTACTTTAATTGTATTGTTTATTTTATATTTTAGGGGTTTTTTTTAATTGTTGTAGGCAATTCCTAGTATTACAACAAATATAAAGGCAGAGTAAAAATTCAAAAAGAAATAAGACAGTCTTACAGGGATGCAACATGCTAAACATCCATACTTAATATGTTTAAGACATTTTTACAAACAGAGGCAACTCTTTGGAAATGATTTTATTAGTATAAATAAAAAAATAGTGACTAAATGTGAATAAAACTTCCCCACATCTGTCCCCAAAGCAAAAGAGACAGATCCCATCCATAGATGTTAATTTTTTTAGAACCACTTCTAATCATGACTGAAAACAGAGTTGGCTGCCATTTCAAGCAGGAAACAATTTAAAACTGAAGTAGAAACTCTTTTGTTGTTAGTTGCGAAGTCATGTCCGACCCATCGCAACCCCATGGACAATGTTCCTCCAGGACTTCCTGTCCTCTACCATCCTCTGGAGTCCATTTAAGCTCACGCTTACTGCTTCAATGACTCCATCCAGCCACCTCATTCTCTGTCATCCCGTTCTTCTTTTGCCCTCAATCTTTCCCAGCATTAGCCTCTTCTCCAGTGAATCCTTCCTTCTCTTTAGGTGGCCAAAGTATTTGAGTTTCATCTTCAGGATCTGGCCTTCTAAAGAGCAGTCAGGGGTTGATCTCCTCTAGGACTGACCGGTTTGATCCCTTGGACTCCAGCACCTCAATTTTTTGGCTCTCAGCCTTTCTTATGGTCCAACTCTCACAGCCATATATTGCAACTTGGAAAACCATAGCTTTTACTATACACACTTTTGTTGGCAGGGTGAGGTCTCTGCTTTTTAGTATGCTAGTAGAAACTCTAAATCAGTTTAAAAGAAACAAAAATTCCAAAATTTCCTTGCCTAGAAAATGCCTATCATGTCCATTTATGAAATGACTGCCTAATTCATTATAGCTACCACTATAGCAGGCACCCACTCAATGAAAAGCTTTTGTATTTTCTCTTAAACTTAGACAAATAATAAGAATTAGAAGAATAGAAAGCCATGTTTGCTCCTTCTTTTTTTTTTCCTAATCAACTTTGACCAAGATTCATTGCTGATTGTCTGGAAATATCGCTAAAGAATAACCAGTGCCTTTTTAAAATAATGCAGAGATTTTGTTTAGAAAAGAAATCTCTTGGTCAATACAACACCAGCTGTCATTGCTGAGAGTTCAGTAACACTATCCTAGATTGGGGACAAAATGTTATCAGTTTCTTCATGTTCAGCTCTCAAGTTATATGTTGCATCTCTCTAGCCAAAACTTCAATCAAAGTAACCACAGAAGCACTTAAATAAAGGAATGGAGCCTCATGATTCCCAGCATAGGATGGAGCCAAACATATATTTTCAATAAATGGGGCTTCTAGAGCTGTGGTGGTGCAGTGGTTAGAATGCAGGCTACTTCTGCTGACTGCCGGCTGCCTGCAATTTGGCAGTTTGAATCTCACCAGGCTCAATGTTGACTCAGCCTTCCATCCTTCTGAGGTCAGCAAAATGAGGACCCAGTTTGTTGGGAGCAATATGCTGACTCTGTAAAATTGCTTAGAGAGGGCTGTAAAGCACCGTGAAGTGATATATAAGTCTAAGTGCTATTGCTATAAATGGGCCTTCTATACATTTCCAGATCTTATAATAGGTAGCAGATGAAGGTAGAACATCCTTGCATCAGGTCATTGATCAGAATGAGCACCTTGATATGTGGAGTTGCAATTTCTCATTGAAGCAGAGCATCTTTTCTGAATTGGAATAGATGAGCACTGCCCCCTAGAGTCAGTTACCTTTAGAGCATAGGGAATGTGTTATAAGAGAAAGTGGCCTTTAAAAAGATGTACACAGAAGATAATTGTAGTTTCCATGAGAGCATGAACTTTATAGAATCTGCTCCTGCTCCTGCTGCTACATCCTCAGTTAGCATGATTTTCTTACCTTATCTAGGAAATAGTAAACAATTACTTCCATGGGCCAATTTAGAATGTTGAATTGGTTTATTGAAATCCGAGCCCTTCTACTTTTAATATGCATATTTGTAGCCTGAGGCATTTTTATTTGGAAATAAATCCTGGTTATACAAATTATAAGGAAATCTGAAGTGAAGCTATAATGCAATGCATGTTTATATGAAATTGTGTGCCAAGTGCTGGAACAGTTATCCATCTTGTTTCAGATTATATTTTGCCCTTCTTTCCTAGAAATCTGATTACTGAATACTTGATAAACTGTATCCCATTTCTTTCACACTTAGAGAGAAAAAGAAACATCAACACAAATAAGTCATAGGGAGAAACTTGTTGTTGCTTCCACTTCATTACACTTTAGTGAATGCACCAATCCTATCTTATATTATATAGTTAACTTGATGGTATTTTGCTTTGTATTTTTGATAACCTTCCTTTATATTAAATTTCTTGCTTATCAAGCATGGTTTCTTGAAAACTGCAGTGCTTTACTTCTGTGAAGGATGAATGAAAAAGCACTAGTGTGGGAAAATGATTTTATTATTGCTTCAGTCTCAAGCAAGGAGCTCAAGGTCATTTGGCTACTTCAGATCAAGAAACTGCTTGCTTTAAAATGTAAGTCAAAGGAGGGTTATCAAAACTGGTCTGCAGGACCCTGGAAGACCACTAGAAAAATATGCAGACATTCTGACTCTTGACTGCTACCACATGATCATCTAAACCAGGGGTATCAAACTGGCAGCAGGCCACGTGCAGGCCACACCCACCCCAGATCCATGAATGGGGGAAATGTCGCGAAATGTCACGTGACAGCAATGTGACGCAGCGATCACACCAGTGATCTAGATTATTGTAGGCCAGAACTGGAAGCCTTTTCCTTTCTCTTATTTATAAAAAGAGAGGAGGGGAGAAATACTTTCAATCTTGCAACATGTTAATCCTTTGAGGTAGTCCAGATAAGAAACCCAGATAGGAGCATCAGTACTATATTTATTGTAAGGATCCTTTAAATAGACTCTTGCAAGACCGAAAGTATTTCTCTCCTCCACTATTTTTAGTCTCTGGGAAATTAGGGTAGGGAGGGTCCCTTCTGAAATCCTTCCCATGCTTTCTGGCTGCCTCCTATCAGACCATTAGCTAGGCTATGGTCTTCCTCTTATCTTCCAAGGTTATTCCCACATACCATCGCAAAGACTAACAAATTTATTGAAGTTTTCATTAACTAACTCTGTCCTTCTCAAAATATTCATTTTCGAAGACTACTACATCATTGCAGAAAGGTTTTGAGATAATAAAGTTTTGAAGTAATCAAAACTCAGATATCATATTAATCAAAGTCAACGAAGTATGGATGGTGTGACATAAATGACTGCACTTCTAATCTTTTCAAGATATCCCAAACATATAGAAGTTAGGTTTTTGTTTTGTTTTTTTAGAAAAATATCACTATTTGAAAAGACCCAGATTTCACAAGATTGCCAAATCTCACAAATTTGGATGTTCTTGCCTGAAAGCTCATATGTTATTAATGTAAAAATATTTTGTTAATAAAAAAACCAGAAGTATAGAATTTTTTATAAACAAACATAAATCAATAAAAATGATGTAATTTTCAACCCTTTTACCCATGATGAATAGATCATGTTGGAACCCTGTGGACTTAAATTTAGTTCACTGATTGAATGAATTATAATTCCCTCTTGAAAGGTATCTTATCAGATTGAAGGAATTATTCTGATTCCTAAATATGTATCTATCATGCTATTTCAGGTAAGTAATAATATGAACGGTGCAGGAAAGTGAGATGTAGTAAGCAAAAACAAAAAAAAGCAAGAAATAAAAGAAAAAGAAAAGAACTCTAGCTAAATCTAATAATGCCCTACATATAAAATTCCCTATTTAAAAATCAGTATAGTATTTTAATTTTTTTTTAGAATTCATTGAACCAGAATGAACAGATGTTACTAAGAGTGAAATTGGCCTATATTCTATGTTAACACCTAACATATTTTCAGTATTAGTTCAGGAAAAAAATCTTCCGGTCTCACTCCCACTGGTGAAAATTAATCTTCAAAAATAAAATGGAATGTATTATCTGATTCTCCTTCCTCTCCACCCCAATTTTAAGTGCCACGATTTGATCCAATTGAGTCCATGTCTAATGAAAGCTGAATTCTATTTGGGCTCATTTGAATTCTCAGCTGTTCTTTGTTGCTTCTATGTTTGGTCTGGACACACTTTGCTTCCTTGGTAATAAACCTCTTGGCCCCACTTCAGATGCAAAGGGAGTTTTACATCATTTTCAAAGACACAACTACTTATGCACCACCATAATATCATGTAGGATTGATCTTTCTAACAATGGTGTGATATCAGTAAAGCATTTAAACTAATATTTTTTAAAAAATGAAAATAATTTTGAAAGAAGATCTGACTGGACTAAGTTGATAAAATAGCTAGTATCTCTCTCTCTCTCTTTCTCTCTCCTGTTCTCTCTGATACAGATTGTCAACGTTAGAAAAAAAAGGTTGCAGATTGGTCAGCTCCAAAAATTTTTACTTGAAAAAAGATAGTGAAATAACAGCTTGCTTAAATCTTAGATAATTCATCAGGTTGGAATGAACACTTAGAGGTATAATGATGAAGGTGTTGTCTACATACCAGATCCATACTTTTGACTGTATGTGTGATAGTGTTATAGTTTAGAAATAATAAACTATAATATTCTTCATTCATAACAGCTTGCTTAAATCTTAGATAATTCATCAGGTTGGAATGAACACTTAGAGGTATAATGATGAAGGTGTTGTCTACATACCAGATCCATACTTTTGACTGTATGTGTGATAGTGTTATAGTTTAGAAATAATAAACTATAATATTCTTCATTCATATTATGTTATCATAATAAAAAAGGAAAAACTAGAGAAGACACATGAAACTATCAAAGGAATAATATTCACAACAACAACACATTATCCTTCCTGGATATCCTCATCAGCAGATGAAATGGTAGCAATTAGAAATGTAAGTCTAACAAAAGAACAAACCACACTAATCAAATGCTTCATTAATGCTCCATTAATGAAACAACAACAATAAAGCAATAATAAAGCAACAAGAAGAGTTGTATATGAATATTATTCAGATGGTACAAATGCACTGCAACAACCTAGAACGCACAAAAAAGGAAATAGACCATCTATTCCACTTTTGTTGGACCATCTGTCCAACAAAATGGGTATCCATATAACTTTATCAAAAAGTGCCTGACCGCTCAACCCCCTACAGCACAATCAATACAAGATATGAAAATGATAACACTACCATACATGAAAAACGTTTCAGAAACAAGCAACAGACTATTATTACTACAAAGCTTCATCATAGCACATAAATCAACTCAAATCCTCCAAAATATCTAAAGTAGCTTGTATAGATGTGGTAGCTAAGAAGAAACAGGAAACATCTGCAACATGCACTATAAGGACTACAACAGCTACTATGTAGGATAAACAGACAGAAGACTAGTAGAGCATATCCATGAACACCAACTAGCAGTCAGAAGACACAATGAAAACTTCTTAATATGGCAACAAATGAAGAGACTCAATCATAGTTTCAACTGGGACAATTTGAGACCAAGTTAAGTCCAAAAATTCTAGGCAAGGAATTTTGGATCTAATGTGATGCTTGAACAATGGGAAAATATGTGGACAAAGGGTTTAAAATTTATATTAAATTATAATCTAAAAGAAAATTTCTATAAGCTGATGTATCATTGGTATTTAACACCAGATAAGCTATCTAAGATGTATAAAGGTATATCAAATGAATGTTGGAAGTGTAAAGGTAAAGAATGGACTTTTTATTATCTATGGTGGACATGCGATAAAGCAAAAACAAATTTGGAGAATGATTCATATTTTAATATAGACAATTTTGAAAATGGAGATAAAAATGAAACCAGAACTTTTCCTTTTGGGCCTAATGGAAAAAAAACTGGAGAAGAAAAAATAGAACTTTGTTATTATATATATTGAGAGTAGCAAGACTATTGAATGCACAAAAATGGAAGGATACTTCAATACCTTCTATGGACTAATGATTGCAGAAGTTGATGGAATTGGCTGAAATGGCAAAATTGGCTACTCTGATTAAAGAAAAGAACATAAGTATTTTTGTTTCCACTTGGAGACCACTTCTGAACTTTGTGCTTGACGTAGAAAAGAATGAAACTTTGATTTTGGGTTTTAACAAGTAGATTGATAGATCTTTACAAAAATGGCTTGTTCATATTATTATGAAAAAGCAAAAAGTTGTAATTTGATGTTAATGCCTTATTTTACTGCAACAGAGAGTCAGAAGTCAATGTTTCTTTCTCTTTTCTTTTTTTCTTATCCTTCCTCACTTCTCTTCCCCTTTTCCTCCCCACTGCTTTTCTATTTACTTTTGTATTTTGTATGTTATAATATTTTATAACTCAATAAAAATGTTAAACTCAAAAATGCTAGGGAATTCCGGGCATTTTGCATTCAATAAGAAATCAGTTATTAATAGACACATAGAAATAAACCATCTTTACACACCATTCAAAGGAGTCAATCAAAAATGTTCAGAAGAAACAAAAGACCAAAACACCTCCTTTCCAGCAGCCAATACCAAAGAAGCAGAATCTTAATATCAGGCATAAAATATGTTCACTAGAACTCTAAACCCCCCCCCCACACACACACACCTTAAAAAATTAAAAGATGATGCTGGCCTGATCTCAAGTGGATTCTGATCCAGAGAAGATTACAACTAAGAATGCCATTTTCTGCATTCAATTCCCTTGATGTCTCACAAGCTGAGTTCCTAAAGCACCCTCTATTAGAATGTGCAGGACTTTGATGACTCCAAAGGTAGCAAGATGTGTTAGGTTTACAGTTCACAGAATAATCAGCTTGTTTGTTTCCTTGATTGATTAGAATAGAATAACAGAGTTGGAAGGGACCTTGGAGGTCTTCTAGTCCAACCACCTGCTTAGGCAGGAAACCCTTCACCACTTCAGACAAATGGTTATCCAACATCTTAAAAACTTCCAGTGTTGGAACATTCACAACTTCTGGAGGCAAGTTGTTCCATTGATTAATTGTTCTAACTGTCAGGAAATTTCCCCTTAGTTCTAAGTTGCTTCTCTCCTTGATTAGTTTCCACCCATTGCTTCTTGTCCTACCTTTAGGTGCTTTGGAGAATAGCTTGACTCGCTCTTCTTTGTGACAGCCTGAGATATTGGAACACTGCTATGATTGATTGATTGATTGATTGATTTTCTATAGCTGCCCATCTCAGCAAATGATTCTTGGGTGGCTATGGGTGACTCTGGTTAGTTTTACAGAAGGCTAACAGGAGCGGGGCCATTCTAATCTCTGAAGGGAGAATATTCCACACAGCAGGATCTGCTGCAGAAAAAGCTCATCTTCTAGTCTTCATCAGCTGACATTTTTTGGCTGATGGATCTGCAGCATGACCATCCTATTTGATCTAATCTATATTCTTTGAAAAAGGTGATCTCTCAGATTCCATTGTCCCAAGCCATGTAGAGCTTTATAGGTAATCACCAGCACTTTGAATTGCACCCAGAAACGCACCAGATAAGATCAAGCGGGAGTGGTTTGTATGGGCTGTATATTTGGCACCAGTTATTACCCAAGAAGCTACATTCTGCACAGTTGAACTTTCCAAATGGTCTTCAATGGCAGCTCCATGTAGAGAGTGTTATCTGCTTAGGAAGGTTGGTAGTTGTCCCAACACATAAACATAAGGCAAGTTCACACATGTTGCTAGCTGCGGGAGCCACAATTCAGATTTTAGAGAAAGAATGAACAACTGAAACCAGAAGAAATATGATTTTCAATGCTTTATTGATTAATTCTGTATGCGTAAATATCATTAACTAATTATATAAGGGCAGTCAGAGCAAGAAACTCAATAGAATAGAATAGAATAGAATAGAATAGAACAGAACAGAACAGAACAGAACAGAACAGAACAGAACAGAACAGAACAGAATTCTTTATTGGCCACGTGTGATTGGACACACAAGGAATTTGTCTTTGGTGCATATGCTCTCAATGTACATAAAAAGACAAGATTATTATTTCCCAACTTATGCTTAACAAAGAGAGAAAACAAGGGATGAGCTATTGTGACTAAGGTATTGTGAGTGTATTGTATTACACTCAAAAGCATAATACATATACAGCTCAATTGGTTTATAATTAATATAAACTTTTCAAATTTGCACTCATAATCCATTGGCCCAACTCCTTTAAAAAAAAAAAACTGCTGCCATCATAAACACCAACTAGTGAATTGCAGCAAATTTGAAAAGAGATCATGTACATCAGGAAGCAGTATCTTTCACGAATTATTGCATTATCTCATGTGATTGCGTGGGGTTTCCTTTTATTTTTTTTAAAAAAAGAAATCATCTGGAATCTCATGTTGTCTTGGTACTCTCAGGCAAGAAATTCCATGCAAAACTACTGAATGATGTGTTCTTGAAAAATGGCTTATTGTATGACATTTCATCCATTTTAAATTTTGGATTAGGAATTGCAAATGCTGTATAGGAGCAAGCACAATTATAATATTTCTCATAATAAATAGAAAACCTCTTTGTCTCATTAGCTTAATAGAACCCATGATAATTTTATATTTTTACAATTATAATATTTCTGATAATAAATAGAAAACCTCTTTGTCTCATTAGCTTAATAGAACCCATGATAATTTTATATTTTATGTGCCTTTAAACCTGGTTTGCCTGTGTCCATTGCTTTCAGTGACACTAAGTAAGATTCTGGCTTTGAAGTTTGAAATGGAAGTAATTATTTTTGCTATTTTCTTACAGCAACACAAAATATTTCTTAAATAACTTCTTGCAGCTGAAGAACTGCAAAGTTTATCAACGAAATAGACAGAATATTTGGAGGATTAGAGCTTCAATAAAAAGAATAATTTTCATTTTTGGCAGAGAAAAATGTTGAAGAAACAGATGGGTAAAAGGAAAATATAGTTTCATATCAGAAGTTGAACTTCATCAATTGAATATAGGCTATGTCAGATGTAAATGCCTTATTCTCTAATGTGTAAATAATGTATATATGGAACATCAGGGGTTAACTTATTACTTGAGCTTTAATGTATTCATATTTTACCACTCCCATTCCTGGCTCCGCCCCTTGTATATAAAAGGAGCCATCCTCCCCATTTTCCTTGCTTCTATCTTGAATATTCAGCGAATATAGAATGCCTATTATGATTAAAGAGAATTATATTTAAACCTATAACTTCTATTATCTTTATTGAGTCTGATCCTGAAAATATTGCAACAAGCTGGTAGCAGAGGATGGTTAATTGACTCAATAAGTAATTAAAAATGTCCAAGAAAGATAGGCCCAACACCAGGGCCTACAGCAAAGAAATAGAAACTGATCAAGAGATGATCAACGAATCCACTAATGCGATTTCGAGAGAATCCGAAGAATACACCACTGAAGAAGAAGAACTGATGAGTGAAAATAACGACCAGGAAGAAATCGAGATAGAAAATAACGAACTTAGGTCAGAAATATTAAAAATACTAAAAAGCCAAAAGAATGATGAAAGCCTCATCGCGGACCTCCAGGAGATGCTGAGGAACAGCGGAGCAGCGAGAGAGAAAAACGTCATTAAAGAAAAACCCAAAGATCAAAAAACTGTGAGTGAAATGACTACTGAGAAAATAGTTGTAAAAAAGAAAAGATGTGACCCCGCGCGAAATTTTGAACGGCAGCCATCTTGGTTTCAACGAACTTCAAAAGAGAGTGAAGCAGAGCCAATCAAAACGCTCAGTTCAAAATTTCTGGCGCGAAAAACGCTATCAGACGAAGAAAGTGAAAAAGAAGTCTCAAACTCTTCAGATGAATCAAAATCAGAAAGTGAAGACGATTTAACAAAGTCTCAAGTAAAGTCAGCAATGAAAACGCTTTTTGCTGCTTTTGGGCCAAGATTGAAAATCTCCAAGACACCGACGAAGAAGCAAGAAATCAAACCGACAACTCAAGACCTGCACGCTCCCATCCTGACTTCGAAAACGACGACACCCGAGCCCAGAGAGCCATGCCGATTCCGTCCTACACCGCAGACAGAATCGAGTGCCAGCACACACAAGAGAAAGAAAAGAACCGCCGCCATCACCAAAGCCCCAAAAACCGAGCCAGAGACCGACTCATCTGAAGAGGAGCGGATCGAGAGAGCTGAAATGGAGAGAACCTTCCACAACGGCGCCAAAGAAGAAATGAGCAACGCGCATGTGCAAAACTACGTAGACAGCCCCGAAAGACTTGAACTGGCCAGAGAACCGCGCAGACTCGTTACAAGCATCCCAATGCCGTTCTGTAATTTCCTGCACTTGAGAGACCACGGACTGCCTCAGGTTGTAAGTAATGGACAAAATAATGTGGGGAACTTACCCAGTGACTTCCCAAAACTTAGAGTTGATGGCATTAATTTACAAGAGTGGTACCAACAGCTTCAGGTTATTTTTATGAAAGAAAATTTACTATTCTTTATAACTAGTCCTCCAAGAAGACCTTGGACTTTAAAAATAGACTGTTTACATCATAGAGCATTTTTCATAATAATTTCTAGCGTGTCTCCTGCAATGTATCATAGCATCAAACCAAACCTAACTGTATCAGAAATAATTCAATGCATGTTTAATCTATTTCACAGCGATAGTGTAGCCACAACCACAAGAATGTCTAAGGATTTCTTTTCTTCTAGAGTGAAACCAGGGGTTTCTATAAGTGAACATTTGATAAATCTAAACAAAATAAGAGCTGAGCTGCAATTGAGGGGGGAAGTAATTTCAGATCAAACTATGAAAAGTGTTATTATCAATTCACTTGATCCATCATGGGATAGCTTTATGTCACACTTAGATACCATTAATTTGGGATATTTATCAATAGAAAGTCTATCTAACAAATTGATAGCAGAAGACAATTCAAGAAAAAATCGTTCCAGTAACCAAACAGAACACAAATCTTTTAGGAAAGTAGTCTTTCAAGATAAATATAATGAAGCCTTTAGATGCCACAATTGTGGATCCAGGGAACACAGTAGAAGAGACTGTCACAAAGTCCCAAGGGAGAGACATAGGCCAGAACATAGGAGCAAATACAATTACAGACAATCTTCCACAGATAGACACAAATATAGAAGTCCACCAAACTACAGAGAAAGTAGAGGGGGTAGAGAAAATTCAAAAGAGAGAAAATCTGGGTCACTAAATGGGTTAAATAAACAAGACAGCACCAAAACACAACAAGATGAGAACAATAATTGGCTTATTGATTCTGGTGCAACAAATCACACCACTAATAACAAAAGTATATTATCTTCATTTACAGAAGATAAGTTTGTGATAAAGGTAGCTAATCAAGAAAAGGTTCAAGTATTAGGCAGAGGAAATGTGACCTTGCCTGGTTTAGGGAAAATAGAGGGGGTATTATTAATCCCAGAAATACCTCACAACATACTAAGTGCTATAAAACTAAGCAGAGAATCTGACATCAATATAGTTTTCTCAAAGGGGAAAGCAACTATAGAAAAGAACAAAACAAAGGTAGGCACTGTGATGATAAAAGGGGGTCTACCCTATCTGATAACCAAAGAAAGATGGTTACATAACATTGATTCAAATATGGAAGATTGTATTGAAGCAGATGATGAAAATGTCAGTAACAGTGACAATGATGAATGTAAATTAACTCATGATAACAAAAATACACACAATGAGAAGAAACCAAAAATAGGTAAACCAATTCATGATGAGTGTGCACATATCTTACATAGGAAGTTAGGACATGCTAGCTTTCCTGTAGTACAAAAAATGACTGAACACGCAGAAGGTGTAAAAATAAAAAATTGTGAAAATTATTTAGAATGCTCAGTATGTAAATCCACCAAACTAAAAACCAGTCCTAGACCAAAAAAATCTAACAGATCAACTAACAATATTTTTGATTTGGTACATATGGACTTAGTTGGTCCATTAACTCCATCAATTACCTATAGAAAACGTTACTTCCTAACAATAGTGGATGATTATAGTCGCTATGGTTTTGTTTACACATTAAAGCACAAGGATGAAACCTTTCAGAAATTTAAGGAATTCTACAAACGCATAGAAACACAACATAATATCAGAATAAAACAAATTATGACAGATAGGGGATGTGAATTCATGTCTAAAGAATTCTCCCAATGGTTAAAGGATAGAGGGATGCTACATTTCACGTCCAATCCATTTTCTGCCTTTCAAAATGGGATTGCAGAGAGAAAGAACTCCACACTACAAACCATGATTAGATGCACATTAGAGGATGCTGGTTTAGGCAAACAATTTTGGTCAGAAGCCTTACATTATTCAAATTACACTCAAAATAGAACATGGTCCAGTATTGTGAATAAGACACCATATGAGGTGATGTACAATAGAAAACCTAAATTAGCACACATGCACATATTTGGAGTTACTGCAGACGTGCACATACCTAAACAATTGAGGAGAAAGGGAGAAAACGTATCCAGGAGATTAAGATTCATGGGATACGAAACTGGAACCAAAGGATACAGATTCATCGATAATAATAACAAATTTATAGTATCCAGAACAGCTGTGTTTCATGAGCAGGCCAATTGGTCTAAGTTGCACCTTAATGAAATTTTTCCTAATAAAAGCAAAGATAATATATCTTGCGAGGAAGGAACAACAGAAAATCAAAATATTAACAAAAGTAAGAACAAAACCAAAACTTGGACAAATAGTCAGCATAAAATAAAGACAGACACATTAACAAAAAAGGAAGCCAGATATTTGCATGACAACCATAGCAAACCTGAAAGAAATATTAGAAATAATAGAAACCAAATACCAAATAAATACAAAGATTATATTATGCATATGGATGGAGAACAAATAACACCTAATACATATGAGGAAGTATTGAAACTTCCCCGTGAAGAAAGAGAAAAATGGGAACTAGCTATGGAAAAAGAAATGAAAAGTTTACAAGGATTAAATGTATTCACACCTGCGATCGCACCTAAGGATAAAACAATTATAGGTACTAGGTGGATTTATAAAATTAAGAATTTAGAAGGAGGTAATACCTTATACAAGGCCAGACTAGTTGCACAAGGTTATGCACAAAAATATCCAGAAGACTATACTGACACATATTCACCCACAGTGAGAACAGAGAGTGTCAAAACAGCTCTTGTAGTAGCATCTGCACTCAATCTAGACGTGTTTCAATATGACATACAGACTGCATACTTACATGCAAAATTAGATAAGGAAATATATGTAAGAGCACCACACAGTCAATACACTAATAAGAACGAAATTTGGTTACTAAATAAGAGTCTGTACGGATTGAAGCAATCTGGCAAAAGATGGTACGATTGCTTGGTAAAAGTACTAAAGACCATGGATTTCAACGCCACCACTGCTGATAACTGTTTCTTTGTAAAAAAGAGTAATGATCATATTGAATTTGTATTAATTTATGTGGATGATATTTTATATATTGGAAAGCATAAAGAGAGCAGGGAAATCTTTGTAAATAAGTTAAACGAACACTTCTCATTGAAATCACTAGGTAGAGTGAATAAATACCTTGGTGTACAAATTAACAAAACAAAAAGGGGATTCAAACTTACTCAAAAAGATAAAATCATTGAACTCCTAAACAAATGTAACTTAAATAATGCCAAAACATGTGACACACCTATGCAAACTGATTTTCTTAGAAACAATGATGAATCTTCCCCTGAGTTTAAAGACAACACATTTTACAGATCAGTTATAGGTTCACTCCTTTATATATCTAATTGGACTAGGCCAGATATTGCATTACCTCTCAATTTATTGTCAAGATATGTTAGCAAACCAACCTTGTATCATTGGGAAGCTGTCAAAAGAATTTTAAGATATCTGAAAAGTACATTAGATTTTTGTTTAATATTGGAACCCAATAATGACAAAGAACCAAAAATTACTTGTTATGCTGACGCAGATTGGGCTGGTGATACATCATGCAGAAAGAGTACCTCTGGTTATGTTTTTCTATTGAACGATTGTCCAGTTTACTGGTATACTGGTAAACAAGAACTGGTAGCCACCTCTACCACAGAAGCAGAATATGTTTGCTTGTCTAAAGCTGCAAATAACCTTGTATGGTTCAATGATTTGATCACAGATGTTTGGAAGAAACCTACTTTACCATTTATTATGCATGAAGATAATAAAGCGGCCATTGAAATTTCTAGATCCGATGCAATTGGACAAAGGTCCAGGCATATTGATATAAAATTTAAGCACGTGAGACAACTATCTCAAGACGGATTCATCAAAGCAATACATTGTGATACTTCTGAACAATTAGCTGACATATTAACAAAACCCTTACCTTCTAAACAACACAAATATTTAACTTCTAAATTATATGTATTATATTGTCCTGAATCTGAATGTAACTGGTGTTGTATAACGAACCGGCATTTAGAGGGGGATTTGTCAGATGTAAATGCCTTATTCTCTAATGTGTAAATAATGTATATATGGAACATCAGGGGTTAACTTATTACTTGAGCTTTAATGTATTCATATTTTACCACTCCCATTCCTGGCTCCGCCCCTTGTATATAAAAGGAGCCATCCTCCCCATTTTCCTTGCTTCTATCTTGAATATTCAGCGAATATAGAATGCCTATTATGATTAAAGAGAATTATATTTAAACCTATAACTTCTATTATCTTTATTGAGTCTGATCCTGAAAATATTGCAACAGGCTATTTTCATTTGGATTATCAAGTGGTAAAAATTGCCAATCTCTTCCACTTCTATTTCCTCATATAATCCTACTTTATATCAATCATTGCTTTGTACTAAAAAAATATTTAAATGTTGTGCTTTTCCATTTATTTTCTGATCTTGCATTTTTATTATAGCAAGTATTTTAAAGAGCAACATTTTCATTTTAAAAGGCTTGGAAGGTGGGCTCAACAAACCTTCGAAAAAAATGCAAAATACCATAGTAAGATTGTGATATTTAGCAACCAATTTTGTTTTAGCAGACCCACTTTTTTAGAAACCCAACAAGAATGGACAGCTGATTGTTAAATAGTGCTTTGAAAAAAAAAAGAAAAGAAAAATAAGCCTGTAGTAGGACAAATTGAGAAAAATATTCAGCGTAGGTTACATTTTTCAGTATATAGTTCAAAAAAATTGACAGGATTATAACTGGATAAAATGACTGGGTTTTAGAGATTTCAAGGATGAGAACAGAAGATCAATAAAACTTCTAGAAGGTATTATGAAAAAGCCACAATTCACAAGAGTCCTTTCATAATTTGTTTTAAATCTAAGAAGTGACTAAATACATGCTTAGAGCTTGGCAAGCAATTTTCCAATGGAACTCAAAGGTTTTATCTACATAGGTATCTCTCAGTTTTATTGAGCAAGGTACAAAATTTGCAAGGGAGCAATATGAGAAAGCTACATGCTTCAATTGAAGCAAATATATCAATATTTCAAATTAAGGGGCGTGCATAAGTGCACCAGCGTGCCTACCGTCCCTGTCCTAATATTTCTTTTTACTTACTCTTTTCATGTATTCAAATTATGTTTATACTTTTACCTATTATCTTATATATGCTTGACAAATAAACTTATGATTATGATTAAGCTATGAGCCACTAGTGAAATTTATATGAGTCTAAATACAAGCATTGTCATATATTAGCAATGACAGTTTTGCCTAAGCATGCTAGAATTTGGGGTGAATAAAAAAAGTTTGCCAAGCAGACTAATACCATATTTAATTTCTTGGCCAACTTGTTCCCTTTGCTTTCCCTTTTTATCAAAACAGAATGCTTTTCCCCAATGAAATGTCTCTCTAGACACACACACACATACAGTTATCTTATTTGGAATGTTAAAATTAAAAATATACATCTTTGAAACATCTTGTGATAAAATCTCCAATTAAGCATAATGAAATACACATTTGATGTACAAGATATAACACAAAATCCATCAGCAGAATTATAGATAGATAGATAGATAGATAGATAGATAGATAGATAGATAGATATAGATATAGATATAGATATAGATATAGATATAGATATAGATATAGATATAGATATAGATATAGATATAGATATATAGATATATTTGTCCTAAAGATGCGAGTTCCAGGTATAGTTATAGAAGAAGCGATAGACATCACGATCTCTGGAATGTTCTTTTCTACCAACTTTACTAACCCTAATAGTAAATTTTCCTTCTCTTCTTTTATGATAGTGGCAACACTTTGTCCTTGCCACCATCATGATCTCTCTGTCAGGGTTCCAAGGAATACCCCCAACCAAGCAATCAATTCCTCAAAGATCCATTTTATTAGAGATGTCATATTGGAACATCTGGGAAAACCCAAATCTGAAGTTCCTGAGTTTTCCCCACCCAAAAGAAAGTCAAAGTCCCTTCCTCTGCACCCACATAGCCATCACATGATCCAATCAATGAACTGTCCCAACTGGAGATGCCTCCCAGTCATGCCACTCCAGGTGCAGGCTGAATGTCCTTGACTCTTAGATAAAATAATGTTGTTATGGCTAAATAACTCTACCAACTCCATATAACCCCCCCTCCCATTTTCCCACAGCACTAAGCATGGCAACCCTGAAGATCCAAAATAAAAGATGGCCTCCAGGGTTGACATATTAATGTTTTAGCTCACAGGATCTGCTTACTATAAAATTGTTCCTATTCCTAGTAAGTGGATCTTTTTAAAAGACTTGCCGTATAAAATTCTCAACACTGTGACATAGCAATCCAATCCTTTTTCCAACTTGTCATAAATAATATGTTCATTTTCAGTTTTGTTACAGTTACAGAAACTACAAATCTGGTTCAGAGAAAAAAAAAGATGACTGCAAAGAAATGGAGCATCTCTTTGCTACTATCTAGTTGAAGTCGGAATGTCAGCGTTCCAAGTAATGCACCCATTGAAAGCAGAACTCCAAGGCAGGTAGATTCCTCTAAGAATAGGTTTATTGGATACATCATATTGGCACAGCCGGTGAAAACCAACTCTGAAAGTTCTCACAGTTTTCACCTAATTAAAAGATTAACACTTCCTTCCCTCCCCAGTGTCATCAGTCACATTGTCCAGTGAAAATGGCTGGCAGGCTTCTCTCCTCTTTCACCAGCCACCTGTTACGAAGACCTTAGTTCCCACAGGAAAACTTTTTATTTTGACTGTAAGCTGAGGTGTCTACTTCCCCTCTCCCCTTCTTTCTCAGGCTTCATGGCAACTGTGAGGCAGGACAAGATGGCTTCAGGTAGGTTCACTTCAGTGTTGACAGGGGAGTTTTACTGCCTCCCTGAAATGAACAAGGAACTGACTTTTTGCCTCCTCCTTGTTCAATTAAACCCAGGATTAATTAAGGATTTTGCATATATTTTAGTTTCATTGCTCTTTGAATCAGCAGTTTTCTTCTAGAGAAGCAATTTAAATCTGTGGATTCAGTGAATAGACAAAGTGAAATGGTTGCGAACAAGGAAGGCAGAACTCTTCAAGCATAATAGGAGGAATTCCAATAAGCATTAACAATGTTTCTGCTCCTAGAAATCAGCACTACAAACTTTTGAATCTTTCTAGTTATATTCCAGGGAATGTAGCTCTTGAAAGTTCTGCAGTTTCAATTTATGAACTTGGGCACTTATGAAACATTGTTAAGAACTGAAGACTTAATAGTGATTTTGTCAATGGTTCTCTTAACATAAGCTGTAGCTCCTATTCAGAAGGTTACCATATAAACTTAAAAATCCTTAATTTCTTCTTTGTTCTAGAAAGAGATAATTGCAGTGTTTTTCAAACTTGGCAACTCTAAGATGTGTGGACTTCAACTATAGAATTCTCCAGCCAGCATGAGAAGGATGATGGCAGTTGTAGTTCAGGAAGTAATAGAGGAATATTTGTTTTTCATTCCTAATTTTGTGGGGATGGACATTTGTACACATATAGTGCCTCGTGGAGGGTGAATGTCATTCCCTGTGGCACAAACATATTACCCAACCAGAACAGATATGGGGAAATGTAAACTAATTAAACCAAGCTTATTTGCCTGAAATTGATATTTGCCTGGAATTAGGATCCCTGCTAGGGTATCACATTGTGAATTCATTTGCAAATAGGCTTGTGATTGGTTTGATATGGGATAATACTATAAGCAGACCTATATCTTATTTGTTAAAGCAAAGAATAGTTATATATTACTCATTCTAGCTACACCACCGTCAGATAATTCCTCAGATACTTTCTTCATTATGGGTGTGTGTCTAATTCTTTTGTCCAAATCTCTAAGATTTTAACAGTTTATTAATTTTATCACTTATACATACATACATACATATATATATATATATATATATATATATATATATATATAAAATTATTATTATTATTATTATTATTATTATTATTATTATTATTATTATCTATAGATAGATAGATAGATAGATAGATAATATATATATATATATATATATATATATATTATATATTATTATATATAATATAATATATTATATTATCTAATATATATATTATATTATATATATATATTATCTAATTCTGGGTTTTATTTAATTGACCAAACTAAGTAATAATTTTAATTAGCAATTTTATGATGTTTGTGTGTCTATATTTTTCTTGACTGTAGACTGCCTTGAGTCCTACAGGAGAAAGGCGGTATAGAAATATAATAAATAAATAAATAAATAAATAAATAAATAAATAAATAAATAAATAAATAAATAAATAAATAACCTTCAGGGATCTCAACCATCTACTGCATTTGCCCCAATACTAATATGCATAGGTCTTGTGCTTCCAGGTTAACAAACCTTCAGGGAAGAAGGGAAGTATATATAAAACAGTTTGTAGCTAATATGTTCCAGGACTGGGTTACCTTCAGGACTGTCTTTTGTCAGTGGAATCTGCCCATCCCACAAACTCCAGCAGGAAACACACATTCCAGATCCCTTCTTTAAAGAAATGTCATCTTGTGGGACCTAGAAAGTATATCTTCTCAGTGGCCCTTCTTGCCTTTTGTAACAATCTCCTATGCCATTAGCCCAACTCTGCAAGCCTTTAAAAGACAGTTAAAATCTGTCTTTTTCACTAGTACATGGGTCAATATGAGTAAAGTTACTATTTGGTGAGGTATAACGCCTGCTTAGTTTCTGATTACCATTAACACTGAGTTGGACCCATGAAAATATTCTAAATAAAGAGATACAGGTAGTCCTCAACTTATAACAGTTCATTTAAGGACCGTTCAAAGTTACAACAGCATTGAAAAAAGTGATATGACCATTTTCCACACTTAGACCATTTCAGCATCCCCAGGTTCACATCAAAATGAAGATGCTTGGCAACTGATTCATGTTTATGATGGATGCAGTGTCCCAGGGTCATGTGAACAGCTTATGACCTTCTGACGAGCTAAGTCAAAGGGGAAGTCAGACTCACTTAACAACCGTATTACTAATTTAAAAACTAGAATGATTCACTTAACAACTGTGGTTGTTAAGATGAGGAAAAATTCACTTAACAAATGTCTCACTTAGCAACATAAATTTGGGGCTGAATTGTGGTAATAAATTGAGGATTATCTGTAATCAAATGTCTTATTACTAGGTACAAATGTGGATTAACCATCCTGGTTTCAATAGCTTTTTATTCATAAAACAGGATTTTTTAAAAAAAAAATAAAATAAAATCTTCTCTTTTTTCCTATTATACAGTAAGTCTACCTTAATTTTTGCACTGCATTTTGATTTCGCTTATCTCCCTACGCAAATAATTTCTGTTCCGCTGCTATTGTAGCAACACATTTGGAATGCAGCAGTGAGAAAAGATCTGTTTTCTTCAAACAGTGTAATCCACAGAGAATTACAGCAATTCATCCTATCTTGGCATATTGTCTATGTTCAAACATTCTGTACTCCCTAGAGCACTTCCAGATCCTTCTGTGTGGGCCATTAAGTGACAACAGAGAACAAAAAAAAAATCTATCCCTTCTTCTCCTCCCTTCTCCCCACAAAGCTGAAAATTCTTGTGCTTCTTATGATTTGTGTAATTGCAGTTAGCAATGTGAAACTCAGAAACCTGTGTGCCAGAGTGTTTCAAGATGTTTTCATTTTTAATTGCTCTGCTTCCCAGCAAAACCAGAGAAGTGAGCTTTGGAACACTTGAGGAAAAGCAGGCATATGTGAATGCTCTTGAAAATTAAGAAAATAAAAAGTGCTGTTTGTATAGGCTGGCTAGTGTGCTCACACATTAATGGAACTGTCCTTCATCCATCATAAGCATCATAAGTATCCATCATAAAATGCTTAAAGACACAATCATGAAGTGGTTTTAAAACTCCCCTAAGACTCTTTTATTCTACGAGCCTCTAGTAAAATGACCAATACTGTAATCCTAGGAGGAAAATATCAGAATCTTAAAAAGGCCCTTAAGTATATCCAAAGCATCAAGAAAAGGTGATGACATGCTAACACTTTTTATGCCAGTGGGAATGATGTGGTTTATAGATTTTTATATTTGATATATGACTTTATGCATAAAGAAAAATAAATCAAAGGAGATGGGTAGGTGACTTGTCCTGATCCCTTTTATGATTTCAGGTTATCCATAAAGCTATTTCGAGGCACACTTTTAGATGACTTTTGGGGATTCTTTTCTTGAAGATCTTTCTCATTGGCAGAAGTACCATTGGCCGTTTCTGGGTTTCTAATACTAGTGATCTAGAAACAGTCCATGGGTCAGGGTAGGTAGATATAAGGAGTGAAGTCTGCTCCCACCATGCTGACATTCTGTAAGAGCCTGAAGATATGTCTCTGCCAGTTGGTTTGAGGCCCCAATGGGAGTGTTTCAAATTGGATGTGACTGATGGACTAATAGCAGATCTCACCTCCTGCCTGCACATCCTTCTCTCTCCTTCCCCATCTTTTAGTCATAATTTATTTTTATTGCTATAGATATATTGTTTGTATGGTCTGTACAATTGTCATTTCATTCAATATTAGACTGTATAAAAACAACTACAACTGGAAGCAGGAGTGGACCATGTGTGGACCACGAGGTCAAGTGCATTGACTTGTTTTTCTTCTGGATAAACTGGTACTCTTAATCTGCACCAGATTGTGGAACTGAGTCTATGATCATTTTACAGTTATGATTAATCACTAATATCACTGCTTCCAATAGAACACAATCCTCCTTCTGAGACGTAGCTAATTACATTTTATTTTTCCCCTTGACCGTCATAGTAGGCAAAATAATGTTTTTATTTATTCATTTATTTGGAAAATTTATATTGCCGCCTATTCGCTCACAGAAACTCAAGGCAGTTTACAGGGGAAAAAAAAAACAATTAAAAAAAATAAAAATAATAACTCTCCATTCCCCACCCTGGTGACAGCACACACTCATACTAGCCATTTAATGGGCTTTATGGTGAGGGACAATCTGTGGAAACATGTATAAGTGGATAGTTAGATATTTAATAACTGAAAAACAAGATGTAAAAAGTGATCCACCATTAAAAATTGAATTGCCATATGCTAGTCAACTGAATATAAACATGCTTTTGAAAAAAATTCTCTCTTAATAATAAAGTATAAGAAGTCATGAGTTGTGACTTCCGGTTTGCTGTTCGTCGCTGCCAGACGTTCCTTTGGGATCGTCAGCTTCCACTGCCTGTTAGAGCTGCCTTCACAACGGAATGGCGGCTCGAAAAAACTCCGTTTCCTCATGGATAGAGCCGGCAGGGGTGGGTAGAACTCTCTGCGGAGTCCCAAAAGTTTTTCTTTTACTTTTGGGACGGAGCGGATGAGATGCCCCATATCCCCAGCCGCTGCTCCAGGCTTTGGGAGACCTCTGCTAATGCAGAGCCAGGCGTCAAAAGCAAGCCTGCAAATTTAACAGATTACTCAAAGAAAATGTGAGCTGGACCTGTAATACTGAACTGCAAGTATTTTACTTATCTTTTAAAAATTACTTAAGAGAAGGGAGGAAAAGAAAGAGGAAAAAAAGCCTTTTAAAATGGCGCCTGCCCTGGCTGGAGGAGAGGCTGAAAGGGAAAGTCCTTCCGTTTTCTATTATTACAATGTAGCGGAATAAATACCACTGGCTACATTTGTAGACAAAACTTCGCTCCTGTGTCTTTTTCTCTCTTTTTCCCGTGGAGACTTGATATTGTTGTTGATTGGAAAGAAGTCTTTTTTCTTGTTTTTTTTTCTTTAACAAAGCCTGCCTGGGCGGAAGCATGGCACTGAGACTTACAAAGTCAGATAAACAAGTAGGGGGGGGATTCCCCCACCAACAATTTAAAGGAACAAGTTTTAACTCTTCAGTCTCAGCAACCTGATTTTAATATAATAGAATTTCTCTTAGAGGAGATTGAAAGAAGGGAGGAGATTGTGAATCAGCAACTTGAAAAATTTAAGCAGGAAATTAAAGAATTGGTGAAATCTAAGTTTGATTTTTTGGAGAAAAAATTCTCAAAAGTGGCTAATGGTTTTTCAGAATTTATGATACAGTTGGACACAAATACTAATTTATTAGAGTCTAAAATGGAAGAAATTCAAGATAAATTGGACAATAGAACTCAAAAAATTGAAAATGATTTGATAAACACTCAGGATAATAGCTCAGAAGAAAAACCTAAAATGGATGCTGATCAAAAGTCTGGTAATGTAGAAAATTTGCAACAGAGGATTGAAAAAGAGATTCTAATGGTACAATATAATTTCACAGAATATGCGATAAGATTGAGGGGTTTGCAGGAAAATAACAGAGATGATTTAAGGAAAATATCTTCTGAAATTCTAGCTGGGATTCTAAAGGTTCAACCTGAGGAAGTGTTTTGTAGGATTGACAGAGTTTATCGAATAAACTCCTGGATTGCCAAGCAAAGGCAATTGCCTAGAGATGTGGTGATTTATTTTACAGATAAAGAAATTAGGAATAATATCGTGCAAAATTCCTTCAATTCTAATTTGCAATTGTATGGAAGAAAGATTTGGATTTACAAGGAACTCCCACCTAAGATATTAATGGAAAGGAAGAAATTTGGTTTTCTGGTGAATGAGTTAAAAAAGAGAAATATCCCATTTAGGTGGGACGCTCCAGTTGGTATTATATTCAGATATCAAGGAGAAAGGTACCAGCTAAATACTGTTGAAAGAGTGGAAGAATTTTATCAAAATAGGTTGAAAATGAATTTAACATCTTCAGGTATAATACAGGATAAGCAGAAGGAGCTGGAAATAAAGGTAAAATATCGAATTATAGAGACTGTACCAGATAAATTGCCTTTGGATTTATCGGACACCCCAGCTGGACTATCTACAAATTTGAGAGAAGTGGCATCTAACCTTAATGTGATGACTTATCAAGGCAAGGACAAGCATGGAAACCAATTAGGGGATATACAAGGGATAAAAAAGAAACATGAGACACAAAAACAAAACCAACAAGACCAATCTACAAAGCAGAATGAAAACCGACCAGATGATACACAATTTGTTGAAAGGAAACCAGGATGGAAACCAAACCCACAAAAAGAAAAGAAAAAAAGAAATAGGTTGCATAAAAATAGAAATTTCTAAATCAAGCAACAGTGAAGCCAGTGACTTTAAAATATGAATGATTATGTGTAAATATAGAAGAGGCGACGTATTGGTTAATATCATCCTGAGGATTGTGGCAGATCTCTGCATGGCCGTAATCTGGGGACGTGAAAAGAGCCTTAAACTGATGGATTTGAATTATCCACTTTGGAATTTCTTTTTGTGTTGATAAACATATTATAATTATCTTGAATCACAAGGCAAGAGAATTATGCTGGGGCATGCAGAAGATCGGGTTGTTACCCACTACGATGATGGGAATCAATAATCCTGATGAAACCCACAATTATTACTATATGGAATATAATTATAATGTCACTCGGGTGGTTGTTTTTACTTTTATACATATAAGAAGATATTTACTACTGATGGGGGCAGATATGATTGAAGATCCTGAATAAACTGTTGCACCAGCAAGCTATGTTACCCTATTATGGATGTTGGTTCTACCAATCTAGTGGAAAGACCTCAAAGAAGATATTATATGGACTATAAATTTAAAGTCATTGTCTTTTCTTTTTTTTATTTAGATATAATGGAATATATAGACATATATTTTTAAGTAGTGTGGGCAGTGAATCAAAGATATCAAAGATATTGAGAATTGTTGTGTATGATAATTTTGCATGATAGTGGGTGAATAAGCTGGTTAGTAGATTGATTAGTCTAAGAAAAGGGATTTCTAAGTGATATATTTAGGGGAGTGGTGGAAATGGATAGAGTGGAATAAATGTTAAACTAGATTTTATGGGGAAGGCCGCTTTGAAATGTTATAGTAATATATATAGAAGATTAAATGTTAAAGTAGGACTTATCGTATAGTTTTAAAGTGGAAGGTGGTCTTGAATTGTTGTAATAATATATACATAGGAGAAAAAGGGCAGATTATTGCCAAATTGGGAGTTAGAATACTATTATGCTAAATTAGAAGTTATTCTATAATGTTATAGTATAATGTCTTTTTTTTTCTTTCTTTTCTCTTTTCTGAAATGTATGGATAAAGGGGGATGTCATAATATTAATAATATTTTTAGTAAGTAAAGGTCAATATTTAGAGGAGGGAGTAAGTAATCTGTTATGAATTAGGGTTGTTTTTTTTTGTTACGAAGAAGTCACAGGGGGGGATGGGTGGGGAGGGGGGGTTAGGGAGGGGGAGGGAGAGGGAAAAAAAAGGGGGGGAAATTTGTATTTGAAAACTTTTTCAATAAAAAAAAAAGAAGTCATGAGTTGTGAGGCAGTTGTAAATAGAAGTTAAAGGAAGAGTTACACTATTCCTTGATGGTGCAGAGGTTAGATTGCAGTATTGCAGGCTAACTCACTGCTCACTGCCAGAAGTTTGATTATGAACTGGAAAAGGAGACTGTTTCTGTGGAGGACAGGCCTGCTGGCAAAACCATATCTTCAGGATCTTCTGAAAGAGAGTTAGAGTGGGGGCTAGTCTAATTTCCGAAGGGATGATGTTCCAGAGGGAGGGAGACACCACAGAGAAGGCCCATCTTCTGGCTCTCACCAGATGTAGCTCCTTAGGGGATGAGACCCACAACATTCCTTGCTCCCTGCTCTAGTGGGTTAGGTGGATGTGACAGGCAAGAACTGGTCCCTCAGATAACTTGGTCCCATATGCCTGATGAATAACTAAGGACAGAATGACATTTTATAATAACTTACTTGGGCCTCAGAATCTTCTCAGATTGAACTTGCTTGTTCTTAAAATATGTAATCCATATCTATTTCAGAATCCTTATGTTTAGCATATGAATGCCAGATCCCTTGAAATAAACATCTAAATATACAAGTATATGCCTATCATGAGAATCTGAATATTTGCTTTAATGAGATAAAGTTTTAAAAGGAAATATTTCACATTAACTGGATTAGACAGTCTTGTTTTATTATTATTATTATTTATTGGTTAATCTTTAGTGAGATTCACAGCCTTTGAGGCTGGTTAATAGCTCAGCAGCTCGAGTCCTAACCAAGGACCTAGGAACTGTTAAGGTATCGTCGGAGGATGTAAGCTGTTCCGAGTAAGGTGGTTTTTTGTAGAGTCAAAATGTTCAAGTCCAGCAAATTTAGAATTTCTAAATAGCGGGGTAGCCCTTTGGGTATTGCTCCAAGGGCTCCAATTACAATCGGGACAACACACAATTTCTTTTTCCACAGTCGCTCAACTTCAATTTGTAAGTCCCGGTACTTTGTGATTTTTTCTTGCTGCTTATCTTCAATTCGTGCATCACCAGGTATTGCAATGTCAATGAACCATACTTTTTTCTTTTCAACTATTGTTATGTCAGGTGTGTTGTGGACCAAGTGCCTGTCAGTCTGAATCCTAAAGTCCCACAAGATCTTGAGTTTCTCATTCTCTAAAACTTTCTCAACCTGATGTTCCCAGTGGTTTTTGCTGTACTCAAATCCAAACTTCTGGCACAATTTCCAGTGAATGATTTTAGCAACACGGTCATGGCGTTGTAGGTAGTCAGTTTGTGAAATTTTGCTGCACCCACTGATCAGGTGGTCAACTTTCTCCTCTTTTTCATTGCAGAGGCGGCATTTGCTGTTGGTGGTAACATGTTAAATTTTTGCCTTCATACAGTTTGTGGCTAGGGCTTGTTCTTGAGCTGCCAAAATAAAGCTTTCTGTTTATTATTATTATTATTATTATTATTATTATTATTATTATTATTATTATTATTGTCTTTTATTGCTTTTTATGACCTTGGCAGTCCTGGACTGTGTTCTTAAAATAACTTCTTAGATTTTTAGTGAAGGGTCCTGCACAGAAACAGTCTCAAATTAAATCTGAAAGGAATCATACCAAGCAAGCAATTTGAACTCTCTTATCTGTGGAACCATTTGAAGAAGTTGCTATAGATTGCAACCATCTTATTAACCTCTTTGGGACAGTTTGGAGGTGGGCATGGTGTGGCTTGGTGGGTGTGGCTTGGTGGGCGTGGCAGGGGAAGGATACTGCAAAATCTCCATTCCCACCCCATTCCAGGGGAAGGATACTGAAAAATCCCCATTCCCTCCCCACTCCTGGGGGGAAGGATATTGCAAAATCTCCATTCCCACTCCAGTCTGGAGTGGTATTTGCAGTTCTTTGAACTATTCAAAATTTCCGCTACTGGTTCTTCAGAACCTGTCAGAACCTGCTGGATTTCACCAGCTGGTTTCAGTACTACTCACTTTCAATTAATCAACTATTTATTTAAATGGACAGAAGTAGTTCTTGAGGTTTGTGTGGCAAGTAAGGCAGAAAGGTCCAGCAAATAGCTATACGATATTTTATCCCTTTCTATTAATATTAATGTTTAAAATAATTGCTTTCATTGTCTATAGGTCAGAGTTATATGTGTCCCCATTTCCTTTCTGAAAGATATTTCAGATAATGAATGAGTAAGTAGAACATCCATTCTACTTATAGTAAGTAGAACATCCATTCCTATAATTCTTACTCCAATTCAAGAAGCTTTTTTCAGATGAATTAATAATAGATAGATGAGTGAATAGCTACAACTCTTAGAGTTAAATACCACTTCATAGTGCTTTACAGCCTTCTCTAAATGGTTTACAGAGCCAACCTATCACTAACAATCTGGGTCCTTGTTTTACTGACCTCAGAAAGATAGGAGGTTGTGTCAACCTTGAGCTGTTCAGAATCAAACTTCTGGCAGTGAGCAGTGAGTTAGCCTGCAATACTGCAATCTAACCTCTGCACCATCAAGGAATAATGTAACTCTTCCTTTAAGTTCTATTTACAACTGCCTCACAACTCATGACTTCTTATACTTTATTATTAAGAGAGAATTTTTTTCAAAAGCATGTTTATATTCAGTTGACTGGCATATGGCAATTCAAATTTTAATGGTGGATCACTTTTTACATCTTGTTTTTTCAGTTATTAAATATCTAACTATCCATTTATACATGTTTCCACAGATTGTCCCTCATCATAAAATTTTCTGTCCCCAAACTGGTCATAAAACATAATCAAAGTCTGGTGGCATCTCTTTTCTTCTTGCACAAGCCCTCCTGTGAATACCTAAGAGAAATAGTGATAATTCCATTTCAAGCCAAATTCTATGTACCCTGCTGGCTCTTGAACACATTCAATTGACCTTGTCATTAGCCTGCTGTGTTACTTGCAACTTTTACTCTAATTACTTTTTCCAGAAATGACTTTAGGAGTACCATATAGAGTAAATTTTCCCCAGACTCTCCAATGATGTAATTAATTCTAACATTTTCTTTTTAAAAAGTTTGTAAAGAGGCCTAGAGGTTAACTTGCAAATCTATATATCTACATCTATATATCTATATCTACTGTCTGTCTATCTGTCTGTCTGTCTGTCTGCCTGCCTGCCTGCCTGCCTATCTATCTATCTATCTATCTATCTATCTATCTATCTATCTATCTATCTGCTGTCTGTATCTATCTATCACAGGGGTGTCAAACTCGATTTCATTGAGGGCCATATCAGGGTTGTGTTTGACCTCTGGGGGCTGGAGTGGGCATGGCCAGGATGGGCATGGCCAGCTCACTGTCACTTGTGTCAGGGGTGCCTGTAGTGGCCTGAGCACTCTTCCAGAGAAAATGGGCTCCTGAGCTCTGTTTTTGGCTACGATGGCCTCCTGCAACCCTCTGCCAGTGAGGAACTGCCAATGGGTCAGTAACCCCTGTGGGCCAGATCTAAGTATCCTGTGGGCTGGATCTGGCCCCCAGGCCTTGAGTTTGACACCTCTGATCTATCACCTCCAATCCTATTTATCCTCAACACATAATCATGTGGAATAAGGTCATATCTTGTTGCTCTGATAGTTTTGTTTCAGTTAAGCAGTGATCCGAGATGATGCGGCAACAGGATTTTGTTCTTGTTGTGCCACTTAATCTAATTTCCACTCTTATTGGATCCCTTCTGACCTGGAGGATTCATCTTGTAGAATTGTGTTTATACTGTTCTGTCGGTGTCAATTTCATATTCTTGGCAGAATATTGGACTGGGTTGCTGTTTCTTTTCCAGTTCATATTTAATCTGGCCTCTCTTCTAACTATGGCCTGCCTATATTGAGTGACTTTTCTGGGAGATTTTGCTTATAATATATATAGCTCATAGCATCATTGATACCAGGGGTGGGTTCTACTTACCTTTACTACCAGTTTACAATGGGGCCGCGCACGCACACACGCTCACTTCGCTCACAGACACACACACACACACACACACTTCTGGGCAAGCGCAGAAGCTTCTGCACATGCGCATAGGCATTTTGATGACATTGGGGTCGGTGGGCAGAGCCTCCTGCTGGTTTTAATACTGGTTCTATAGAACCGGTGCGAACCAGGGGCTACCCACCACTGATTGATACATACAAACCCTGTCATCACTAGAAAGTAACAATCCAGAAACTTTTATGAATTATAATTTATGAATTTAAATTCCAATAAACACATTTAGATTTATTTCAGAATAACTTAGTTATTTATTTCAAAATAACTATAATAGTTATTCTTGTCTGGTGTTTTGTATTTTTTGCCATTAAAAATAACCCTACACATACATACTGTATGTACTGTATGTGCACTTTAATGTTTTATTCAAGGGGGGGAAAGAGAAAGAGGGACCGAGAGAGACCAGCTATTTCTTTTTAAAAATACCAATCACTAGAACTCTGCTCTAATTTTAACTTGACAGCCTAGGAAGGTAGAAGAAATAGTCAATATTTCATGTGGAATTCCACCTTAAAATCAAATGTTGCTATAGATAATAATGCTACTGTTTCAGTAGATAGTAATGCACTTATCCCCACAGAATTAATATTGGGCACATTGCCCAGATAAATTGCTACATAAGAAAGCACAGGTTCTAACCTTTACTTGTTGAAATCTGATGCTTATTTTCCCGATGGTAAGAAGGTTAATACAGAGTTTACTACAAAGCTGATTATCTTTTGCTTCTCTAATGATACCCTGTGGTTTTCACTGCTCATGTGTTGTTTTTTCTTTGTTTTAAAGGCTGTTCAAAAACCTGATATCACAAATGAAGAAAATGAAATAATTGATTCTGTTCTTAACTATTAGTGTTAGGCTCCATGCTTTAGGCATTGGCAACAGACGTAAAATACCATAAGAATAAGCCATGTGATGTTTTTATATACTTTCCATAGTTCCATAAAACTTATTGCTGACTTTTAATGTACTTTTTAAAGGGTCTAGTTATTTGAGGAACTGTCTATCTCACTTTGTTTCTGTCTGACCAATGCCAGCTGATAGGTTCGATGCATTTCCAGTCCCTTCAATTAAAGAGGGTCATATTTTGGAACCCAAGAGGGACACTTTCTCTATCACATGTCATATTGTTGCATGAAGTTCAGAAAGCTCTTATCCTGAGGGGATTCTGGAGGGCTTCGGAGACAGCCATTGAACTAAAGTGGCCAGAGCCTCTTGTTTAACCATCTTTTTAAATTGTGTAACCTGCTTTCTTATATTTTCATTGATTTGTGTTTGAGCTATGTCGTACTTTATATTTTTGCTGTCTTGTGAGTCACCCAGACCCAGGTGGATGTTAAAGAAATATAAGTATTTCTTTAGGTATTTCTCTTCTAAATAAATACCTAAATACAGGTAGTCCTCAACATACAACAGTTCATTTAGTGACCATTCAAAGTTACAGCGGCATTGACAAAATGTGACCTATGACCATTTTTCACACTTACGACCATTGCAGCATACCCATGGTCACTTGATCAACATTCAGATAAATAAATAAATAAATAAATAAATAAATAAATAAATAAATAAATAAATAAATAACTTTATTGTCATTGTACATGTATACACAGTATACCCATACAACAAAATTCACTTAACACCCAAAGACCAGGTCCAACACACATAATAATTCCCAAACACACTCTCACGCACCACAATTCTCCACCCCTAAACCACCCAAACATCCACACAACAGACCAAGTAATACTGTCCAACAGCTCACTGATGGTGGCCCTTTAGTTAATTGTTGAGTGCAATTATAGCTCTGGGATAAAAACTATTCAGAAAATGTGTGGTCCGAGTTTTAATTGTTCTGTATCTTCTGCCAGAAGGCAACAGTCCAAAAAGATTGTAAGCAGGATGGGAAGAGTCTCTGAGAATATTATGCAACTTTCTCAAACAGCGAGATTCGAAGATGTCATTCCAGGGCTGGTAGCTGGAGTCCGATGATATTTTGGGCAGTTTTAATGGTTCTCTGTAGATGCTTGACAACCGGTTCATATTTATGACAGTTGCACTGTCCCAGGGTCATGTGATCATCTTTTGCAACTTTGTAACAAGGAGAGTCAATGGGGAATCCAGATTCATTTAACAGACATGTTAACAACTTAATAAATGCAATGATTCACTTAATACCTGTGGTAAGAAAAGTTGAAAAAAAAGTCAAAACTCGCTTAACAAATATTTCACTTAGCAACATAAATTTTGGGATCAGTTGTGGTTGTTACTCAAGGACTATCTGTAAATATATAAATAAATACATAAAGAACAGTCTTTGGGACTGTTGAAAGAACAGTCATGGACCGATCATTCCCTCCTTAGGCTTGACTTTCCCACTGCCATCCCCTGTCTCAGGGGTGTGGAACCGGTAAGATGGTTCCGCCCCAGGGGCCTGATGGAACCCGAAAGGTTCCTGATGAAGCTTGGGTCATTTCCCGCCTCCTTAGCCCACGATTCATCCGAGGCCCTTGTCGCGGCCTGGGAACAGGCTACGGTGGGGGCCCTGGATCGAATCACGCCTTTGTGGCCTCTGATCCGACGCAGATCCCGGGCGGCTCCTTGGTTCACCGTGGAGCTCAGGGAAATGAAGCATCAGAAAAGACGCCTGGAGGGTGGTTGGAGATCCTCCCGATCCGAGTCCGACCGAACACAACTAAGAACCCATATTAGGTCTTATCTTGTGGCGATTGACGTAACTATTTCGCCACTCTCATTGCATCTGCAGAAAACCACCCAGCAGCCCTGTTTAGAGTGACCCACTCCCTCCTTAATCAGGGAGTGAGGGAGGACCCCTTGCAGGGTGGTGCTGAGGATTTTGCACAGTTTCTGCAAGATAAAATCACTCAGATTCGGACCGGGTTGGACTCCGACTGGACAGAGTCCATTGAGGTGACAGGGGCTAGTCTTGGTGGAAACATCTGGGTTGAGTTTGAGCCTGTTTCGCTGGATGACGTGGACAGGATTATGGGTAGGCTGGGGTCCTCCACGTGTTTATTGGACCCTTGTCCCACCTGGCTAGTTTCAGCAGCCAGAGAGGTGACTGGAGACTGGATCCAGGCTGTTGTCAACTCTTCATTAAAGGAAGGGGTCTTCCCCGCTGCACTCAAAGAGGCAGTGGTTCGACCCCTCCTTAAGAAGCCTAACCTGGACCCTGACGTTCTTAATAACTACCGTCCAGTCTCCAACCTTCGCTTTTTAGCGAAGGTTGTTGAGTCCGTGGTGGCACAGCAATTCCCTCAATTCCTGGAGGAAACAGACTACCTCGATCCTTACCAATCTGGTTTCAGGCATGGTCACAGCACGGAAACGGCATTGGTCACCCTAGTAAATGATCTCTGGCGGGCCAGGGATGGGGGTTGTTCCTCCATCCTGGTCCTACTTGACCTCTCAGTGGCTTTCGATACCATCGACCATGGAATCCTGTTGCAGCGGCTCGGGGAGGATGGGGTTAGGAGGCACTGTTTTACAGTGGTTCTCCTCCTATCTCTCTGGTCGCCTGCAGTCTGTTTTGGCAGGGGTCAGGGATCCTCCCAGAGGCCTCTCACTTGTGGGGTGCCTCAGGGATTGGTTCTCTCCCCTCTGATCTTTAACATCTACATGAAACTGCTAGGTGAGATCATTCGTCATCAATATGCTGATGATACCCAGCTTTACATCTCCACCCCTGACTACCCTAGGGATGCCCTTTCTGTGATGTCCCACTGCCTGGAAGTGGTGCGGGTTTGGATGGGGAGGAACAGACTTAGACTCAACCCTTCCAAGACTGAGTGGCTGTGGATGCCGGCATCCCGGGATCTGGAGGTTCCATCTTTAATGATCGGGGGAGAAACTCTTGCTCCCTCCGATAGGGTCCACAACTTGGGTGTCCTTCTGGATTCTCAGCTATCCTTAGTGGACCATCTGATGGCCATAACCAGGGGGGCCTTCACACAGGTGCATCTTGTGCGCCAGTTGTGCCCTTTTCTAGACTGGGATACCCTCGCCACGGTCACTCATGCCCTCGTTACCTCTAGGTTGGACTACTGTAACACCCTCTACATGGGGCTGCCCTTGGGATGTGTCCGGAGGCTCCAGCTAGTCCAGAACGCAGCTGTGCGGGTAGTTACGGGGGCATCTAGATAACACCTCTCCTGCACTGGCTGCTGATGGCGCTCTGGATACATTTCAAGGTGCTGGTGCGTGAGCCCTTCATGGCTTAGGTCTGGGGTACTTGCAGGACCATCTCCAGCAGCTCTCCCACTGTCCTGTGTGCTTTCACAGAGTCGGCCTCTTCAGGGTGCCGTCGGCCAAACAATGTCGGCTGATGGCCCCCAGGAGGAGAGCATTCTCTGTGAGAGCCCTGACCCTCTGGAATGGATTGCCCACCGAGCTCAGGACAGCCCCCGACCTTATTTCCATCCGTCGCAAGCTGAAGACGTGGCTCTTTCGTCAACTCAACTGATCCGTTTGGGGGTACACTGTCATAATTTTAAACTGTTTTTAATAGGGTTGCTGATTTTAATTTTATTTCATTGTGATTTGTATTGGAATTTGTCATTTTGTAAGCCGCCTTGAGTCCACAGGGAGAAAGGCAGCATATAAATCGCAATAATAAATAATAAATAAATAAATAAATAAATAGTATCAGTTTGTAGCAGCATATTTATTTAGGCTTCAGAAAACACCAGACCCCGCTAGATTGATAAAAGCGATTACATGGGATTAGTTTGTTTTCTGTTAAAAATGACTATTCATATTATGCCAAATATTTTGTGAACAGAATACAAAAAATCCCATGGTAATCATTTTGTTATTTTATCTACCATATGCTTCCATATTTCCAAATCTGCCACAATCCTGAAAAGGTTGTTTTTTCTTGCACTAGAATTGCCTTGATGCTTCATACTTGCTAAGAAACAAGAGGACTATATTGTTTCTGTGACATTCTCTCCATTTCTGTCAATAAAATAATTTTCAGTGCCAGATTCCATGATCACTTGATCCCAGTGATGTTTAACAAGGCCTTTTAATCCATTTTTCTTCCTCCCTCCCTTTATTTTCATATATGTCTCCAAGGAATATAGAATCCTAGTTATAGCTTCTTTCATACATAAGAGTTTCTATACTGGTCTTGTAAAAAATGTACAGATTATATGTTTCAAAAATGGGCTTTCTTTGTAATTACCGAGAATCTACAATAGCACTGCATTGATTTTAAGTATACAAATCATTAAGGCCAGCTGCATGATTTGTTTGTGATTTATTCTTTCAACTTAATGACTTTTATTGTATGGGATGATAATCATGTAAGAAGGTAATAGTTGTAAAGCAATTAATGATATGCAATTAAATTAATATATACTAGGTCTATCAGTATTCTCTTTAAGAAAGGAAGGTCATGATGGATCTGTCTGAAGGCCTATTGTCCATTATTTTGAGAATCTATCAAGCAGGGCATGAGCGCTATAGTCTGCAAACTATACATAAGGCTTTAAATCTTATTATGGAATCATTTCAGTAAAAGGAAAAAAATAGAAAGCTATAATTTGTCAAACTGTACATGAAACACTAGAGAGCAAAAATCTCATCTGAACAAGTATTTTAAAGGCTTACTGCATGTTTTCATACAGAGATTGACAAGTGAAAAAAGAAAGGAAGAGACATTGATTTATTAATAAAGGTAACTTAAACTTCCTCTGGGCATGCTTAGCTGCAAAAAAGGAAACCTGACAGGCACAATAGAATCATACAAAGAACACTAAAGGGACACAAATGACATTGAACATGGAGCCTGACTGATGAAATATCAGTTTATCTCGTTCCTTTCCCTTCTTATATATAATATAATATTAGTTCATTGGTTTGGCCAGATAGTTCACTAAAATATAGTTCTAGTCATCCTATGAAGTCTGTTTTCTAATCTGGTTTACCTTGAAAGCTGAACATCAATCTTGCAAGCCTGATAGCATTTTATCTCCTTCCCCTATACTGTCTCCCTCTTTGGAACGCTCAGTTTGAACGATCATGTAAGCACCAAAATTGTTTCATCATAAATTTTATATAGGAAAGGCAGAAACTGATGAACGAGACTGAATATGCCTTAGCTATGTACAGTAAGTCTTTGAGACTCAAGAAGTGTACTAGATGGATCCCTGCTCATCTTGGACATTTCCAATCATCATATTTCCACTATATTATCCTGTCTTTCCAGTAGTAACTACACTACTTTAATCAATCACTGCTAAATTTGTTTCTCCCTTTTTAATTTTTCAGGCTATTGAAAATTATTTTAAAAGAATGCAAGAGTTTGAATCCTTCAAATCTTGTCTTGAATCATCCAGCTCAATTGCCAGCTTAAATTTGAGAATATTTCCCTTACATCAGTTCAGTAATGCTTCCACTTCTCTTCGCTACTGGTTCGGAACTGTGAGCGTGCGCATGCGCAGAGCATCCATGATGAAGTCCAGGTGAGTGGGCGGAGCCTCCTGCCACCACCATTACCAGTTCGCTTGAACTGGGGCAAACCGGTAGAAATCCTGCATCAGTTGCTCATGGTAGAAAATGATGACTCCTGCCAGTCTTCAAATTTCATTTTCCATGCTCCCAAATGTTGCACAGCCCTAGAGACTATCTCCTGGAGAAGAAAAGAAGAGATCAAAGAATGAAAATGGATTGCTTACATGAGGGATGGGGAGAATGGGGAACTTTCCTTTCCTTATCTTATTCTTTGCTCCTTAAGGGTAATTTTCAATATGAAAAGTTATGACTAGCTTATTTTATATATGTGTGGAATATGAGGAAAACATATCTTAGTTCTGACATAAATAATGTGTATTTAGCTTCCCTTTGGCATAAAATGCTCATTTTTATGCTCAGAATATGCTTCAATCATTTTCCCCCACTTTATTTGTGTTATTCTTTTTATCCACAATGGCTATCACACATCATTATAATTTGTTGATTATTTTTTTTTAAAAAAAATCCAACAATTTGATTCTCTGGTGGTGGAGATTTCAAAGGTTAAATATTATTATTATTATTATTTTCTCTATATAACATTCAAGTGACATTTCTTTTGATCCATGAACATACTCCAGTGCCAAGATAATTGTTTCCTTAAGGGAAAAAAAATCCTTCCTAAAATTAAACATTAATGACAGCAACTAAACCAATTTAGCATTGTACAATCAAACACTCAGGCACAAACGAGGAAATGACAATTATATTTTAAACAGTGTTTTTATTCTCATTTTGACATAATTCTCCAGATAATTGACAATTAACCTTCAGTGCTTCTCAAATTCTTTATTTCCATTAGAATAGCTCTCTCTCTGGAACTCTTCAAAATGAATTCTTACTCATTAATTTGTGGGCATGGGGTGCTCAAAAGGCCATTGAAAGTTTCATTTTGTAACAGCAACTATCATTCTCCTGTGGTCCCCCATCTTCAGTTTTTAATGAACATTTCCCCAACATGCATGTACAAAGAAAAAAAATATACTAACTTTGTTAAACTTCTGGCATAAAAATACAAATGTTTCCAGAAGTTTATAAAGCAGAACTGGCTTTTTTGGTTTAATTCCGACTGTGGTTTATTTATGTCAGGTTTGTGGGGAAGGTTTGCTTGTTTGTATGTCTTGAATATCACAGCTGGACAGAACTGAAGGATTGGGAGCCGCAACATTCCCTGAAAAGTCCAGAAAGACTTTCTGGAAATCTGCAAAATTATTCTGATCTATTTCCACCACACCATTCTGGCTTCATTTTGATTTGCATTTTGAGAGTTTGCTTGAACCAATGTTAAACCTGAAAGTAGAAAGCAGAAATCCAAGATAGATTCTCACCTCATTTCTCCCTTTAGCATCTTCAAACACACACAAAAAACCCCAAAAAAGTTCTAAATTATGTTACATTTGGTTGCAAACTGACTGAAATTCAGTAGTGCAACTTGAGTTTTGATTTATTTACAAAGTATTTTATTTATACTTTGTTTTTCTACTTTGATGACCATTGTGCAACTAAGACAATTGAATTATGCAACTTATCACTCAGAAGCCTCCCACTTTTATTCTTTTCAAGTTAGTTTATTTATTTATTTATTTATTTATTTATTTATTTACTTACTTATTTATTGGTTCGATTTATATGCCGCCTTTCTCCGTAGACTCAGGGTGGCTTACAATGCGTTAAGCAATAGCCTTCATACTTTTGTATATACCTGCTTAGTAGGGCTTTCGCCCCCCCCCGCCCCCGTGGTGCTCTTTTTTATATAAAGTCAGTTTATTGCCCCCACAATCCGGGTCCTCATTTTACCTACCTCGAAAGGATGGAAGGCTGAGTCAACCTTGAGCCTGGTGAGATTTGAACTTGCAGTAATTGCAGGCAACTGGTGCTACTTAACAGCACTTTAGTCTGCTGCGCCTCCAAGGCTCCTTACACGTTGTCTATTTTCCACCCAACTTCTCCAATGCAATGTCAAGATTCTTGAAGGCTTCAAATTAGACATTGAGGGACCATTGCAATTTCCTATTTCTGCTGCAGAGTGTGATTTTATGATAAAATGTTTCTCCTAACTATGGGTCTCCCATATTAAAACTTGATCCTTTCCAACATTGCTGAACCATTACTGTTTCTATGAAATACTACTACCATTTATATTTATTTAATTTAATTATATTTTAATTATGTTATTTTTTAATGATATATGCCACCCAGAGTCACCTGTTCAGATAGACGGATATAGAAATTAGATTAGATTAGATTAGATTAGATATAGATAGATGATAGATAGATGATAGATAGATAGATAGATAGATAGATAACCAAATTGCTGCATTTTTGCCAGTTTTTCACTGATTCTGCCATGCTATTATGAATCTACAGCTGTCTTTCCTAAAGTCCCAGCCTTCTATCATTCCAAGGTGGGTAAAATGAGGACCCAACACAAGAATGGAAGAATTATGGATGAATTCTATAAAATTTACACTAAGTTACACTCAGTTATAATTTGAAAAAAAATGTACATACTATTCTTTTTGTAAACCTTTATTATACAGCAACTACTTTGATATAATCTGCAATTTTTAAAAATGTTATATTCAACCTTGTATGAAAAAGTCAAATAATTTTATGTTTTTACATCCTAATTTGTAATTAGTATTGATAGAATATCTTTTTCTCTATTTTCAACACTATGTTATCCAAATAGTAGAATATCAATAATTGTCAATAAATATCATTGTATCAAAACAATACAACCCATTAATACTTATAACAACATAAGAAAAAAGCTGTTTTATAAGAGGCAAAACTTTGCCATGTAACCCTAATTCTATGCTTAGCAACAACTACCATATTAAGATATGCTTCATTAGAAATGGAATTATTATATTTTCTACTTTCTTCATATGATTAATTTGTATGTAGGAAGCACATATAATATGAGTTTTAAAATTCATAGCTAGTAATTCTTTAAACTGTCATTCCCTTTATTAATATAATTATTTCAAAATGTACATAATATCTTAATTAGCATAAGGAAGTGTTCCAATAACTTCATAGAAAATTTCATATATATTATAAAATAATAGCATTTACGTTTCTGGAGCAAATATATTTTTCTCGGTTACATTGATTTAAATTAAAAGAATTACCATTAATGTAGTTCTTATCCAGCAGTTAATTTTTCACATTAACCTTAATGTAAATAAACATTTAAATAAACTTCTTTAGATATGCCTCTCTCTATAATCTTAAACAGAATAGCAGTATGCTTTGTTACACTCATTTAATTTTAATTGGATATTGGATACCATTCCTCAAAAGGTGGAGATGAGGAGAATCAAACCTGAACCTAACTAGGATGGTGCTCAAGCCTTTCCCCGGCTTGAAGACAATTCAGCTTGGTGTTTCATCAGTAGGGTGTATTCTCTTTTATTTAACTGTTGTTTATGGTCACATTCATTTTTTATTGATTGCAACAGTTCTGTGGCTGTTGGATGAAAAATCATGTATGCAGGTGCAATGATAAACCAGTGTCGGTTAAAGCTTGAAAAGTCCTGGATATACCTATGTGGAGGCGAAGGCTCTAGTTGTCATTTGACTTTGGAAGTTCACTGCAAGCTGGTCAGCACAGCCTGTTATCTCAGAGGTAGCACAGCTAGACAACAGACTAAGATGCACATACAAGTAGCATTTTCTTATTTTACTGTTATTGGTGCACTGTGATGGATCAGCACTCTTCTGTGTTTGTTTCTGAGCTAGCCCTGGGATTATATGGTAGAGGAGCACTATAAAGATGTAACTTTTATTCTGAGCCCTCTTCCATATCAATGTGTAGGAAGTTAGCACCCAGCAAATATTAAAAAGGCAGAATATATTTCCCTGGATGAAAAATGGAGAAACATGTTTTAAAGACAAAGCAGCTCCCACCTTCCTGCCCCCCCATTTGTCAATGGACCATCATCTGCAACACAATAGGACCCATCTAGCAACAGAAATTCCCCACATGGCACCTGGGAAGATTACATCAGCCAGCAAGGCTAGCTATGACCTCTGACAGCAGCCAATCAGGACACTCTTCTTGTGCCCCAGGAAGTTCAAAGCCAGAGAGGGTATAAACCCCAGGGACTCTCAGCATCTCTGCCCTTTTCTACTCAGGAACTTAAACCATGTGAACAAGCCCACCATTAAACCATCTTTCCAAGCAGTCTCTATGATTCCCATGTCTTTTCCCCCACTTGGAACTGAACCCAGAAGGATATTTCTTCCAACAAATGAACATCATGAATAAGAGGATTTTTCTATGAGATAAAAGTATAGAACTAAATCTTATCCCCAGTAACTTTGTTCTCCTTAAATGTTTCTTCTTTGTCTTTTGTTCTTCTTCTGTTTAATCAGGTCTGATTCTCAGAGGTGCCAGGATAAGTCCCTCCAGTTTTCTTGGCAAGGTTTTTTTTTAAAAAAGAAGTATCATTGCCTCTTTCCTAAGATTGGGAGACACACTCTCACTAACGTACTAACATCCAACGGATTCCAAAGAAATAAGATTACCAACCTAATCCAAAAAGAAACCCCCACTAAAATCCAAGACAGAGAACAAGAAAACGGCAAAGCCCTCCTCCCATACATAAAAGGCACCACAGACAAAATCAGCAAGATCCTCCACAAACACAACATCAAGACAGCATTCTGCACAAACCAAAAAATATCCACCATCCTAAGAAACCCCAAAGACAAAACTGAGTCAGAAAATCAAGGAGCATATGAAATCCCATGCACCGCCTCCCCCACCACATACATCGGACAAACCAACAGAAGAATAAGTGCACGCATTGAAGAACACAAGAACTCAGTCAGAAAAAAGGAACCAACTTCTTCCCTGGTCCAACACCTTAAATCCACAGGACATGATATTGACTTTAAAAAGACCAGAACTATCGCCAAAACTGAACACTTGAACAACAGAATAATCAGAGAAGCCATCGAGATAGAAAAACGCCCACACAGCATGAATAAACGAGATAATACCTCCCGCCTACCAGACATTTGGAAACCCGCCCTCATTGACAAACGAGTCCCTAACACAAAGAATGACATCAGACCCACACTCATGAAAACCACACAGGATGTCACCACCACACATCCACGCAAAAAGCAAACCCACACTGATGAGGCATGACCACAAACCAGAAGCCAGACCACAGCTGCATCATTAGCCACTTTAAACCTCTCCAATCCATACATGAAGCAAACTGACACCCACCATGAAGATGGGGCTCGACCACAAACGCGAAGCCAAAAAACAGCAATGCAGCTCACCAGCTCAAATCCCCCTGCAACTCAGACTAACACGAGCACAACCAAACCCCCACCTAAACAGAACACACCCCCATCCAATCAGAGCACAGCCAAGCCCCCAACCAATCAGAACACACCTCCACTCAATCAGAACACAGCCAAGCTCCCACCCAATCAGTTCACACCCCCACTGGCAGTTAAAAGGAAGAAACAGCTGCGATCATACATTGCTCCTAGAAGCACGAAGCCGAAAACACCAGCCTGAAGATGACAAATAAGACTTCATCGAAACATCGCCAAGACACTTCCAATTTTACGCTGGAGAAAACCTGAATAACCAAAGACATACATACATACATACATACATACATACATACATACATACATATATATCCATATATCCATATATATATATATGTTTTCTGAGGTTTTCGCGGGTGTTTGTATGTAGGTCTTTGGTTATTTACCTAAACCTTGGTTACGTAGGGAAAACCTGGCTAGAGGAAAAACACACATAAACCCTACAAAGAAGTAAGAAATATATATATATATATGTGTGTCTCATCTACTCGGTTCTGGGCTTTTTTCTTTTCTAACACCTAGCAAGCTCTCACTGCTAGGTGGGAGACCTAAATAGATCCATTTCTAGCTCGTTAGCTGTAATCAGTAGGCCACACCCATCTCCTCCCTGTAAAGGCACAGTATTTTTTTGTAGCTCCAGCTCAGTAGAACTAGGGCTGAAGAACAACTTAGCTTACATAGGTGGAACCTGGCTAGAAAGAATATGCACATAAAAGCCTATGAAAAAAGAAAAAGACACATTATACCTTTACAGGGAGGTTACTTGAGAAGAGGGTGTGGCTCACTTATGACGCCTTATAAGGCAGAAATAGCTATTTGAGTCTCCCAAATTGCAGCACAGAGTTGTTGCTTTTCAGCAGGATACAAAAAGCCCAGAAACTTGTGAATGAGATTTCACAGAACTAGGGCTGAAGAACAACTTAGCTTACATAGGTGGGACCTGGCTAGAAAGAATATGCACATAAAAGCCTATGAAAAAAGAAAAAGACACATTATACCTTTACAGGGAGGTTACTTGAGAAGAGGGTGTGGCTCACTTATGACGCCTTATAAGGCAGAAATAGCTATTTGAGTCTCCCAAATTGCAGCACAGAGTTGTTGCTTTTCAGCAGGATACAAAAAGCCCAGAAACTTGTGAATGAGATTTCACAGAACTAGGGCTGAAGAACAACTTAGCTTACATAGGTGGAACCTGGCTAGAAAGAATATGCACATAAAAGCCTATGAAAAAAGAAAAAGACACATTATACCTTTACAGGGAGGTTACTTGAGAAGAGGGTGTGGCTCACTGATGACGCCTTATAAGGCAGAAATAGCTATTTGAGTCTCCCAAATTGCAGCACAGAGTTGTTGCTTTTCAGCAGGATACAAAAAGCCCAGAAACTTGTGAATGAGATTTCACAGAACTAGGGCTGAAGAACAACTTAGCTTACATAGGTGGAACCTGGCTAGAAAGAATATGCACATAAAAGCCTATGAAAAAAGAAAAAGACACATTATACCTTTACAGGGAGGTTACTTGAGAAGAGGGTGTGGCTCACTGATGACGCCTTATAAGGCAGAAATAGCTATTTGAGTCTCCCAAATTGCAGCACAGAGTTGTTGCTTTTCAGCAGGATACAAAAAGCCCAGAAACTTGTGAATGAGATTTCACAGAACTAGGGCTGAAGAACAACTTAGCTTACATAGGTGGAACCTGGCTAGAAAGAATATGCATATATATATATAAATATATATCTTTTCTGAGGTTTTCGTGGATGTTTGTATATAGGACTTTGGTTATTCGGGTTTTCTCCCACATAAAATTGGAAGTGTCTTGGCAACGTTTCAACAAAGTCTCATTCGTCATCTTCAGGCTGGTGTTTTCAGCTTCGTGCTTCTAGGAACATATTGCAATCACACAAAATAAAAAATCTTTTCTTAATTTCTGAACTTTTAAACTGGTTTTAATAAACTTTAAAGACAAAATGTTTTGCTAGGATGTATAATTTCAGAAATGCCTTAATTCTCTTGTCATTTTTAAGTTTCTTCTCAATGTTGATCTCAAAATTTCAGGAATAATGATCTTTGTAAAATGAATTTAATGTCTGAGTTTTGAGCTTTGAAGACCTCCAACTGAAAATATATTTCATCCATGAATTCATGACATCACCACAGGCCAATGCTTGTAAGGGAAATTTAGGGTAACAAAAATGATATTTTCTTGCACATGAGTTATTTATCTTTAGTTGAGTTCTTGCACATGGTTATTTATCTTTAATCTTGTGAACCAGGAAGCAAGTAGCATAGAGAAGAAGATTACTCTTAAATAACATCCATAATGTACCAAGTCTCTATGTTCAAACACAAACAACTCCAGAGATTAGATAGATAGACAGACAGACAGACAGACAGACAGACAGACAGACAGACAGACAGACAAACTCTCATATAATGGATGTAATGATAAAATGAATTATCTCATAAGATTAGGATTGGTGGCACAGTGGTTAGAATGCAGTATTGCAGGCTAATTCTGTTGAGTGCTAGCTGCCAGCAGTTTGGCAGTTCAATTCTCACCAGTTCAAGGTTGACTCAGCCTTCCATCCTTCCGAGTTCATTAGGACCTAGATTACTGGGGGCAATATGTTGATTCTGTAAACTGCTTTTCTAAGTCTAAGTGCTATTACTATTAGGAAATGAACTGCTCTCCAGAATAGATCATGACTAGTAGGGTAAAACCTGTGGGGATACCTTTATTTACTTTTACCTCCTATTATTACCTCCTGTTCAATTATTGCTCTATCTATCTATCTATCTATCTATCTATCTATCTATCTATCTATCTATCTATCATCTTATCTATCACAATTGTGAACAATGACATATATCTGAACCTCCTTAAATTAACAATAGGAAGAGTTATTAACATCAATACCAAAAACTTCAGTAGAGTTTGGATTTCATCTTAGTCAACAGAAAATAATATTATTCTCCAAGCTTGCTTATAACTAAAAGATATTAATTCAGTATTTAAAAGATAATATGTGGCTACAACCACTAACTAGTTGAAGCCACATTTACCAACGAATAAGTTGGTCTTATTAGGAATTTATGAATGAATTATTTACGGCCAAGAATTCCAGTAGAATATGTTCCTGATTATTGGCAATTTTTAGTTATAGCACTTTATCAATTTGTTATGTTGGGATCAAAATGTAACTGTTTTCCTATTTATAACCAAATAGGTCTAGCAGTATTTAAAGTAGAAAATAAAGATCACAATTTCTCCAATATAACAAAAGAGGAAGGTAATTGTAATAACTCATTCAATATGTCTCTTTAATAATATGTGTGTTCCAATAAAAGTCTAATTATAGGATTGAAAACTTTCTGGGTTAAAGCTGTTTTCTACAGAAGATAACTACAATTTAGCCAAAGATATTCTAGTTGCTTGCCATAGAAATGTTCTCATTAATTTTTCTAGCTAAATGAAATATTTAATAGGAATTAAGATTGGAACCCCTCTTAAAATATAATTAATCTTAATATAATATTCATTCTAGTAACAATTTTATCCCAGATACTTAATGAAACTTTTAATCATTGTGTTATATCTATTAAAATTGCATCTATATATTTGAATATGTTTAATTCAATTTATTGTTATATATTTTGAGAAATATGTAAATCAAGGCATTTTATACTATCTGTACAAATTGGAAATCCTATTTGGTCTGAAACTCCAAGATGAACAGCATATACATTTGATAAATAAAATGAATAATAAAATAAAATAATTTATAGATCCAGGAGGATCAGAGGATCCCGGATCTGCGCACCTTCCGTCGCGTGCTTAAGACTTTTTTATTTCATCAAGCTGGCCTGGCCTAAATCTTCTCCCTTTTTAAATATAAATTTTAAATATAAATTTTAATTTGTTTTAAATTATGGGGTATTTTAAATTCAGCCAAATTATTTAATTCGTTTTTAATCTATTTTAAATTTTTCTATTTATGTGTTTTATCTTGTGGCTGTTCACCGCCCTGAGTCCTTCGGGAGAAGGGCAGTATAGAAATTTAAATAAATAAATAAATAAATAAATAAATAAATAAATAAATAAATAGATGGATATTTCAACAAGTTAAATTCACTCCAATTAGTAGCATAAGTACCATATACACTATATAGCTATATAATTTCAATAAGATGTAGTAATGACATTCCATAATTATCAATAATGGACATAATATCATTGCTTTAAGGGAGACAAGGGACATCCTTATTAAGTGCCATAATATAATTTAATAGGTTGAGAGAAATCCATTTGCGATAACTCTAGTCATAAGATAAAAGTATCAAATGGTAATTCACCAAACAAAAGATAATGGAAGCCTGTAACTTTTAAAAACACACTTCATATATTCAATCTGTCAATCAATCAAAGGCCTTTTCAGCATCCCACAAAATTGGAATAGCCAATTCTACTTTATCTGCCAACTATATCCATAATATCAACCATTAGGCAAATGTTGTCAGATGCCAGATTAAGATAGATGTATTTCTGATGATATTATTGTCAATCATTTTCTAGCTAGTGATGGTGTTGATAATTTAGGGTCTCGTTAAGCAAATATATCGGTCTATAGCTTGTGGAATCTTTCTTGGTTTTTGATATTACTGTGATATAAATATTATAAAAATATTAAAGGAAATATATAAACATTAAATTATTTATTATGGACCTCCAATAATATAAGTACCAGTGAGGCAATAAAAGTTCTATACTATTCAATAGGAAATTGATCTGGTCCAGGGGTTTTCTTGGTTTCAAAGATTGCAGTGTCTTTTATATCCTCTTATTATGTCTTATAAGAAAAAAACTGACCCAAGGCTGAGGCAAGCAGACAGATTGTTATGCTTATTAAAAAGTGAATTTATATTCCTACAGCCAGAAGTCTCCAATGCTACCACTATGAGTTGGATTAATAAGTATATTTTTATGCTCAGATAATAAAGAACAAGTGAAAGTGCTACAAGCTTATTCTAAAACTTTAATTGAACACATAAAACATGGTATAGATAATTTCTTTTGCTGTATCAAAACGCCTGTGTATCACATACACATTTAGAATAAGAATATTATCAATGTACAAGAAATTGCAGCTTTTGTTTTAGAAGCCTGCACAGATTACAATTTGGCATCACATTGGTGACAATAGTTTAAATGAAAATAAGAGCAAGGAGATCCAGTCATAGATAAGCCTTTTGCTATGTATGTGGACACAATCATTAAATGTGCTGGCATTTATTAAGTATGTAAATTGATATTTAATTAACTAGCTGCAGCTATCTTGTTAAATGCCAATTAAATATATTAACATTTCCCCACAATTTTAATGTGTCAATAAGAATTTAACTGTACCTTTATTGCCATTGTAATTTTGAGTTAATTATGTGACAGATGATTTATCTGTCCCTGTACCTTTGTTAAAATTATTAAAACTTCTTTCTTGAAGCAATCAAAATACTATCTCTCTCCCTTTGATTAAAACATATCTTAACATATCCTGCCATGAGCAACTTCTGCTAAATATTGGAGGCACATATATTTACAACAGGCTCATCATATGAATTACATGATTGTTTTTATTGACCAATCAATATTGATGAACTACAGCACCATAGACCAGTGTTCAGACTTGGCAACTGCAAGATGTGTAGATTTCATCTCCCAGTATTTCCCAGCCAGCATGAATTTTGGGAGTCGAAGTTCACACATTTTAAAGCTGCCAAGTTTAGATCTTGCCATAGATACTTACACGGAACAGAATATATACCAAGGCTTAGACAGAACAAGATATAAAATGAACAAGTTGACTTTTTTGGACATTCACCCCATGAAGCAGTGGAATTTAATAAGCAATTGCAATAGTCTTCAAGCCAAGAATAATGATGTGAGCAACCTGTGGACTCTATTTGGTTACCAACCTCTTCCCTGCAGTCTCATTAATGCAATGATATAAATTCTGACCTGTAAGATGAAAGAATTTTTGGTGTATTTTCAGGAAAAACTCCAAAGCAGGTAAACTGAGCAGCCCCCTTACATTGATTCTATAGGACCCCCAGACTTTCATTAATAGGTCTACTGTTGTATCTTCTCTAGACATTTTACATTTTTTGGTCAGGAATAGGGGATAGATTCTCTGACAGGCTCTGAATTGAATGAATTGTCACTTGGCAGGAAATTATATCAGGTAATAATATGTTTGCCAGGAAATGATTTCTATATTTCAACAGAAGAGATTATCTTTAGCTCAGGGTTGAACTGTGGAGTCCTTGGTGCTCTCTGAGTTTGATTGTTTGCTTGCAGACATTTCATCACCCATGTCATTAACATCTAGTAAGTGTGAGGTTTGCTCCAGGGGTGGGTTCTACTTACCTTTATTACCGATTCGCAATGGGATCACTTCGCTCACGCATGCGCCTTGTTTCTGCGCATGTGCAGATCGCTTCTGGTGACATCAGGGTCAGTGGGCAGAGCCTACTGCCAGTTTTACTACTGATTCTATTGAACCGATCCAAACCGGGGGCAACCCACCACTGGTTTGCTCCTTGTATATATACAGTAGTGGCCAAAATTGTGGAAACCTTTTGGGAAAAGTGTATTTTCTAAAACTAGCTAATAACACCACTTTTTTTTTTTTTGGAGTACTACCATAAAATTATATATCAATGAAAAGATAATTTAATCAAGAATGTACTGCAATAACTTTTATGAAGGATTTGCTATTAGAATAGCAGTTACAGTATAAAGAAGAAAGTGAAACGTAGAAAAAAATGAGATATACAAAAATTATCACGGTATCAGTTAATAGTTGGGTAACCTTTAGCATGAATTACAGCCTTACAACATCTTCCGATGGAGTGAACCAAGTCTTTTAATTCTGCAGCTGTTATAATGTGAAACCAAGATTGAATGATTTCTTCTATTAACTGGGTTTTATTGCTGGGTCGCTTCTGACTAACAAGTTTCTTTAATTGGCTCCATAGATTTTCAACTGGGCTGGGCTATTCCCAGGCCATTCCAGTAGTGGAATAATATTATCTTGAAACTCCTCCAAAAAAGTGGTGTTATTAGCCATCAACCTCAAAAATACACTTTTCCCAAAAGGTTTCCACACTACTGTACATAGTAGTTTACTTTCCCAGTGTTGGCTGGGATTTGCTTTTTTTCTTGATTAGGGTAATGTTCTCTGCTTGATTGCTCTCATCAGGGACTCCATCTGATCCAATAAGATGATGCAGTAGGTTTTAAAGCTTCACTATTACTTACGTGTTCCCTGGGATCCATTTCTCTCCATCTTCCCATTCCATTTCCCCATTGTAAATGGCATTTATTTGGAGAAAGGTATAGGTAGCAGTCATAAAAATATAATTTTTATGGTTAGAGTGCAGTACTGCAGGCTACTTCTGCTGACTGTCAGCTGCCTGGAATTTGGTAGTTCAAATCTCACCAGGCTCACCAGGCTCAAGGTTGACTCAGCCTTTCATCCTTCCAAGGTGCGTAAAATGAGGAGCCAAATTGTTGGGGACAATATGCTGACTCTGTAAACCGCTTAGAGAGGGCTGAAAAATGCTGTAAAGTGGCATATAAGTCTAAGTCTAAGTGCTATTGCTATTGCTATTTTGAGTCATTGGAGAAGAGTCAGAAACCATGCTTAAGGCTTTCTTTACTGCTGTTACCAAATTGAAAAACAGGCTGCCTCCTTCAGTGCCATCTGTCTGGAAACTTCTTTACTATTAATGTTCAGGGGTATAAGCTACTCATTCCAATTTGCTCTTTTTATGTACATAACTTACCTAATTAAGTTTGCGGTTTCTGTCTATTAGTTGTTCTTTTCTATCTTTCTTTGGAATGGTTATTATTTTGCTGCTCAGCTTCAGAAGACAAGGGGTATTCATTATACACTAATAGAAGACCCAGAAATGTCCTTGTCTGTGTTACGAAGCTGTTACCCAATGCTAGTACAATCATCACAAGGCACAGTCTAATCAACAGAAGCCTTTATGAGTATCCCAAAAGGTCAAATACATTCTGGATTTTTTAGGCAACTTTGGTTTTGGGCTGAATAAATTGTTTTCTGCACAGTTATTAAAATTGTCTGAAGGTGATCCTTCCATCTTTCTGACTGTGCGAGTGTCAGTCCTGGAAGCCATCTTTTACTTTGGATCTTCAGGGCTGCCACATTTAGTGCTGTGGGAAACTGAGAGGGGGGAATTGTATGGAGTTGGAGAAATATGTAGCCATAATTTTTTTTTTTATTTGATTTATATGCCGCCCTTCTCCGGAGACTCAGGGCGGCTTACAATGTGCTCAGCAATAGCCTTCATACTTTTGTATATTTATACAAAGTCAGCTTATTGCCCCCACAAACTGGGTCCTCATTTAACCTACCTTAGAAAGGATGGAAGGCTGAGTCAACCTTGAGCCTTGGAGAGATTCGAACCAGCAGTAAATTGCAGGCAGCTGTGTTAATAACAGGGTGCTTTAAACCACTGTAGTACCAAGGCTCTTGGTACTAATAACATTCTTTTCTTGAGATTCAAGGACATCCTGCACAGCACCTGTAGTGGTGTGACTGGGAAGCATCTCCAGTTGGAGTGGTGCATTGATTGGACCATGTGATGGACATGTGTGTGCTGGGGCAGGGACTTGCACTTTCTTTTGGGTGGGGAAAACCTGGAAGCTTTCAGATTCGGGTTTTCCCAGATGTGCCAATATGACATCTCTAATAAAATGGAACTTCGAGAAACTTCTAGCCTTGGAGTCTTTTTTCATTGGAGGTGTTACTTGGAACCCTGACAGAGGGTAGTTAAGAATAGCCTTCCTTCTGAAGTCATGGGTGCTCAGCTACCTAGATTTTCCAAAAAAATATTAGACGGTCATTTGTCTGGAGTGAAGATTTGAATGAGCATCTCTGCACTGAATAGAGGGTAGAATTAGAGGACATCAAAAGATGCTAAAGTATGGTTTTATCCAGTTCTGCATCAATGTCTACAATTTATTTGTTTATTTATTTTGTATACCAACTTTATTTTTCGAATAACTCAAGGTGGGTGAACATTTCCATTACACCTTCCTCCTTTTATTTCCCCATAACAACAATCCTGTGAGGTGGTTTGGGCTAAGATAGAATGAATGGCCTAAGATCACCCAGCTGGCTTTCATGGCTAAACTAGGATTTGAATCCCTAGTCTCTTGACTAGGGATTAAGTGATGTAATCACTTAATCACTACACCAAATGTATGTATGTTTTCTATGCACTCTTTTCCAAGAATATGCATTATGTTCATATTTTTCTATTATCAGAAGAAAGAGTGAATTTTTTTTCCTTAATAGCAAAATTCACAAAAATAGTACTACCAATAGTTGTGGTTTATGTATAAATTCAGGAAGTGCAGTTTAAATAAGTTTGTATTAAAATAATAATCAAACAAATTTGCTCCCAGCCACATAAAAAACAGTAGTGTAATAAGTCTTTGGGGGGAAAAAAGAATGAATGTCAAGAAAACAGAGTATAAGTGCAAAATATAAAAAAAAAAGAGCATTGCATTTATTAATGTTTGTGTTCTTTTTTTTTCTTATAATGTCTTGTATTCTTTTTTCTTAATTTGCATTAATTTAGCACTGAAAAATATAAAATTATTTAACAAACAATATATTTTTAACAATCACAATTTCAAACCACATAGACTATTTTCCATGTACAGCCTCCATCCCTTTGAGCTTAAAGTTATTAATGACCATTGGATTTAGAACAAATCCACTAGATGAAAAAATCATTATGTTGGTTCTATTTTCTGAATAGCAATTTGCTTTTTAAACACTTCAATAATGCATCCACACTTTCTTATTCACAACAGTACTGAAATACTTTAGATTTGGGACATCTTTTCCGCCCCTCCTATGAATAATGTGGAGACTGGGTTTATTGAATTTGACATTATAAGTTGAATAAATTCTCAAGAAGCATTTTTATATATTGAATTCCAGTCTTTGAGGAGTAACAAACATATGCCAGAAGAATTACTCTATGATAAAAAATGGAATTAGCCAAGGAAACACATCCATAGCTTTCTTCATCTGTATGGCAGCTTAATTTATAATAAAACCATGTGTATGTGATGATAAATACACTTGAGAAAGAGAAGGCTTTTTCAGCTTCTGTGTTCAGCCTCTTCAGAACTGCACACCTGTACTGTAGATAAATCCATTTTGCAAACAACAGACCTCCTCATGGATTTAGCTGTTGTATCAACAGTAGCATGTCATATGAGGCCAGAAAGCTGTATCTCCAGATAATTTCCTGGGTTCCAGCTACTGTCTTCCTATAATTAGGTATTTTCTTTTTCTGCTCTACTGAATCTACTGATTCTACTGGCTTCCATGATGTGCCCAATTGCAGTTTGTTTCAGGAAGCAACAGTATAAGTAATTATAAACATTAAAGTGATTATGATCATGATGTCCTAGCTTTTTTCCAAGAGTTCAAAGCAATGTACATAGGAGAAGGGGATGTCTCCGTTCATGTTATACCCATAACATCATATGATATAGGCTGACTACATTGTCCAATGAATTTTGATGGCCAAGTATAGACTAAAATATGTCCTGGTCCGGTGCCTTAATCACTGCACTATGCTCAGTTTGTTCAAATTAAGAGCATACCAAAGCTTTAAAACTGGGAATGAAACATTTAAGAGAAGTCCACACCCATGTCAAATGTACTCTTGTATTATAATATTCTAGGAAGTTCAACAGTGTTCAGAAATAAATCTTCCAAATGGAGATCTAGAGTTGGCATTTAGAACATTTCGAATTGATTCTGAATTCCTGCTTAAAACCACCAAACTGCTTTTAGAAAGGTCTAATTTATTGTGGAGATATGGTGTGAAAGGATAGTCAACATTTTGGAATTACCTAAAACATTCCATTTCACAATGGAGGAACTTTGCTGATCATGAAATAATATCTGGAGACTAATGGGCAACTAGTTGGAAAGCAAAGCAATACAGTAGCCTTCTCTTCCAAACTGCCAACTATAGGTTACCACCAAATGAGGCAATGGAGCTCCCTTCTGGCTCCCATATGATTCTATGATTCTGTGACTTTGCTGTAAAATATGACCCACCCCTCAAAAAAGGAGAAATATAGTATTTAGGGTGCTGAATTAGAAACCCAGAGACCAGAAGATCTAATCCTCCCTTCCTTAAGTATGGAAGTGGGCTGGGTGACTTGGTGCTAGTCACTCAGTCTCTTTCAGCCCAACTTGCTTCAAAGATTGGTTATTGTGGGGTAAATAGGAGAGAAAAGTATTATGTATGCTGCCTTGAGTTGTACAAATAAGGGCAGAATAAATATATGTTAATATTATATAATGTTTAACAACTTCAGTGTAAACATTTTTTTACAAAAATTCTATATAAACTAAGAAGATGCAATACTAACTGAAGAATTCTCTGATGCCTTAATTATTATATAGTAATTCAGGTCTCTTATTAGGCTCTTCCCAATAGTGATGAAGAACAGTGGAATTAGATTTATATTATAAACTTGGTTTGGGGTTGAAGGCAAAATTTGAAACAAAACATTCAATACTGAAAACAGACAAGATGAAAAGCAGGAAAGACAAAAGGGGTAGATACTTTCATTCATAAGTCACCTTAATGAATATAGAAGAACAAATCAAGTAAATTGATAATGAAGAAACTTAAGCAATTAAATTTAATTTGGTAGTGAGTTTGTTGGCCTATGAAATACAGAGCACTAAGATAAACATCGGAACTTGCTCATTGAACTGAATTGATATGTCTGACAAAGTTAAATTTAAAAAAGCTTATTTTGTGAAGTTTAATAGAAACTTCACAATCACTATTTTTATATCATTTAAACGGCTCATCACTTTTGTTTAAGAACAAACAAAACAAGACTTTAGGTCTTACAGAATAGAGATGTAAAGAAAAATATCACATTTGGCCAATAAAAAATTCTATTCTATTCTATTCTATTCTATTCTATTCTATTCTATTCTATTCTATTCTATTCTATTCTATTCTATTCATTCATTCAGTCAGTCATTTATTTATTTATTTATTTATTTATTTATTTATTTATTTATTTTTAAATTTGTATACCGCCCTTCTCCCTGAGGACTCAGGGCGGTGAACAGCCAAGTAAAAGCATAAACTACAAACATTAAAATACAATTAAAAAGATATATATAAATTTGGCCCCATGATTAAAAACAATAACAAACAATTAAAAACATTTTAAAAAATGTTAGGCCAGCCCGGCTTGCTGGAAAAAGAAGGTTTTAAGGGCACGGCGGAAGGCACCAAGGTCTTGGATTCTCCTTATCTCTGGGGGCAGCTGATTCCAGAGGGTAGGTGCCCCCACAAAGAAGGCCCTCCCCCTGGGGGTCACCAGCCTACATTGTTTGGCTGATGGCACCCTGAGGAGGCCCTATCTGTGGGAGCACACAGGTCAATGGGAGGCCGTCGGTAGCAGCAGGCAGTCTCGAAGATAACTACGTCCTATGCCATGGAAGCGCTTTAAAGGTGATAACAAACACCTTGAAGCACACCCGGAAGACCACTGGGAGCCAGTGCAACTCACGCAGGAGAGGTGTTGTATGGGAGCGCCATGCAGCTTCCGTGACTACCTACGCGGCCGCATTCTGGACCAGTTGGAGCCTCCAGGTGCTCTTCAAGGGGAGCCCCATGTAGAGAGCATTGCAATAGTCCAGGCGAGAGGTGACGAGGGCATGAGTGACTGTGCACAGGGAATCCCGATCAAGAAAGGGCCACAACTGGAGGATCAGGCGAACCTGACCAAAAGTCCCCCTGGCAACAGCCGTCAGATATTCCTCCAAGGACAGCTGCGTATCTAGGAGGACTACCAGACTGCGAACCCTCTCCGAGGGGGCCAAAGACTCACCCCCAATAGTCAGTGATGGAGTCAACTGACTATATCAGGATGCCGGGAACCACAGCCACTCAGTCTTGGAAGGGTTGAGCTTGAGCCTGTGTCTCCCCATCCAGATTCGCACAGCCTCCAGGCACCGGGACATCACTTCAAGGGCATTGTTGGGGTGGCCTGTGGTGGAGATGTACAGCTGGGTGTCATCAGCGTACTGATGGTACTTCACCCCAAAGCCACGGATGATCTCGCCCAGCGGCTTCACATAAATGTTGAACAGAAGGGACGAGAGGACCAACCCCTGAGGCACTCCACATATAAGAGGCCTCGAGGTCGACCTCTGCCCCCTGCGAACACGAACTGTAACTGGTCTGAAAGAAAGGAGGAGAACCACTGTAACATGGTGCCCCCCACCCCCAACTCTTCCAACCGTTGCAGCATGATACCATGGTCGATGGTATCAAAAGCCGCTGAAAGGTTTAACAGGGCCAGAACAGAGAAGCAACCCCTGTCCCGAACCCTCCAGAGATCATCTACCAACGCGACCAATGCCGTTTCCATGCTGTGCCCGGGCCTGAAACCCGACTGGAATGGATCTATTCTATTCTATTCTATTCTATTCTATTCTATTCTATTCTATTCTATTCTATTCTATTCTATTCTATTCTATTCTGGCAGCATTTTGCTCAGGCTTATGTAGAAAACCTTACATCTATTTTTCAGAGTGTTTGATCATATTATTGAACATGATGATCAATATGGAATGCAAGGATTCTTAAAGATTTACAAAATACAAAGTAGCATACCTATTATCTTCAGAAACCATTTAAATCTTTTTCAATGATTCTTTTTCAATCACTCCATTCTTTTATTTTGTTTTTATATTCCCTTGTAGAGAAAAATAATTGCTGCCCATTAAAAAAAAAACTATAGAAATAAATCATGTGGAACGGCAGTCTAATTAAAGTAATTGCTCCACTGTGCATCTTTAGATTATTTATCTTCTTTTAAGGATCAAAATCTACCCTAATCTACTCGTTTGGAAATACCAGTTGTAGATCTTACTATCACATGCAGTGTTCCCTGTTAACAGTAAGGGTACTATTGAAAGTTCCTGGAAATTGGATTTCATAGAGAAAATGCAGTGACTGATGAGTACTTACAATTAGAGTAAGTAGATGGAATTGCAAACCTTAATTGAATATTTATTTTAAAAGAGGGAAAATTGATGAAGAAATTTTAAGATGTGTAAATGCCCATTGAAAGATAGTAAGTAGTATATGATCCATTGCCCACAGTGTTTATTGAAAGAAAAATGTTTCTGTATAAGAATCTGTGTCAGGTTTCGATGCTATCTCAAAATAAATGAACTTCCAAACTGCCGATCTTTAAGGAAATTTTCTCTTTATTCAAGCACAGCAATCTGATCCTGACTCTTTTTGTGGTCAGTACTGACCTTTGCCCCCCAATCCCTCCCTTTCCGATCCCCAATTCTCTGCTTCTCATTGGCTATCTTCCAAGTCACTTTACTGATTTCTTCTTCGTCAGGTCACAGGAATGTCTCCCCCCTCCCCATCTCCGAGGAGACCGAATCTTCAAAGGGATTTAGCAGGCAAAAGTTCAGGCTTCTCCTCCCTTTTCTATGTCAGTTCTGAGACGCTGACAATCTGCTTCTTTCTATGTTGCTATATGTAAATGAGAGTTGGATAGGTTAGGAGAAACATACATAAATTGAAAGTAATGGGAATTAGTCCAAGAACTGCTGATTATGATAAGTTTTGTCAAGTACATTTCCTATCACTGTCACTGCCATGATTTTTACTATTGTGGCTGGAGGTGATAGGCACATGAAGCTACTTTGCTGTCACTTATTTGTGCTCACTGGCTAATGAGGGTGGTTAAATGGGGTTACAGTTCTCTAGGTGAGGGAAAGAGAGTGGCTGTTAATGGCCTCTCCTGAAATAAGCATATTATAGAGTGCATATCAGAGATGGGTTTCAGCAGGTTCTGACCAATTCTGGAGAACCGGTAGTGGAAATTTTGAGTAGTTCGGAGAACCGGTAGTAAAAATTTTGACTGGCCCTGCTCCCATCTATTCTCTGCCTCCCGAGTCCCAGCTGATTGGGAGGAAATGGGGAGTCTGCAGTAACCTTTCCCTGGATTGGGGAGGGAATGGAGATTTTACAGTATCCTTCCCCTGCCATGCCCACCAAGCCATGCCACACCCACCAAGCCACACCCACAGAACCGATAGTAAAAAGATTTGAAACCCACCACTGGTGCATATTCATCCCAATGATGCTAATGGGAGTTGGGTTTGGTATGGTATAGTTGGGGTTCCATCATTGAAAATAATGGAAAATCTTAGCAAATCCAGATGTAAGATTTGAATAATTCCAGGAGATGTTCAGAGAGAAAAAAAGTTATATGATGCACTCAGTGTCTGCACTTTGCAAACAAATGCAATGAGCTAATTCACACACATACTGTCAAGTGTTATAAAGTTGGCAAGCTAAAAAAAAAAGTGAATTAGAAGGTTGTATTCTCAGGACTAGGACTTTGGGCATTTCAGGACAAGGGGGTTGAGAATCCATCACTGGGCCTGTGTTCTAACCCAGTTGCCTAAACCAAACTAGAGGGCTGGATTGCAGGGCATTTTGATCTCAGGCTGCCTTTGATGAATGCTAGGTCTATATGTAATAGAGCTTTTTCTCCAACACTATTTAACATTTCTGTAAAATTGTTGGGAGAGGTGATCTGCTGATTGGGAACAAGGAATTAACAGTATGCTGATGATGGTTCTTCCATCAATATGAAATAGTTTTCTATTAAGGGTCAGCACAGTTGCCACACGTTTAAGATAAGTGTTTTCATTTACCAAGCATTTGGGAGTTAAACAATTATTCATTGGGTTAATTTACTATTGGAATTGATGTTGTTTTCATTTTGTTTTACTTTTCAGTAGAATCCCATGAAAAGGTATGTTGGAGTTAGGTGGAAACTAATTTTATTGCTTTATTTATCTTTTTTAATGGATTGGGAACCTTCACAGTTCGATGAATAAAGACAGAATCAAACAAACAAAGAAATGTTGCATTATACACAGTACATATTACTGTGTTTCGCCGAAAATAAGACCCCGTCTTATATTTTTTTGAACCCTGAAATAAGTGCTTGGCCTTATTGCCATGCTCTCAAAAGCCCGATTAGGCTTATTATCAGGGGATCTCTTATTTTGGGGGAAACAGGGAAACAAGAATCTTTCCTGTGAGCTTTTGAATGACTTAGATCACAAGCCTGGTCTCTTTTTATAGCATTTATAAGCTTCCCAAACCTCTTTTTTCCAACAAGCTGCAGATCAATGGAGCTGACATTTTATCCATGTTTTTTTTTCCAGGTGAAATATTTTATTACAAAAACAATCAATACACATTTATAGACCAATGCTAGAAATGTCTTCTGAGAGATACACATTTTTTCTTTGGGTACAAAAGAAAAATATAGAAAGAAAAAAGAAGAAAAAAGTAACAAAGAAAATAAAAAGAAAACATATTACAAAAAAGAAGAAAAGTATCACAATTATTATGCAGCTGAATTTTTGAATAAATCTTAAATCTTAACCACATGACATAATCATAATTATTTATATTGTAATGATAGACTGACATTCGATCAATGGAAAATGAGCAGAATCAATTCTCATTTTCTTCTTTCTCCCCCTTAATTTTGCAAACTGGAAGATGAGTTTACAATCATTAATATGAATGTCAAATTATGCTGAGAAGCAAAAGTTCCTTTTCTACCAAAGCAAAAATGGGAAAAAAAAATATACATGCTTTATTAAACCAGTTTCTCAAGGATGAAAATTTAATTTTGGTTAGAGCAGGGGCTAAACATGTGTTAAAATAGGTGCTTTTAAAACTTGTTCATAAACAGTTTAGTGTTGGGGTGAAATTGTCAGGTTTTCTAGTTAAGGTGCTAATAACCAGAGACAAAAGTATTTACAACATTCCAACAGTTTGTATCAATTATCAGCTATAAAAGAACCAAGAAGGTGTTGCAACGAATAACTAAGAAGGGGTTTGCAAACATTATTTGCAAACAAAGCCCTCCTGCATTGCCAGCAAGTTCTTCTAGTAGATTACACCTGTAAATGCCTGTGAATAATGCTTAACACTTACTATGTTCAAGGCAAACATTAACTAATTAATAAAAGACTGCAAGAGAAATAAACTCAAAGTAAGCAGATGTTTTCATCCCTGTTTCAAAATAATATTTAAAATGGAAGCATGACTCCAGTGAAATTTTGTGCAATTCTATTACCTATAGCTCTCTCATATCACATTTTCATATTGCATTTAGAAAACTTTATTTGTACAGTTATCATCTTCATTAAGTACTGTATTTTTCACACTATAAGACGCACTCTCCCCTCCCCCCAAAAAAGTGGGTGGAAATGTCTGTGCATCTTATAGAGCGAATACTGTGGTAGGGGGAGAGGGGTTGGTGTGGTGGCAGCATTTGCTGCCATTGCCACCACTGCCACCATTCGCAGCCGCTGGGGAACCCTGGAGCCTTCACTGCCGAGCAGCTGATTGGCGGTATTCCGGGAGGCCGATCCAACTGCTGAGCAGCTGATTGGTGGTTGGATCTGCCTCCTAGAATGCTGTGATTAGCTGTTCTAGGTGGCGGGGATCACTGCCACCACTATTTGTCGCCGTCATTTGCCGCTGCCGCCCACCGCCATTGCCAATTGCCACCTTCTAGAATAACTAATCAACAGTATTCTAGAAGGCCAATCCAACTGCCAATCACCTGCTCAGCAGCGAAGGCTCCAGAATTCCCCGACAGTGGCAGCAGCTCAGCTCAGTTGACTGGTGGTGGGTGCAATGGAGCAGAGCCCTGATGAGCCATGTGCTGGGGCCACAATAACATGCTGAAGCTGACCAGGCTGTTTGCTGTTTGCTGCAAGGACACTAGCCAGATGAATACCAGATGGATGCTGGGAGGCACAGGCAGATTTTTTTTTTCTTGTTTTCTTCCTCTAAAGCTAATATTGTCTTATGGTCTCATGTGTTTTATAGTGCGAAAAACACGGTAAGCATGGAGGGAAAAACTGAATTTAAAACCAAAGGAGTATTATAGGCAATAATGAATTGGAGGTCTGACTTAATATAAAGTACTGTAATTTTCCTCTTCTGATTTAGACAGTTTCATCTATTGTGAAGATACTAGAGGATGAAATAAATGTTCTGGCAGTAAATTTCTATGCCTAAGGAAAATATAAATACAGTATTACTTGAGTTTGACACACAAATAAGATGTTCTATTATTATTGTTCTCTCAATAAGTCAAAAATAATTAATGCTAACAAAATATTTGATTTGGGGAATAAAAATCTGGAAAAACAATGCACCCAAATGTTAACAATTGTTAAATATAATTCTATGGATAAAATTAATTCGCCAGAAAATCTCATTTGGTGCTTACTGGACTCTCCAAAGAACAGATATCAGCTTTTTTGGTGTGTGTTGGCATTGTAAGAATTTTGAGGGTGCTCTGATTCATTTGGTCAAATTCCTTTAAGATTCCTTTTAAATTAATACAACTGTAGCAAAAAAAAAAAAGTTGTTAAAGATGTAAATGTGATATTGAAGCAGAGTCCAAAAATATGGAATTTGACTTTTTGCAAGGAATTCTGGCTGTAATGAGACTGGGTATCATCTAAAAAAATCATCCAGAAAGAAAATAATACTTCAGATGTCAAACAGTGGACTCAAGGACTTAATGTACTTTATGTAAATTTTAATATATAATTTTATTAAGTAATTTGATTATACTAGTAAAATCTAATACAAATTAAACAAAGAAAAGAATAGAAGGAAGTAAAAAGTGCAAAGGCAAAAAAGAATAAAGATAAGAGTATATAAAGATATAAATATATAAGGAAATGAGTTCCAGCTTTTATTACAAATATAAACACATTTTGTTATTCTTCATCTCTATAAGGTTAGAAACATTTGTCTCTTCATTCCATATCCTTTTTGATCTATAGACAAAACTATAAAACATCATCCTGGTGTCAGCAGAAATTCTGTAAAGGGTTGTTTATGTCCAAAAGATGTTATTGAAGAAATGGCAGATGTAGAACAAATTTCAGCTGACAAGGTAGATACAGTATCAAAAATGGATTTGCAATTGACAGTCAAGATAATGATTTAGAAAGGGATGTTTTACTGGATCTATAAAAGAAACTGGCTGAGGTTTTAAAATTTAAAAGGGGAATCCAAATGGTAAACCAAGAAAGTGACCTGGATCATTTTTTTCTATTGGATTTACAAATGAGATTTACTCAAAGAACTCTGTGTGATGGGAGAAAAAAGAAATGAAGATAAACCAAATCCTATGACAATCTTTGAACAAACTAAAGACCAAGACTGTTAGAAGTAAAAGGAAGGAATATAAGGTTGATTTATTTGATCAAACTAAGTTGAAACCTTAATCAAACCAAGTTTGTCAATATAATTTTAATGTCTTAGCAAAGAATATGATCAGGAAAGCCAGCTTGTCAGTTTGGAAATGTTAATCTTTAATGACATCAATCTCAAGGCAACAAAGCTTTAAATTATAGTTTTTTAAAAAAATTATAAAGAATATTATAAATTATATCACTTATCATTTTGTAGAGCAAGTATCAAGTTAAAAAAAGATAGTTCAAAACTTGTTGGTGTTAATAAAGCAGAAATTATATGTAAAGGAAATAATTCACCTTTGCTTCTTTGAGAACAAAAAATTATTATTTGTTAATCAAATTGATACGGTTGCCCATCTCAAAGAAAATAAATCTGGACATTGTACACCAATTCAATAAAACAGTAAATAGAATAATTAAATTAAAATAAATAAAATAAAATAAAATAAAATGTTTAATCATTTGAAACATTAAAACTATAAAAGCAGAACTAAACAAGCAAAGAAAACAATAGATGAAGGAAAGTTAATAATGACAGAGCCAACACATGAGTTCACCTCTCCACAAGGGTCTAGAGGTTTGTTGGTATAATCAGGTCTTTAGGGACTTTTGAAAATTCAGAAGCAATGAGGCCAACCTCATCTCTTGCGGGGAGAAGATTCCACGATGCAGGTCCCAAATACTGCTTTACACTTCAATGGCTCTTTTATCTTATCAATAAAACAAAAAATTGAAGCCAGAATAAGAAATTTGTATGTTGGCATAAATAACCATATTGCTCTAATTACATAATAATGAAGGCATTGTTTGATGTTTACTACAAATCTAGAGATTCTATGGTATCTTGCAAATTGTGAATAGCTTTGCAAAACCTCAGGCAGACTTGATTCCATCTGCAAGACAAGACAGTCATTCAAGAGATTTCTGTCTCCAAACAGAACTTTGAGCTCTTACTAGCTTTTAAATGACAGTTTCTTTGTTGAATTCCTAATTGCTATTCTTAGCCACAGTCTTTTACAGTTAAGTGCATCATAGTGTAAAAAGGATGTTGACACATTGGGGTGAATTCAGAGGACAACTGTCAAGATGGTGATGGGATTAGAAACTAAGTCCCATGAGAAACAATTCAAATAATTGGGCATGTTTAATCTGCAGAACAGAAAACTGAAGAGCAATTTTCAGATATTTACAGTTTGTCATATAAAGGAGAGAGCAGTTTTGTTTTGTTACCATGTAAAGCAGGACCACAACCAATAGGTTGAAACTACAGCAGGGGTGCTAGTCAGAAGGTTCTGACAGGTTCTGGAGAACAGATAGTGGAAATTTTGAGTAGTTCAGAGAACAGCAAATACCACCTCTGGCTGGTCCCAGAGTAGGTAGGGAATGGAGATTTTGCAATATCCTTCTCCCAGTAGTGGGGAGGGAATGGGGATTTTGCAGTATGCTTCCCCTGCCATGCCAACCAAGCCACACCCACAGAACGGGTAGTAAAAAAATTTGAATTCCACCACTGGACTACAGGGAAGATATATTATGCATTAAGTTATATATTTATAATTTATAATTATATATTTATAAGGCAAATTATATATTAAACAAGAATACTGCTATATGAAACTGTTTCCCTTCATTAGAAGTTTTCACCTAGAAGCTGATCTGTCCAAAATGCTACAGCAGATCCTTCAGTAACCAGAAATTTTTTATTAAATTACCTCTGAATTCCCTACACATCTATGATTCTGTGATACTAATTAAGTCAGACAGTGCAAAATATTTTGATCAGATTGATGGGTAAATACTACAGTATTATTTGCAGAATAATATTTATATATTGACCAGGGAGGACAAGGACCTCCATTTAAATGTTGTGGATTATGATAAATGCCTCATTATGGAGGACCACTAAGTATCTCTCAGTCCATACATTTCTGCCTATTGGGGTTAAGAAGAAGAGAAGAAGAGAAAAAGGTGGCAGTTTGGTAACCTTACATTAATAAATCAGCCAGTATAAACTCCAATGGTAATTTTAATCCCAAATGAATTCATGCACATTAAAATGCATCAAGTGATCAAACCTTCTTTGGATTAGATGCATGCAACTGCATTAACGCATGCATTTTTGAATGCAGTAAAATTATAGCAGTGGATAGGGACTGTGGCAAGAGAGTCTTACCCTACTTTGACTGATACATCTGATGCAGAATGCTCTTATGGCTGTCACTCATGCCCTAATCACCCCTTATATTTGGATTGCTGTAACATGCCTTATTTAAAGCTGATTTTGAGCAGTAGTTAAAAGTTATAAGAATGAACAGAATGGTTTCAGAATGAAGCAGCTTGATTGCTAATGGGATAAGAGCTGATTTAGTATACTAACACTTGTATCATGAGTATTACATTAGCTGCCAAACTGTTTGCAGGATCAATTCATAGAACATAGAATAATAGAATTGGAAGAGACTTGGAGGTCTTCTAGTCCAGGGGTCTCCAACCTTGGCAACTTTAAGACTTGTGGACTTCAACTCCAGCTGAGGAGTGGAGTTCAACTCTGGGAGTTGAAGTCCACAAGTCTTAAAGTTGCCAAGGTTGGAGACCCCTGTTCTAGTCCAACCCCTTGTTCAAGCAAAAGACTATATACTAGTTCATAAAAATACTTGTCCAGTCTCTTTTTGATAGCCTCCAGGGATGGAGGATCCACAACTTCTGAAGGCAAGCTGTTCCATTGGTTGATTGCATTTACCTTTAGGAAATTTCTCCTTAGTTGTATCCCTGGTTAAATTCCATCCGTTGTTTCTTCTTTTGCCTTTTGGTGCTTTGGAAAATAGTTTGACCCCCTTGTCTTTGTAAGAGCCCCTCAAATTTTGCAACACTGCTATCATGTCTCCAATTCCATTGAATCCATCCGCTGACCATTACTCTGTAAAGTCCATATGGGTTGGGTCACTGCTACTATCCTATTCAGGGCTAAGCGATAAAAGGCAAGAATGAATTAGGATGTAGGTTAGCATGTTTTAGTTTGCTTGATTAGTTCAGTATATAAACAGAAATAATAGGCTGTAAAGAGATGGAACTCATTAGTAGATACCTACCGGTACTTGTAACAGATTTGTATGTATATTCTAATCACAGTTTTCATTGTTCTTTTTAATGCATATAGCATTACAATATTTTATATTTTCACATATATATTCCCTATAATCAGTCATCTAATTTCTTAGCCCAGTCCTGGAACTAAGACAGACATGTCAGCTTTATTTAAGAATATGAATTTGTAGGATTTGGTTAATTTCTTTTGCTAATTCACGCAAGATTAAAATTGCTTTATCAGACATCGAAATCTGTAATAAACATCCATTAAATAATTCTTAGTGATTTAGAAATGTCTTAACATCTTATTATAAGCGGCAGGTGTGTGTGCTTTGCTAAGTAGATCATTTATAATTTTAATCCAATGTATTATCTCTGTAGTTTGGTGTAAAATGGAAAGTAATACATTCATACCTCATCAGTTACAGTATGATGTGATACTGCTAACAATATTAGCACAGGATTTTCATTATTATTATACTATTGGATTCAAGCTGAAATCAAGAACTCGCTTTTAGAGTGCTCTGCTGTGATTCATAATTTGAATTTTATTGACTTAGTAATAGATCCAAGCAGCAGTTTTGTATTTAGCTCAAGCAAACAAATGTAAAATCCTCCTTATAAATTCATCCATGAGAATACAAGATGAAATTAACATTTAACAGCTGTTTTGTTCCAGTATGGGGACCCTCTGACTTCCTTATTAAAATAAGCAGATAGGTCAACCTATACCTTTGCTATATGCAGAAGAAAGCAATATATTTGCAAGCATGGTTCTCATATCATGCAAATTAAGTTTCCTTTCCTCCAGATTTTACAGCATGCATTTAAAACAATCCTTAGTATACAAAGTATGCAAAGAAAAAAACAATTCTGCTTGTAAATATGAATCAGCTGGATTGATGTGGTATATTACTTATGCAGTATGAAATATTTAAGTAGTAAGCTCTCTGCAGGCCAAAAGCAACTGCTTTCTTCTTTTGAATTGCTGGATTTTGAAGCAATTTAAATAGGGGGATCTTCAGCATCTGGTCTCAGATCTTTATTATATCAACATATAAAGGTATAAAAAAGCCCCACTCTTAACTCCATGTAGTCAGCTGCCCAGAATTGGTGCTTGGTGGTTCTGCTTCATCAATAAATGGACCCTCTTTCCAAGCAGCCTCCAGCCTCCATTTTTTCTCCAGTTCCTTTCTCCCAGCTTGGAACTGAACAAGATGGATATTTCTTCCAACACCTGCACAGTGAGAAAGGAGTTTGCTATGTAAATCTGCACTTCTCTTGCAAATATTCTAATTTACATTTTAAGTGTCACAAGGGCAGTAGCTGTTTCCATTACCATGTGGATGGGAAGTATATTCATAGTTTTGGATGCCTAAATGGCATTCTTGTTTTCATATTAATCTTCAAAAGTTAACTAGTACAAACATGGGAACTATCAATTTCTAGTTGATGTCTGGTGCACATGTTTTGCTTTGACTTTTCTGCAAGATTTTCTTATTAGAAGAGGATCTTTACATTAAAAAGAGAAAGAGTGAAGGAAATTCTAAACCTAATTCAAAGTCCATCATATTTGCTTTCAGGGCAAAGGAGCTGAACTGTTTTCTCAACCCCTATAGCAGGAGTGTTAAACTCACGTCGTCACGGCAGCGTCAGTGACATATCAGGACTTTTTTCCCCTTTGCTAAACTGGGTGTGGGCGTAGCCAGGGCATGATACATGTGGCCCGTGGGCCGGGAGTTTGACAGCCCTGCTCTATAGGATTTGCTGAAAGTCCTCAAGAGCATTTTTCCATCAGTACTTCAAATATTTTGCTTATTTTTCTGCACTATAGTAATATGAAGTATTTTTTCTGCATAATGAAATATAATAAATAGAACATGACCTAGAACAATTCTCTATATTTAAATTCCCATTATATCCATCCTCTCACAAAAGTATTGTCTTTGTAAAAATATGTTGCAGAACATAATTTAGAATACAATCTGAATCACACCATCCATAAAAATATTTATAAGTTGCTAATTGCAACTATGAACTCAGCACTGAAGAGCTGCCTGGTGATCTTTCCCACTTAGATTGTGGTTTATAACAAGAACTTAGAGGGCAATAGGAAGAAAATTACAGTGGACTTATTGCTGCTTCTGATAGTGTTATGTTTTGTGAATTGTAATTGTTTCTTATTCTTAATATATATTAAAAAAAAATAGAATGACAAAATTGTAAACCTGAGAGCTAAATAAGAAAATGGAGTATGAAAAAAATGAGTATATTTGGAAAAATACTGTTCTACTGGTTTTTATAGGCTTCTTAATTCTATTTTCTCCTGCTCTACATCTTTATAAGCAACTGTAAGTAGACAAGTCCCACAAAGTGACAAAATTCAAATGAATCCTAGGACTGTCAGTGGAGAAATTTGAATACAGAGTTCCTCTTAGTTGAAGAAACCAATGAAAAAGCTGCTAACTTCCACCTTTCTCCAAAACTTGGCAGGATCAGGGTCTTTGAATCACTGAAACAGAAACATAATGCCAGTCAGTGTTTTTGAGATTCAGACCTTATGATAGCATGATCAGAATGAATGCTTAGTATGACTTGATAAATCAGGTAGTCTGACTATACTTGGCCAGTGAGAGTACTAAACAAATCAGAAGAAAGGCTGACAATATAAAGCAGATCAAAATAGTTGTGATTGCATAAAAATGTTTTAAAATTACATTTAGAAAATTGGGATAGTCCTTTTCTTTTGGACCAAATTAAATGATTTTCAAATCCAGAGTATGGTCTAAATTAAATAAAAAGCATTTTTTTTAAAAAAAAATCAGAACAACATTTGCAAGAAATTTTATTTTATGAAACAATGCAAGATTACAAATTTTGTTAATGCACTTGGAAGGATTTTAAGCTATACTCTTTAAAATGTGATGTTAAGAAGTTTGCATCTTCATTATATTTGCTATTTTGTTTTTATCCCACTTTTCTTGAACTCTAGGAACTGCAAATGAACGTTTCTTGTACTTTTTAATCTCCAGCTTTTCTTTTTGTTGGATCTACAACCTTTCAGTCCAGGACTGCTGCAGAAGAATGGAAGCACAGAGGATTAAATGTTGTGAAACAACACCAAATTACATGTCAGGCTTTCTGGGAGAAATGGCCTTCTTGAGAGTCAGAATTATTATGGTTGTCAGCTGAGACTCAGTTGTGGAAACTTTGTAAAACTGTGTCAAAGGGAGACTCTGTTGCTGTAAACTTTTGTTTTAACCTCCATAACATTCCACATTTGGAATTTGTTACTACAAAGTGATTTCTTGACTACATTGTTCTTCATAACTGCCTTCTAGCCTAGATCAGGGGTGAAATCCTCTGAAGTCTGCTACTGGTTCTGTGAGTCTGCTATCGAGCGCACCACTTGCATGTATGTGTGCCTGAGGCGCGTCAGCGCGGTGCTAAAAAGGAACATTTTGGAGATTTCTGAGTTTGCAAAGGTAAGTAGACCAGTGAGGGGGTGGGGGAAATCCACTGTGCCACGCAATTTAGATTAGCTAGAAAGCAGGAAATCTGACCACTCTAGCTAATTTAAATTGTGCATCACAGCTGATTGTTGCCCAGCTGATCATTGGAAGTACTGGTTCACCTGAACCGGTAGCATTTTTTACTACCGGTTTGCCCAAACTGGTCCAAACCAGTAGCATTTCACTCCTGGCCTAGACCTTCTAGACATCTTTTATATCAGCAATAGTATTTATTGGACATGAATCCAGAGATCGATTTTAATAATTCTCTAGAATAATATCTCTGGGAAGCAGGTAAAAGGTTTACCTGTTTTTAACCTTTGGTATCTGGCTACTCTCTCTTTCTCAATCCCTGAACTTTAGTACTATAGAAACTAAGTTAGGAAATAACATGAAGAGTTTGGTGTCATATTTCAAATGATGTTTGGTGCAGAAAATGGAGTCCCCTTCCTTCCTCCATGTAATATGTTTAGAACACTGGGTCAGGCTAATTGGTGGCTAACTTTTATGCAGCTTTAATTGTTATAATGGTAGATGAAAGGAGGTTTTGTATAGCCTATCAATTCTTAAATTGTGGGATTTGATATTACTTAATAAAACAGTAGCAACCAATCGGGACATTGTTACTGTATATGAGGACCAAAGAAGTTAATGTATGTGGCTATTAATGTTTGTTAATTATGACTTCTATATATTAATTACAGAACAGATAGTCCTCAAATTAGGACCATTTTTTTAGCATCTATTGGAAGTTACAACAGCACTAAAAAAGTTACTTTCAATTACTACTTGTCCTTATGGCTGTAGCAGCATCCCTGTGGTTCACTTGATCATGCTTCAGGTGCTTGAGAACTGTCATGCATTTATGATGTAAGTCATAAGTTCAGGTGAGGGTCATGTGATGTCTAATTTAGCAACCAAAGCACTTAATGAGAATCCTGTACCTATTGGGGTTGTAAATCAAGGTCTAGGTATGTCCAAAAGTATATCCAGAGTATTTTTCAAGATCAGTTGCAAGCATCTACAAAGGATGTATTTTGGAAAAATAGGGGCTATTGAAAGTCTACAATAGGTGATAGTGAGACAAGAGTCACAGTTTCAAGATTGGAGATAAATGTAACTTTCATTAGCTCTGTTTTTCTAGAACAGTACTGGGTTCTTGTTTTTCTTTCCAGATCTGCTTGTCAGGAAACTTATTGGCAATGAACCAATGAAGCTATTTGATTGTTATTTTCATAACAGTGAGCAAATCCTAAAAAAAGCAAAAAGTACTCTAGCTAAGTTATTAAGTTAGTCTCCCCTAAAGAATCAATAAAAAGAAATATAAGTGCATAATGATAATTTTTAATCTTTTTAACTGCTCTAACAGTCTTTTAGGAGCCACAGTGGCAGAACTTTGGCTGGTGTACACACATGGTGTGTGTTCTGAATTATGTGACTAAAATACCTACAAAATGTTGGTGCATATAGTTTTTCAGGCAGTTGAAAAGAAAAAAAGAATAAACAGTAAGAATGGTGAGTCAAAAAGGGCCTACGAATTATGGAAAGTTGGAAACATGAGGATTACGTTGGACTCAGAGATTGATCAGTCAAAGACACTTAATTGGTTTTAATGATTTTCAAGAATTTCTGTGACTGAAGGTGGATTAAAACCTAAGTCTCCCTGAGGCCAGTCTAACATCTGAATTATGATCACCCATATTTGTTAATGTACTTGGAGCTGCCAAAGAAGCCAAGGATATTAGCTGACTGAAGAATGGAATAAACAAACAACAAATACTAACCTGAAACTGTCGGTATGAAATTTAGCACAAATAAATGTAATCTTTTACCTGTACATCTATCTATCTATCTATCTATCTATCTATCTATCTATCTATCTATCTATCTATCTATCTATCTATCGATCGATCTATCTATTGATCTATCGTATTTTTTGGAGTATAAGACACACCTTTTCCCACCCAAAAAAGGGTGAAAAATCTGGGTGCGTCTTATACTCTGAATGTAGCCCCTCCCAGATTCTCAGATGGAGGTTTCAGAGGCTGAAAAAAGCATCAGAAATGAAGTTTCAGAAAAGAAGCCCCCAAACAGAGCTTCAGAAAAGAAGCCCCTAACAGAGCTTCAGAGGCTTTTTTTTCTGAAGCTGTTTCAGAGGCTTTCAGAGGCAGAAAATTAAAGCAAAAAAAAAAAAAGCAAGGCACAGAGCTCACAAACAAGGAACCTGTTGCTAAAATTCATCTCTGGGAACAGCTGATTGGGGGTATGATTGGGGGTGTTTCCGGAGGCTGATCCACCTGCCAATCAGCTTTTTTCTTATTTTCCTCCCCAAAACCTAAGGTGCGTCTTATACTCCAAAAATACGGTATCTATCTATCTATCTATCTATCTATCTATCTATCTATCTATCTATCGTTCTATTGTTCTATTGTTCTATCATCTCTATCTCTATCATCTCTACAGTATCTATCTTAGCAACTTTAAGATGAGTGAACTTCAAATCCCTAGGCTGTCATCTTGAAGATGTGAATATTGAGAAACACTATACTAAGGGATGTGGTGGTAGTAGGAAAAAAGACAGAGCAAAAGGAGATTTCATAAATGATTTAGAGCACAAGTGTCAGACTCGATCGCATCACGGGCCAGATCGTGACGTATTGTGACATTTTTTTTCCCTTTGAAGGGCTGGGGTGGGCATGGCCTGCATGTGACATATCTGGCCCGCGGGCCACCAGTTTGACAGGCCTGATAGAGGAAGTGTAAGTGTAATTCATTAAAGCAGCCTATTTTTTTTCTTCAGAAGCCTGAAAATAATGCCACTGCTTTATGAAATCATTAGAGTCAGGGGGAGATTTAAAACAGCATCACCTTATTTTCAGGTTCACACAATAGCCTGAAAAAAAAATTAGATTCCTTTAATAAACAGTAAAGAGCAACTCATGCAAGTTAGAAGTACTTCTCAATATTTTTTTGAAGAATGCACAGTCCTAATAGAATTTAAAGCAGTCAAAGGCATGAATACAATCTAATATAATAATCTAGAATTAAAACACAGCATGGAAACCATTACTACAGAAGCATAAAATTACAATTCATTTTTCTCAATGTTCTTCAAAAAGGGCAATTAAAATACAGCAGTTAATGTAACTATTAATAGGGAGAATATAAAATTATATTTCGTTTATAGTGCATGTCTTTATAGTTATAACTCTACAACACATATAACATGACTAATGTAACATCAATGCTATTATTAGGCAAAAATTCCGCACAGCAGCAATCTGAACACTATGTTCTATTCTGCTGCTCAGTAATCAAATTAATCCATCAGCAAGGGAAAGGACTTAAATATGGTTCATGGGAAGAGAATGAAGACATACAGTATATTTAACTTTTCTGTCCTACTAATGGCAATCCCATTGGGGATGATGAAGAGAAGCCTGGAGATTGCTGTTGTCTCCTTCACTGATAAATCCACTGGCTGTATATATTTCATAATTGTTCCTTTTGAACAATTAAATGAACCTGTATAGAAAAAAAATATAGAAAAATCTTTCTTAAGTTGTCACATTCCAGATCCTGGACCTTTTTTCTCCTCAGCAATGGATAATGGATATGTTCACACATGAAAGGTATTCATGTGTTGGAGAAGGAGGTTATGGATAGTTGGGCAGGACACAGAGAGTTGAAGGAATGAACTTTTCCATTCCATTTTCACAACAGTGATTTGAAGTTTGTAATATTTAAAAGGAGATTCATTTTAGCTAAATTCAGATTTTGCAGGACTCCCAATTACTGTAGTCTGCAACCGTTCTGGCTTAAAAGCTTTAAATAAATATTCATGATATCCATTTCATATCTGAATATTATATTTGAAGCAAGATCAGGCCTCTGAAACTTTCCATATAACTTTAATTTTTGGTCCATCTGAAAATCTGTCCTCCCCCTCTTAATATTAAATGTGATTTCAATAATGATTGATATAAAAACTGCAGTCAGGGGAAATGTAAATAAATGGTTTTTTTTAGAAACACATTTAATGCAGGAAAGATCTAAAACCAATTAGATTGGAAAAAAATCATTTCTATGATTTGCTTTTTAAATTGATAATGATTATCTACTTAAAAGGCACAAAACCTTTCATAAAATCAGTTTTAAGATATAGATTAACAGAGTTGGAAGGGACTTTGTAGGTCATCTAGTCCAACCCCTGCCCAAGCAGACCCTACACCATTTTTGACAGATGGTCTTTTCTTGAAAGCTTCCAGTGATGAAGCTCCAACAACTTCTGAATGCAAGCTGTTCCATTAGTTGATTGCTCTTACTGTCAGAAAATTTCTCCTTATTTCCAGGTTGAATCTCTCCTTGTTCAGTTTTCATCTATTATTCCTTGCCTGGCCTTCAGGTGCTTTGGAAAATAGCTTGACCCACCCCCCTCTGTGGCAGTCCCTCAAATATTGGAACACTGCCATCATGTCTCCCCTGGTCCTTCTCTTCACTAGACTAGCCATGCCCAGTTCCTGCAACCGTTCATTGTATGTTTTAGCTCCAGTCCCCTAATCATCTTGGTTGCTCTTCTCTGTACTCTTTCTAGAGACTCAACATCTTTTTAATAGTGTGGTGACCAAAACTGGATGCAGTACTCTAGGTGGTATTAGTACCTCACTTGATCTTGATTGTATCCCTCGGGTAATGCAATTTAGGATTACATTGGCTTTTTTGGCGTGCCGCACACTGTTGGCTCATATTTAATTGGTTGTCCACTAAGACTCCAAGATCCCTCTCATGTTAACTAATGTTGACTCATATGTTGACTCTTTCAAGATTGCACAATATTTATCTTGTTGCTAATAGCCAGTATTATTACTGTATTAGAGATCAAAAATAATTTTGCCACTCATGTTAGTGGAAGTTTATTGGGAATTTTACTGTAGTACATATACACAATGAAACAAAATCACGACATTGTCCATTCTTAGGAAGAAAGAAACTGCAGCATTGGGAACCTGATGGGTTACATCTCTTTGTATCTTTATTTTATTTATTTATTTATTTATTTACTTATTTAAACAACGTACATGGCCACCAAACTACAAAATGTGACAAAACGATTAAGGGACACTCTCTCTCCATGTATATTTTAAGCCTATTAAAATCTAGCACATTTACAGCAGAATGGTACTGTTTAGGGAGGAACTTATCATTCATTAGCCTTTCTGGAATTGGCTATGTCACCACAAATGTTTATAGCTAAATGCAACCTTTGCCTACTTCAGTGGTTCTGGCTGGTTAAAAAATAGAAACTTTGTGAGACTGGAAACCTGTTACCTAAATGGTATTTGCTGGTGTATTAATCTTTATTATCTATAGGATCTTTCACCTGTCTTTTTGCCACCAATACACTCTATTTATCGGTGTATCTAATTAATCAACCTTTCTATCAAATAATGAATGCAGGGTATATAATGTTTATAACCATTGTCTCATTGTTAAACTTGAAACTGCTTCTGTTTCCCATTTTCTAATTAGGAAACAAAAACCACACTCCTCCAATTCTGTATGCAGTAATAGAGCAGCTTTACAAAATGTCACATTTGGGAGAGGCAATTAAGCTGTTTCTAGGAGCAGGGAAGATTGTTTAGTAATTATAACAAGGGCATTTTAACAAGGGCATTTCCAAAGATACCGAAAGAGAAAATATATGTTAAGGGTTTAGCATGTAAAATATGAGCCCTATTAACCATATTCAGATGCCTATTGAATTTGGTCACTTTGAAAGTGCCTTACAAGTTATGGATATGCACTCAGCTGAAGTGCTCCATGCTAATACATACAAACATTATTTAATTTACTTTATTACAATTATAAAGAACAAGGTTGCATTCAATAGATTAAGTGCTATATTCATACTTGCAATTGTCCATTCATTCCCATTCCCTTCAAAGCCTTCTTATTTCTTTTTATCACTCCATTCAGAAATGACACTGTAAGAATTTATTTTCTAACGAAATATGTTTTCTATAAGCAATTGCACAAATGGATAAAAAGAAGGTATCTTCACATGCATTTGTGCTGAAGGTTAAATTAGACATGACGTTAATATTATTTTGTATTTGCCTGTGATTTGCATATTTAAAAAAGGAATATGAAAACAAACAGCAGCTGTGGTGGGTGTAATGGTGGGCGGAGAGAATACTATCAAACATCACATAGAGAATAAGTTAACTCTTCTGCCATTCATTCTCTTAGCTGCTATACTAATTAGAGGACAGTTGTTACTGATATTACAGTACTTACTCTTTGCTAACTTTTAGTATCTTTCCTTTGGCCCATAACACAAGACCAATGGGGACCCCAAATTAAAATAAATATAACTACTGCAGTATAATATGGAAGAACTTTAAAATTGCCTAGAGCTCTTAGCAGTCCTAAAGATCAGAACTGACTTGAGAAGTTAGATGTCTTGCCAGATCAAAGCCCACCTGATACACTTCTGATGCATTCTACCATGCTAACTTGAAACAAGATAGGCAGTGATAATTAGTTTTCAAAGACGCTGTAGTTGAAATTAAAGATATTTTAAAGGGATATTTCTTCATCAGTCAATGAAGGGTCAGTGATTCATTGACAGTGTAAAGTAAAGCACTTAATTGAAGACTGTCAACTCCCTTTTCAAAAGTCTATTTTCTGGGTCCTTAGAAATAGGTGTACTTTTTGAACAATTTCAGGACCAGAAAGGCAAGATTTCCTGTCATCTCCAGGTGAGTCTAGGGAACACTACTATCTATATCTCTTGGCAGATACTATCAATCAACATCTTACAGCCCCAGTTATTGTCTAATATAAATAAGAAGTTGGATTAAAGCAATAAACTCTCTTTTGGTTCATTTGAGAAAAAACTGCAGTAACTGAGACTAGTATATTTTAACTTGTTCATAAATTATATGGTGCTATAATTAAGTTTGTAGGCAATGTCAAATTATGCAGGACAGAGGTGAAAAATTGGTAAGAAATTTTTTAAAAAGAGAATGTTTTATTAGGAAAGAATGCTTGAGAGTCATGGAAATGTCTTCTGGCAGCTATTCAAAATAGTTTAAGGAATTTCCAAAGACATGATACTCATTTTGGGGGAAAAAGTTATTTTTTATGTTATTATTTTTTATCTTATTATTTTGGTCAACAGATCTGGAATCAAATTTGGTGTAGAAACTGGTTCTAACAGGGTTAGGCAATTTAAATCTTGTAATTTTCTTACATAAGTATATATTCTTCTGCAGAAGAAAAATCTGCTACTTAAGAAACAAGCTGGTGAAAATTAATGGAAATTCAAGACCTGCTAGAGTTGAAGCATTTTTTTCAAGTTCAAGTTGTGATGGAGCAAGAAATAAGGGATCCAGAAGGATTTTAATACTAGTTGTTAATTAACTGTTATAATAAACCTGTTCATTTATTAATTATCACAATCCTACTAATGATTATCTAGATACGCAGGTGTTTTGAACATCTGCTTATTTTGGCTGTGAATCAGATCATTATGACTAAGATTTTAATAGTTTAGAATACTTACTAGATTATAATATTGCCTCATCTAAATTTAATTTTCATACATGGAACATATTGTAACCTTACATATTGGAGTTTAATTTGGTGGTTATTTGGTAACTTCTAAATTCTTCGCAAGAATAGTCTCTCCCCCCCTCACCCATCTATCTCACGTTTTTTCCCCTTATTTTTAATGTTTGTTTTAAAATACTCTTAAATTTGTTTTAAAATACTGTTTTAAAGTTCAGTTTATTTTAGGTTGTGAATTAATTGCCAATTATGTGTCACAATTATTGCATTTATGATTACATGAGAAATGTTCTCTTTTTTCTTTTTCACTGATATTTATATGTTCTTGTTTCATCTAACCCAAATGTGTGTCTATACAATAAGTATAAAGAAATGCAATGATAGTTCAAATGATTTATTTTTCCTTCTGATAATATGGGGATTGGTGTACTGCAGTGAAGATCACAGAGTGAAGAAGCAATTATTTCCTATAAATTTTCTATTTTCTGTTGTCCACAGCTTGCCAACCTTTTTTTTCCTGACTTAAACTAACCTTCTTTATCCTGTGAAAGTTTTGGATGAGAACTTTCATATCTCTGAATCAGTAGGAACAATCATGGGAGGATTAATTTTAATGGGCAAACTATCATTGTAATTACAAGTCAATTTACTCAATGGATTCAACCAATCATTCCTCTGGATTATACTTCCCAAATTTTTCAGCAATTGGGACCATGACTGGGGAATTCTGGGATCTGGACCATACATTTGGAACTTCTGCAGTCTAGGAAATATTGACAGAGATCAACTTTCCTCAAATATATTAATATGAATTTTATACAGGTGGTTGCTGAAAATTGTGGGATTTGCATCCAGTCCATCTGAAAACCATTGGCTTCTGGAAACGTGGATAGTAGTTACTAGGTTGGACATATGGACTTGTACTGCAAAAAGTATCATACTGGCTACCATGGGAAAGTGAGTTTAGGACAGAGATGGGTTTCAGCAGGTTCTGACCAGTTCTGGAGAACCAGTAGCGGAAATTTTGAGTAGTTTGGAGAACCGGTAAATACCACTTCTGACTGGCCCCACCCCCATCTATTCTCTGCCTCCCGAATCCCAGCTGATCTGGAGGAAATGGGGATTTTGTAGTAACCTTCCCCTGGAGTGGTGTGGGAATGGACATTTTACAGTATCCTTCCCCTGCCATGCCTAGCAAGCCATGCCCACTAAACCATGCCCATCAAGCCATGCCATGCCCACCAAGCTACACCCACAGAACCGGTAGTAAAAAAATTTGAAACCAACCATTGGTTTAGCACATAATTGACTTTTGATCTTATCTAGGAATACTTTATTTGCACACTTGTACTTGTTAACTCTTACTTTTAACTCCTTAGAGCCAAGATGATATTCAAAACTTTTAATAGTATTTGATAGAGATCTGTTCCAGTTCTTTCCACAAATTCTTTTGCCTAATGCAGTAAAAATAAAGTATGCATGTAGTATAGATTTTTGCCCAAAAACTAATGCTAGGGATAGATTCTTAGCAGTTTTCTAAGAAAAAAAACAACACATTGATAGTTTTTAATTCTGAGTTGTTTTTAGACTCCAGTAAAATACAAGGAAAAATCCCATTGCCAATGAAAATGAATCCTGGGTTAGAGTTAAAGTTAGGATTAGGCCTACTTGGAATTAGGCTCAAAAACTGATGGTAGGGATAGATTCTTATCTGTTTGGTAAGGAAAGGGATATGGACAGCTTTTCATTGAAGTTATTTATGGACTACAGTAAAATATCTTTGCCAATGCAAATGTATCTAGGGTTAGATCTATTTGGTCTCATGGCCAAAAACTGCTAGAGTTAAATTCTTAGACGATTTCTAAATATAAGTGATGTGGACCCCAGTAAAATACATTGGAAAATCTCATTGCCAGGGAAAATGAACATAGGGTTAGGGTAAGTCTATTTGGAGTCATTGCTAAAAACTAATGCTAAGGTTTAGCATTAGAGGTTTTCTCAGGTTCTCTAAGCTTTGCATTTGGAGTTGTTTTTGGACCACAATAAAATAATACAAACCAGTCTTAAGGGATTTAGGGTACTCATGCTGGATAATTTATTCTGGACTGAAAAATTATCAGCTAGAAAACACATTTTAGCCTTCATAGGTACTTGTTTGCATTGAACAAGCTGTAGGCAATGTCTTGATGTTTTTGGAGGAGAAGAGCTTTTATATGTGGTCCTGCTTGCAGTAAAGTTGGTTTGTTCCAGTGCAAAGTGAATTTACCTGAAGAAATCTATTCTCAAACTGCAATCACTGTGTGTGAAATTGGCAGTGGAGAAATTAGTGGGATAGTTCACAGCCATCATTATAGACAAGAACATGGCATTAAACAAATTAAAATGAATTCTCTGCTGTTTAAGTTTCCAAGAAGTACCAGATGTACAGGAGAGAGTTTCTTGTACAGGGGCCATTTAAATGTCTCAATTATGATTATGTTTCTATTACAACAGCTCTCTGCCAAATATAATTTGCAGATATTAGCATAGGAGGACATCTTTATCTTTGTAGGAAAGATAGAATTTGAAATGTCCAGTTTGACATGTACAAGCTCCAAGTAGCAATATTTTCATTTTATACAAGATGTGGGGGCACAATTTTAGCTGGGCTAGACATTAAAGCTAGTGGAACAGGAATGCTAAGACATTTTATTTAACATTACCCTTTTATCAATTTTATACTGATAAATACTCTGTTTTGTTTTTCAAAATGCTCTATAATTTTCTGCAGGGATGTATACTAAAATAAAATAAAAGACTGTATGTCAGTGAGCTAATAACCCCATTCCCCCCCCCCCACTTGTGATCTTTAATTCTCCTGTGAGGTTTAATTCTCCTGTCTTCTACATTGTAAATACATTGAATATAGATTTTCATTTATTTAGTTTCTCTTTTGCTTGATCTGATAAAAGGTTAGTATTTACCAACAGAAGAACTGGCTACAAGTACCACCTGTTGATTATGGCCCACCATAATCCAAGGGAGGAGAAAAGGTTAAGACATAGTTTTCACTCCTAATTTATTTATTAATTTAGAAATAAATTAATAAACCAACCCATTAACAACTCTTAGAAAATCACTATACAAAAACATGGTTAAAAATAAATTATAGCCCATTTTTGTACTATACTTATACTATAAGTGTTAAAAAATCAGAATATTAAGACGGACAGAAGAGACATAGGATGTGAATCCGCTCCTGAATAATCAATATGAATTGCTTATTTGTTGCATCACATGGACCTCATCAGAGAAGCAAATGTTTGACATTAATCCTCTCCTCATGGAGTAAAATTATCTATCAGAATGAGATGAACCAAGTCCCAAACCAAAAATGACAATGGCAATTCGTCCAAACTGAGATCATTATTGTTTCATACCTATAGACAAAATCTTGCCAGACTGAAGTCTACTTTCTCCATATGCAATATACACTGTAAACTATTAGGTTGGGGATGTCTTTACCTTCTTTTTCTCATGCATAATATCTGGGCTGAATTACCTCTTATTTCTCTGCAATGCAACCCCTTCCCCCGGGAATCTATCTCTTCACTACATTCCACCATATCTGACCCATACAGAAGTAGATTATCGTATAAACTTGACTCTAATCAATAATAGGGTTGCATACCAGTTGTAGCCTTTTAAGATGGTTCTGAAAGGCAAATAGCCACATTTTTTAACACAAAGTTAAAATAATAAGTCTGCTTTATACTAAAATTAAAACTAAAAAAATTATGTCAATGGATATGCATCCAAATTATTGTTCCTGTAGAGGATATGACTCTGAAAATAACTATTTTAAAACTTTTTGAATAGCTTTGACATAATACAGATGGCAAAAACAAATCCTTATGGAGCTGTTATTTCACATTTCTAACTCTTTAACAAATTTCCATTCTCTCAGCACTTGGAATACTGATTACTCACCCCCTTTCCTCAAAGGACAGGAAAATACAGTGCTTGTGTAGCTTTTCATCCTTGTTCAGTTTTTGGAGAACACTTTGATGTTTCAAAATAAATCTTATGCCACAGATCAAAGGGGACAATTTACTTTCACCAAAAGAGTACAATAAGCCAATTAGCATTTCTCTTTGCATGGAACTGGGTTCTTCTGAAATGCACCATAAATTCCGTGGCTTGACTTGTCCCCAATGAATGCAAGAGGTGATAAGGGTCATTTGGTCCCCAATATGTGCAACTTCTTAAGAAGCTTTTTGCTACAATCCTTTCAGGATGTACTTTTATTAAGATTTCATATTAGAGCTCTAACTCAAATGTTCCAAGAAATGGCTGCTGCAGATTTCATAATGATGGGTTATGTTTTTATGTTTTTCATTCATTTTTAATATAGCAGGAGAATCTTCCTCTTTTTTGTGCCTTGACATTATATAAGGAAGTTTTCATTTTCTTACTCTATATTATACCAATATAAATGTAAACTGATATATTTAAGTTGCATCTAATGAAGTCCAATTCATGAAAATATATACCATCATATAATATATTTTTTTGAGAATAGTCTTTAAGATACTATAATGTCTGGTGGCTATTAGGGTCTTGATGGAACAAAATAGGATTAAGTTGAACCAAGCAAGACACAGCTGCTGTTTTTTCATGAGGGTTCTTGGATGTCTCTGATGTTGTCTCCAACATTGTCTCTGGATGTGTGGCACTGTGTCTGAAGGAGAAGCCTCACAATCTGGGGATCCTCCTGCACTCACAGCTATTACTAAATAGACAGAGTAGGATCTTTGGCCCAATTCAGAGGGTGTACAAGTTGTGGCCCTTCCTGGAGATCAAAGATGCACTTTATGCACTTATCACTACTAACCTGGACTTTAGAAGATTATTTGTAAGTTTCAGTTGGTCTAGAATGCAAGGATCTTGTTATTGGCAAGGACCTGCTGATATGAACATATTACATTTGTATATGGCTTGACATCCAAATATTTCAAGAAACATTTTCTTTTCCCAATTTTTATCATCCTGATGTAGTAATCCTAGAAATTTTTTTTTAATGATCTAAGAAAGGTGGGCATTGGAGGTGGGCCTTTTCTGTTGGCGCATCTAGAGCCTCCCTATTTTTATTTAAAACTCTGGCATTTCAGAGAATTATTGGGGAAATGAGCCAACATCATCATCATTTGTTGATAGTGTTGTTTTTTATTATTTTTATAATCTTTTTAGCTTAGAAGTTTTGTTGTATAGGTAGTCCTCTACTTACAACCACAATTGAGCCCAAAATTTCTGTTCCTAAGCAAAACAGTTGTTGAGGGTTTTTTTTTTCCATTTTACAAGTTTTCCTGTCACAATTGTTAAGTCATTCACTGCAGTTGTTAAGTTAGTAACATGGTTGTTAAGTGAATCTGGATTTCCCATTGACTTTGTCAGAAGGCTACAAAAGGGAATCACATTGCAACCATCATAAATATGAACCAGTTGCCAAGCATCAAAATTTTGATCATATAACCATGGGGATTCTGTAATCGTCATAAATGTGAAAAATGATCATAAGTCACTTTTTTTTCAGTGCTGTTGTAACTTCAAGAACTTAATAATGTTTGTTAAACTCCTTTTGAATCATAAGCTTGATTCTCTTTTTCCTGATCAGGAGCTATTCTTTTCCATCTTTGTAGACAGAAGGGATATTATAAATTATACTCACCCCTTTCTGTTAATTCATGAGTCATTTTAATGTGAAAAGACACTGTAGACACACAATTCAATATAAACTCAGTTTAACTGAAGTCAATGCTTACTGTTTGATATTTGTGTGTAATATTTGGAAATATTGGATATTTGACCCCTTTCTAGCATCAAAATTTAAAGAATATGAATAATGAGAACAGAAATAAGTGGGAATGGATGGTGTAATTTCACTTTTAGTCACTTCTTATTTCATGCTCATAAGAGAATTTCTCTTTTGTTGACATATTGTCATTTTAGGTACATGAAAAATGGATTTGCTGTTCAATAAATGCAGGGAGTGATACATGTTTAGATGAGTTTTGACATGAGCCCATAAACAGATATGAATAAATCCTGGAAGCAAGCATATTATCACACTTTATTTAAAATTTCATGTCAATCTTGTTGATAGAAGTTTACTGGAAGTTGTCCAAAAGGCAGTTAGGATGGTTGGAAAGCCACATGTTCTTTTTTGAGGTGTCCATAAGCAAGCTATTAAAACAAGCCTAAAATAAGCATGAGAAGAAATTAATTTATATAGTGCTCTGAATTTAGCAAATCCATACTTTCCTAACTATAAGCAAAATGGAATGGAGTTATATGCTGATATAATATTACTATTCCAAATTTAGTAATATTTCTTTAAAAAGTTTTGAAGCACATATACATTGTGGACAATGTTTTGAAGGACATATACATATCCAGACAGAATAAAGAAAAGGTGCTAGATAACATTCACACATGAGTGATTACACAAAGAGCTTTTTCTATAATCTGACAAACAAAATGGATAAACTTTAAAAATGGAAAGATGAATATATACCGTATTTTGCAGAGTATAAGACGCACCTTTTTCCCCCAAAAAAGAGGGTGAAAATCTGGGTGCGTCTTATACTCTGAATGTAGCCCCGCCCGGCTTCTCAAACGGAGGTTTCAGAGGCTGAAAAAAGCATCAGAAAAGAAGCTTCAGAAAAGAAGCCCCCAAACAGAGCTTCAGAAAAGAAGCCCCCAAACAGAGCTTCAGAGGCTTTTTTTCTGAAGCTCTGTTTCAGAGGTTTTTAGAGGCAGGAAAAAAAGCAAAAAAAAAAAAAAAAAAGTAAGACACAGAGCTCACAACCAAGGAACCTGTTGCTAAAATTCACCTCTGGGAACAGCTGATTGGGGGTATTCCAGGAGGCCGATCCACCTGCCAATCAGCTTTTTTCTTATTTTCCTCCCCAAAAACTAAGGTGCGTGTTATACTCCGAAAAATACGGTAATCAAAACAGAATATCAGAAAAGAGCCTAAATCAATAACTTCAGCTGAGCCTAAAGTGGCAATGAAAAGATACATATAATCAGCGCATTAGTGACATTGCAGTCTGAAATGTTGAATGGCCTCTTCAGCAGCTTCATATAGATATGAAACAGAGAGACTGTGGTTTACATCTATAAAGTTAAGTTAAAACATCTTTTAAATAAGAAGCAAACACTACCCTCTCCAAGCCTGAACAAATGTCTGTAATGTCTCTAGCCAAAAATAGCTTACCTTTATCCCCCCTAGACAATTAAATGCATTTTCCAGATCTTAACAGTTTGCCTCCTCTTGAGTTAGGAGCCCTGGGTGTGGTTACTCTTAAACTGATAAAAATTTATTTATTTATTTATTGGTTCGATTTATATGCCGCCCTTTTCCGGAGTCTCAGGGCGGCTTACAATGTGTTAAGCAATAGCCTTCATACATTTGTATATACCTGCTTAGTAGGGCTTTCGGCCCCTCCCTAAGTGGTGTTCTTTTTTATACAAAGTCAGCTTATTGCCCCCACAAACCGGGTCCTCATTTTACCTACCTCGAAAGGATGGAAGGCTGTGTCCACCTTGAGCCTGGTGAGATTTGAACTTGCAGTAATTGCAGGCAGCTGGTGTTACTTAACAGTGCTTTAGTCTGCTGCGCCACCAAGGCTCCAAAATGGCCAAAATGGCCATGAACAGTAGTATCTAGATCATAGAAGTGATATGCTTTCAGACTTGTAGAATACAAAATGTACTTAAAGGTAAAGGTTTCCCCTACCCAGTCATATCTAACTCTAGAGGGTTAGTCAACAGAAAACTCTGTTTTCTGTTTTCTAGCCAAAGGAGCCAGCATTGTTTGAAGACGTTTCCATGATCATGTGGCTGGCATGATTATACGCCAAGGGGCACAGAATACTATTACTTTCCACCCAAGTGCTACTTATTTATCTAGTTGCATTTGCATGTTTTTGAGCTGCTAGGTTGGCAGGGGCTGGAGCAGCAATGGGAGCTCACCCTGTCATGTGGTGCTTGGGTCTTGAATTGCTCATGAATTGCATAATGTCTGGACTTTACTATAATGTTGAATTCTGCTTGGATTCAGATTACCATTACTGGCAATTCTATCTTCAGATTTCACCTCTAATCCCAGCAAACCTACAGATAAGGAATGAAATCAGCATGCAATGGAAGATAGGACCTCTCTGAATAGCCCATTTTTTACATGCATTGAAATATTCTGTTCAATAGCAATAACAAAACTCCCTTATATAAGGTTTTACTTAACCATTATTCTTGTATTTGTTCTTATGGTTTGAATAGTCTTTAAGTGAAATATTGTGCTATTTATTTGGCACAAAATAAAACAGGATAAAAGACCTTAAATGACTTGCAAAACCCAAGGAAGTTAAAATGGAATCATAGAATTTATAGAATTGCTTCTTCTGTTTATTTATTTACTGTATGGCATGCTTCTTCTATGTCTTGTGCCAAAGGAAAGAGATGCCACTAATCAACTCCCCGGTACTGCTGAGAATTATTACAAATGCAGTAATTAAAATTAATGAATGAATGTTGAACAGACTTTGCAGAATGGAAGCATCCAAAGGGACATTTAGTGTTTTTACACAGCTAATTCAAAAAAGATTCAATATATCAGAAGATAATAGGAAATGAAGAAAGGAATCAGGGATTCCTCTGTTTCACATTGCCTTCAAGACAGCCAATCTGGGGTGGTGGTTAAAGACATTAGATTAGAGACTGGGAGATTTAGGCATGGAAGCCAGTTGGATGACTTTAGACCGGTCATTCTCAGCCCTAGGAGGAAGGTAAGGGCAAACTACTTCAGCAAGGTAATTGTGTGGACTTCTCCATGTATTTGACAGAGGAGAAGACTGACTTGAACTCATACACACTCACAAAAAGAGGTATGGGTAGATTTCCAGAATAGCTAATCACATTGACATTGACAAATCTTGAATTCCAGTACTCAGGTTGGAGTAGTCCAGTGATGGGCTGCTGCCGGTTCAGACCGGTTCGGGTGAACCGGTAATTCTGATGATCAGCTGGCCCTGTCCACCCACCCCCGTCCTATCCTGTCCTATATTTCCTTCTTTCTGGCTCAGCTGACTTGTGTGGCACAGCTGATTTCCATGCCTCCACCTTACCGGGGCTGCCTTAGAAGGTAAGCAGCTGAGCTTCAAATTGCTGTATTTTGAACGTTACACACAAGCATGTTAGGCACACGCACAAAGCTCATGTGCGTGCGTAAAGTGCATGCTCACAGAACCGGTTGTTAAACAGGCTGCAGCCCACCACTGGAGTGGTTTGCATTTGGCTATTGTTTTTGTTGAAGAGCTAAATGAAAGAAGGAGGGACACCGGATTATTTAAGGCAAAAAGAAAAAAAATACGCAAAGTAGGCTGGACTCATTTTCAAATTTATCTTGCATAATGTGAACCTGGATGTCATGCTGATTTAGCTTTAAATATGATAACCCACCACCACCTGACTGGTATATGTTAGGTCCAGAACAATTCTTGCCGAAGGTTTGAAACCTCAGAAAAATTAGATTTAAAGTGAATTTTATATATTTTTTGGTACAGAATGGAGGCTCCTGTGCAAAATGAATCAGGAAAAGTAAAAAGGACAGGATATCTTTTAAGATTATTTTTTAATTAGCTGATCATACTTTTTGCCTGCACTTTAGTAAGATAAAAATGGCCTTTGATTATCTTCAAATGTCCTTACTATGAGTTTCTTTCTTTCCCTTTCATGAGATTTGGAAAGAAGAAACAACAAGGAAATTTTGTCACACTTGTATACAGATAAAGGTTGCCACAATCCACTTTGATGCTCATAGCGATGATTGTTTGAAATAGCTTGTTATCTCATACTTTTTTAAAAATGATTGTTGTGTCTGTCTCTACATGTCTATAAGAACTATTACAATTGTATTACAACTATTACTTTGTATGCTTTTTTTCCCTGTGTGGTCAATTTATATAACGGTACTTGTGCAGAAAACCTGTCGGAAAGCAATCAGAATATCCTAATCACAAAAACACTTCTCAAATCTTAGGCAAACCAGTTTACCTTACCTGAGAGGGATGGAAGAACTTCAAATGAGTTTTAAGAACTATGTAAGAGCTGAACGATGACCATCTGTCTCTAATTGTTTCTCTACAGCAACACATAATCTTCTCAATAGAAGAGGATATTTATAGTTCAGGGCTGAAGATTTTACCTAGTTGGAATGAAACATCTGCAATAAAACAACCAAGCTCAGAGAGCACCAAGGGCTCCACATAATCTTCTATGATTGGAATTTGATTCAAGGAAAGGGGAAGATATGTCTATTTACCATGAACAAATAGTGTGTAAACTGTTGTCGATTTTATAAGGCCTAAAAAATTAATAGAATCAGGAAAAATTCTCTATGAGTCACATTGCCATCTCACAAAGTAATTAGATTTTCCTATTGGCCAGCTAGAGGTTGGAATTATATTTGGTCTCAGGTATTGCATGATTAACAGGGATGCGGTGCTCAGTGGCTAAGACACTGAGCTTGTTGATCGAAAGGTTGGCAGTTCAGTGGTTCAAATCCCTAGTGCTGCGTAACGGGGTGAGCTCCCATTACTTGTCCCAGCTTCTGCCAACCTAGCAGTTCAAAAGCACATAAAAAATGCAAGTAGAAAAATAGGGATCACCTTTGGTGGGAAGGTAACACTATTCCATGCGCCTTTGGCATTTAGTAATGCCGGCCACATGACCACGGAGATGTCTTCGGACAGTACTGGCTCTTCGGCTTTGAAATGGAGATGAGCACCGTTTCCTAGAGTCATGAATGACTAGCACATATGTACGAGAGCAACATTTACCTTTATTGCATTATTGTGATAAATAATATTGTTCTTGCTGACACATCTTGAATCTTCAAAATTAAATCTCTTCTAGACAGGATAGGCATAGGATGTGCATTGTCAGACAGCATTTGTCTTAGATCGTATAAGTTATCCAGTATCAGTTCTTACAGTTTAGCTGCAGCTTTTTCTTATTCTTAATTTACTCTGTCCATGTTACACTACACACAATATTTTAAAAAAATCATGAAAATGGCAAGGTTTAGCAGGAAAGATATAAGGAGTTTGAAGATACCATCGTACTATTTTCGTTGTTGTTTTAGATCACTTCTGTTCTTTCTGTTCTTTTCTGTTTATGATTCACTCAGCACCATCAGGAAAATGGCCTCTTTTCTACACCCATGATAAATCCAATCCTCCCTCCCCTTTACTATTTGAAAGTGCATATACAATATACAATAAATGACTAGCAATTGCTGAGTTGGAGATACATTGATGTACATCTTAAGTTTATGTCTTTCTCCCTTGTATTTGATCTTTATAATATGAGTATGCTGATATGATTAAATTAACATGAGACACTGCACAGGTTGCTAGGCTGGCTTTAATTTATCAATAGCTATATTCTCTGTCCTGTGAGTAGCCATTTAGTATCCATAAATTACCTGGTAGCAATTATCTATAAAAATCTAATACAAGCTGCTTCTTTTTAAAATGTTATCTCTTGAAAGTCTTAGAAAAGAGGTACATGAACACAGCTTTATCTTACTTGATCTGTCTCTTGGGAAAATTATGTCTGCAACTTTTTATTAGGTAGCAAAAATGATAAATAAGCCTTATAATACTAAAATGATAAATAAAATCAAGGATGGGCCATTTTATGATGTATGGCTCTTATCCATGTTTCAGAGTAAATGTATATATTTCAGCTTGTTTGGTGTAGTTAAGGTACCAGGCTAGACCATGATTTCTAGTCCCAGGTTTCCACCTAGTGACTTTGGGCCAGTCATATTCTCTCTGTCTTAGGAAGGAGACAATGGCATAGCACTCCCAAAACCTTGCAGAAAAAAAGTATACATCTATAGGAACTGGTCCAGATAGTCACCAGGAATAACAATATTTCAAAGACACACACACATACACACACACGATGCCTAGGAAACAATACTTCCTTGCACTAAACTAAATTATCTGTAATTTTACTGAATCTAAAATTTTATGGCTTATATTCATTTGTTCCCCACCTATCCTGTGCTTTCCCTTTTACAATCCCCAAACACACCCCCACCCACTACAAATTCCCCACCCCTAAACCACCCAAATATCCGTTGTGTGGATGTTTGGGTGGTTTAGGGGTGGGGAATTTGTGGTGGGTGGGGGTGTGCTTGGGGATTGTTATGTGTATTGGACCTGGTCTTTCGAAAGTGAATTTCATTGTATGGGTATACTATGTATACACGTACAATGACAATAAAAGTTGTTATTATTATTACATCCCTCAACTTTATAAAGCATAATGTATTTTTTCTTGATTAGGAATCACATTCAGAAAATTTTGTTAAAGCAAGAAAGACTCTTCAATTTCAGCTTCAGAGTTTCATTTTTAAAGAATAGGTTTGTCAGTTCTGCATCAGTTTATAAAATAATATTAGCAGTTATCTCCAATTTTGCTAGCCATTTTGAAGACGTGCATACTACTTGTATATTTTGATTTTTTTTCTCCCAAGTAAATTAGTTCTTAAGGAAATAAGCGATGTAATCCCCCTCAATTATATGTATATGCACACACAAACCTAATGTAGCATTAGTCATCAGGGTAACTAATCTCTCTATCTTACCCTGATAGGATAATCACAGTGCTAATCTTATCGCATTGATAGGATAATCACTCATTCATAACAGTAACAAGTTTCTATTGGCAATCACAAACAATTTATTTTAAATGAATGCTTCACCAGAGAATTAAGGAGTTATGTTTGAATGTAGTCAGCACTATTAATTGGCCAAATGTGTGATGTAAATTATGAAGAAAAACATGAACAGATTACAAGAGCTAGGGTAACATTCAATGATTTAAAGATTTTTATTTTATCTACAGGCTGCTGTCATTTACATCTGATCATACCTAGGAATTGAATTTCTTTGATATATGGTAGCTATTAAATTGTAGATAGCAAGGCTATGCCAAGAGTCCCAGTGGAGTCACTAATTGAGTTGCTTCTATAATAATGGATAAATGTTGAATATAGCTGGGAATGCTAAAAGAAAAAAAACACCCTACAACCATCTACTGCCAACCTTCAACAGAAGGCCTTCAGAACCAATTTAGCATTTATTCAGCTCCTTATGGTACCTTTCCTTCAGGTAACATTGTGGTCCTTTTCTAAATGATGATAGATGCAGGATGCTGTGATATCTAGGTAATGGAATTATTTTCTTTTAAGTTAATTCCCATAGAATCACCGCTTTAAAGGTTGCTGTCAAAGGCAACTGGATTGACTTATGCTGCCTACAGAGAGGATGAAGACATCAGAGGTAATGTAATAGAGTGCTCTGATTTTTCCACCACACACAGGAATGGTTAGTAAGTTGGCTGGAATGCTTTGAATAGTAGTTTGATTCATGTACCGTGTTTCCCAGAAAATAAGATCCTGTCTTATATTTTTTTGAACCTTGAAATAAGCTCTTGGCCTTATTGCCATGCACTTAAAAGCCCGATTGGTCTTATTATCAGGGGATGCCTTATTTTGGGGGGAAACAGGGTACTTATACGGGATATTGAAAAAAAAAATCTGGGTCCCCTGTTTTATCTGACTTGGATGTCCATGTTGATCCTCTCAAGACAGCACTAATAAAACTTAATTACATCCACTTTTTCCTCCCGGAAACCTTCCAGCAGCATCCCTTTCAACTTCTTTGCAGGTCTATCCAATTCAATATAAATGTGCCTGTTATCAACTTTCTACCACCAGGGACTCTAAATGGTGACATGTCCTCTCTATCATTCTGTCTTCCCCCTCTCCCAAATCAGATTGTGTCCAATCTTTTATTCTCAAGTCCTTTGCACCTAAAGTTTCCTATTTTCCAAACTCAATTTTTTGTTTCTTTCATCTCAGCTCCTCAGAACAATTTTCCCCTTCCTTTTTGAAGATCCCCACGTCTGATTTCCTTGTAGTTCCACTCAATCTGCTATGGAGTTTCTTATTTCTTTGTGTGATCTCTTTTCCAGATTTTTTCCTAACGATCTTAACTCCAAGGACCTCCTTTCCTATATTTTTAACTTTTTCTCATTACAGACCTGTGGAACTAAAGTTTTGATACCCAAAGTAATTTTCTTGCATCTCATGTCAAACCTTTACCATTCTCCACTGGATTCATTTATTTCCCAAATCTAGTGCCATTTACTGCATTACGCATGCTTCTATTAAGGAACAAGCATTCACAGTAAAGATTTACTTATTCCATGGGGTCAGGACTGCACGTTAAAATGGCAAGATTGATAATAATGGATTTTAAAAGATAAATTTTATCTTTATCTTTAAACATCATAATAACTATACTTACAACTAGAATTGTTTGATAATTTGATCAATTATAACATTCCTTGGATAGTTATTTTGAGAATGGTACGGGGTGGTAAACCTAGCTTTATACTTTTGCAGATAGCTTTAATTTGGTACATGGAAATTATTTTTATGTATGTATGTATGTATGTATGTATGTATGTATGTATGTATGTATGTATGTATTTCTCTTTAGCCAGGTTCTTCCTATGTAAATCAAGATTTTTATGCAGCCCTAGTTCAGTGAAATCACAATCCACTAGTTTCTAGGCTTTTTTCAGGCAGCCAGCAAGCACCCTGCTGCCCATTGGGAGACTAAGGTGACTAAGGAGACTAAGATAGATCTATTTTGGATTTATTAGTCCTCATCAGTTAGCCACACCCTCATCCCATGTATCCTCCCTGTAAAGGTACAGTATTTGTTTTCTTTTCTTTTCGTAGGCCTTTACGTGTATTTCTCTTTAGCCATATATATATATATATATATAAAAGAGGCAATAGACATCACGATCTCCAGAACATTTAAAAGTTTAAAAAATTTTATTTTAAAACTTGTGCTAAGCTTTCGTCGGCCCCTACCGACTTCGTCAGAGTATAAAATCCTCATTGAGGAGCTGCTTGCTTTTATGTGATGATCAATTTAGTCATTGCACGTGTAACAGGCCCACACCCTTGCCTTCCCCCTGTAATTATCTTTTTTTCTGCCTTAGTCATGCTGACCGATCATGCTGACCGATGACAATGCACTTTCCCTTGCCTCCTTCCCCATGGTGTGTTGCCTCTTTCTCTTCTCTCCCTGGGGGGTAACGCAGGGTTATCAGGCATTGCTTTGAAGATATTTCTCCCGGCTCTCTCTCCCTCATTGTTATGCCTTTCTCTTTTAGGCACACACGTTGCCTCCGTCTTTGGTTATTCGGGTCTTCTCCCATGTAAAATTGGAAGTGTCTTGGCGACGTTTCGACGAAGTCTCATTCGTCATCTTCAGGCTGGTGTTCTCGGCTTTGTGCTTCCAGGAGCAATGTGAGATCGCAGCTGTCTCTTCCTTTTAACTGCTAGTGGGGGTGTGAGCTGATTGGGTGGGAACTTGGCTGTGTTCTGATTGGGTGGAGGTGTGTTCTGATTGGTTAGGGGCTTGGCTGTGCTCTGATTGGATGGGGGGTTGGTTGTGCTCTGATTGGCTGGGGGTGTGTTCTGTTTAGGTGGGGTCTTGGTTGTGCTCAGCTTAGTCTGAGTTGCAGGGGGATTTGAGCTGGTGAGCTGCATTGTTGTTGTTTGGCTTCGTGTTTGTGGCCGTGCGATCTCTTCATGGTGGGTGTCAGTCTGCTTCATGTATGGATTGGAGGGGTTTAAAGTGGCTAATGATGCAGCTGCGGTCTGGCTTCTGGTCCTTGGTCGTGGCTCATTATCAGTGTGGGTTTGAGTCTTCTTTCTGTGTGGATGTGTGGTGGTGACATCCTGTGTGGCTCTCGTGAGTGTGGGTCTGGTGTCATTCGTTGTGTTAGGGACTCGTTTGTTAATAAGGGCGGGTTTCCAAATGGCTGGTATGCGGGAGGTATTATCTCATTTGTTCATGCTGTGTGGGCGTTTTTCTATCTCGATGGCTTCTCTGATTATTCTGTTGTTAAAGTGTTCAGTTTTGGCGATAGTTCTGGTCTTTTTAAAGTCAATATCGTGTCCTGTGGCTTTAAGGTGTTGGACCAGGGAAGAAGTTGGTTCCTCTTTTCTGACTGAGTTCTTGTGTTCTTCTATGCGTGCACTTATTCGTCTGTTGGTTCGTCCGATGTATGTGGTGGGGCAGGCGGTGCATGGATCACCAACCTAATCCAAAAACAAACCCCCACTAAAATCCAAGACAGAGAACAAGAAAACGGCAAAGCCCTCCTCCCATACATAAAAGGCACCACAGACAGAATAAGCAAAATCCTCCACAAACATAACATCAAGACAGCATTCTGCACAAACCGAAAAATATCCACCATCCTAAGGAACCCCAAAGACAAAATTGAGTTAGAAAATCAAGGAGTATATGAAATCCCATGCACCGCCTGCCCCACCACATATCACCATCAAATGGAACAAATGAGACAATACCTCCCGCCTACCAGCCATTTGGAAACCTGCCCTTATTGACAAACGAGTCCCTAACACGACGAATGACACCAGACCCACACTCTCGAGAGCCACACAGGATGTCACCACCACACATCCATGCAGAAAGAAGACTCAAACCCACACTGATAATGAGCTCCTGGAAGCACGAAGCCGAGAACACCAGCCTGAAGATGACGAATGAGACTTCGTCGAAACGTCGCCAAGACACTTCCAATTTTACGTGGGAGAAGACCCGAATAACCAAAGACCTACATATATATATATATATATATATATATATATATATATATATATATATGCATATTCTTTCTAGCCAGGTTCCACCTATGTAAGCTAAGTTGTTCTTCAGCCCTAGTTCTGTGAAATCTCATTCACAAGTTTCTGGGCTTTTTGTATCCTGCTGAAAAGCAACAACTCTGTGCTGCAATTTGGGAGACTCAAATAGCTATTTCTGCCTTATAAGGCGTCATCAGTGAGCCACACCCTCTTCTCAAGTAACCTCCCTGTAAAGGTATAATGTGTCTTTTTCTTTTTTCATAGGCTTTTATGTGCATATTCTTTCTAGCCTACTTGAGAAGAGGGTGTGGCTCACTGATGACGCCTTATAAGGCAGAAATAGCTATTTGAGTCTCCCAAATTGCAGCACAGAGTTGTTGCTTTTCAGCAGGATACAAAAAGCCCAGAAACTTGTGAATGAGATTTCACAGAACTAGGGCTGAAGAACAACTTAGCTTACATAGGTGGAACCTGGCTACAAAGAATATGCATATATATATATATATATATATATATATATAAAAGCCTATGAAAAAAGAAAAAGACACATTATACCTTTACAGGGAGGTTACTTGAGAAGAGGGTGTGGCTCACTGATGACGCCTTATAAGGCAGAAATAGCTATTTGAGTCTCCCAAATTGCAGCACAGAGTTGTTGCTTTTCAGCAGGATACAAAAAGCCCAGAAACTTGTGAATGAGATTTCACAGAACTAGGGCTGAAGAACAACTTAGCTTACATAGGTGGAACCTGGCTAGAAAGAATATGCACATAAAAGCCTATGAAAAAAGAAAAAGACATATATATATATATATATATATATATATATATATATATATATATATATATATATATATATATATATGCAAGTCGGGTTTTTTCCTATGTAAGATTGAGAATATCTTGGCGACATTTTGATAAGGTCCCATTCGTCATCTTCAGGCTGGTGTCTTTGGCTTCGTGCATATGCGAGTAAAGCGTGATTGGGGATGCCATCTCTCAAAAAATACTGGTGTGGAGGTATGGAGTGCTGGCTTTGTTGTTGTAAGTGGGTTGGTTGGCTGTGTTGTTACATCTTGATTAGTTGATGGAGTTGATGTTTGCAGATTAGTCGGCTGTTTCGTAACATCCTGTGTGGGCGAGGTCCTAACTTTGAGCCCATTAGGCTTTTGTGTTATAACGACCTGGGTAATGGGCCATGTGGCAGCATCCTGAGCTCCATTGCTGTGACATCCTGAGTCTTATGCTGCAACATCCTGGGTAATTGGCTGTGTTGTAACATCCTGAGCTTTAGTGTTGTAACATCCTAAGTTCTGTGATATATTGTCTTGAGCAGATGGCTGTGATGCAACATTGTTGAGGGTAAAACTTCCCTCTGCAAAGTGGTGCAATGGACCAGTCAGCGAATAGATACGTTGCTTAGCAAAACAGACAGATACTCACAGACTCTGAACGTTTAAAGAAAAATAAACAGTCTTTACTTGTAGTAAAAAACAAACTTGGCTTCTCAAAACAAAGATAACACTTCTTCAAATAATCACGGTTCAACACAAAAACATAGTTTGCTTACAATTCCAGTTCTCTTCAGTAACACAGACACAGTTCCTTTCAGCAGTTCAACCTTCTAATAGCTGGAGCAGAAGTGAATGAACTTCCTGCCTTCTTTTATGTCTGCTTAGTACAGCCAATTAGTCATCTTGTAGCAGTTAAAGTTACAGAACATAGTTTTCTATATATTACCTACCCAACTGTAGGATAAGCATCCAACATTCTCCCCTTTGGGTAGACTAATATATTTACAATCTTAAACCATACTGTTCACATGTATCTATATGTTTCCTACTTCCCTGTGCTTTTGTGAAATGATCAGCCACATTATCTTCTGATGCACAATATACAAGTTCTATCATCTTGTTGATTATACATTCTCTTACATTGAGATACCGAAGTTCTGTATGTTTTGTTTTGGTCTTTACAGCTATATTTGTCGCCATTTTTATCGCTGCCTGATTATCTTCGTATACTATTATAGGATCGTGTATATCTATTCCTAAATGTAGCATCAGCTGCTTAATACTAATCAAATCCATACATAACAAAGATAAACAAGAAAATTCTGCCTCCATTGTAGACATACTTAAATGCTTCTGTCTTATTGAACGCCACCATATCAAAGATTTTCCCAGAAATACAGTGATTCCTGAGGTTGATTTTCTTGTATTCACATCTGTTGTGAAACTAGCATCTGCATAAGCAGTTACATGCAATTCTTCTGATGGTTGTAGATACAATGCATGATGCATGGTATATTTCAGATATCTAAGAATACGTTTTGCTCCTTGCCAGTGTCTTTCTGTAGGTTCCGTGTTGAATCTAGCTAATTGGTTCACGCTATAAGAAATTGGTATATCCCTTTATCAAACAACGGACTTTTCACATCAGTGTTGCAATGATCTTGAACCATAGGTGTCTTTGATGGTTTACACAATTCCATTCTGAACTGTTTTAATAGATTATTAATTTTATCAGTTTGGGATAATTTAAATCCTCCCCTAGTTTTTTCGATCCTTACACCTAGGTATTGTTGTATCTCCCCTAGATTTTTAATCCTGACATGAGCTTTTAATTAATCAACAATCCTGTTGGCCTCTTGCTCATTCCTATATCGTCCATAAAAAGAAGTAATAATGATACTATACCATCCCTTTCCATTTTAAATAAACATGGATCTGCTAATCCTGCTTTAAATCCAATATTCTTCAATGTTTTTACAATGCACTGGTTCCATTCATAACCTGACTGTTTTAACCCATACAGACTTTTCTTTAATAACCAACAGTCAGCCTTCCCATTTTCCTCAAATCCTGAGGGTTTCTTTAAATAAATTTCATGCTGTAATGGTACATGCAGATATGCGGTCTCTACATCTAAATGGTTAACTATATATTTATTTCTAGCTGCCCATACCAACGCTGCTCTTAATGTAATGGCTTTTAAGCTTGGAGTGAATACTTCATCGTAATCATTAGGAGACTGATTAAATCCTTGAGCTACCAGCCTAGCTTTATATATTGGTATCCCATTTATCCCAGTCTTTAATTTATATATCCACTTACTACCGAGTATAGTTTTCCCTTGTGGAAGTGTTACAGACTCATACACTTTCAAATTCTACAAAGATTGTAGTTCTTTAGTCATTGCACCTCTCCACACTTTCTGGTCTTCAGGTGGAAACGTGGTCAACTCATTAAATGTAGTAGGGACTTTATTTACTTGATAGACTGTAGTTGCCTGATACCTATCAAGTGGTCTTGTTACTCTACTCGACCTTCTTGGGAGTTCAGGACTTACAGATTGCCTCTCCACCTTAACCTCTTCCTGTACTACGTCTTTCTCTACCTCTTTGCTCTGGATCTCTGGCATTTCATTGGTAGCTTCAGTCTGAGTTTCAATGATAACCTCATTTTCAGTACCTAATTTATTCCACCCTACATGCTCCATAAACCTGGCATTTGCACTGTTAACTACCGTTGCTGTTCCTTTTACCTAAAATCTGTAGGACCTGTGGTTTGAATTATAACCAACAAATATTAATTGTTGTGCCCTACTCTAGCCCTTACGCCTTAACTGCACTAGAATATGTACCCATGCAGGTGATCCAAATGTGTGTAAGCCAAATCCGGCTTCCTTCCATGCCATATGGTATATGGAATTTTGTTAGTGGTTGCATTTATGGTGTTGTTTAAGAATGTATTTGCACACATAATTGCTTCTCCCCATAAATTAGCCGGTAAACCTGCATCAGCTAACATTGATCTCATCATTGCTTGTAGGGTTTGTCCTCTCCTTTCAACATATGTCAGTTACAATGGTAACTATTTTTGATTTGTTTTTCTCTCCACAAACTTAATCCATTGAACAAAATACCAAAAAGTATCTACCTTAGTCTTCAATAGGTAGCAAAAACCATACCTGGAATAATGCTCAACTATACTGAGAACATAGCAAGCACCCCCTAAACTAGCCTTCATTGGCCCTATTAAATCAGCAAATACCACTTCCAGTGGTCTCTTCATTTTAAACCCATCAAACCTATTAGCAGGGATTGTTCTACTTTTCTGCTGATTACAAATATTGCAATTTAAATACTGGTTACATGGTTTCAGCTTCAACCCATCAACTAATTTTACAGTTTTCTGTAACATCTTAAAACTGATATGCCCCATACGTCTGTGAAGCAAGTGAACACATTCATCATGTGGTTTGACATTTGAGTATACAACATTTGTAACATGGTTACTAGATAATACATATAAACCATCTTTCAGTTTTCCAATAATCTTGGTTTCCCCTTTTTCAATTAAACAATCATTGGTTCTAAACGTTACTGTATATCCTAGCTTAACCAATACTCTAACTGAAATCAAATTAAAGTTTAGATTTGGAACATATAATATATGCATTTTTTCTTTTACATATGGACATATTGCCGTTCTCTCACCACATGCCTTTAGTTTCCACCCATTTGCTAAAGAAACCTTATTATTACTAGGCAACATTTTCACAAAATAGTTTTGTGTTCTGACAATGCATAGCGACGCCCCGCTATCAATAACCCACAAATCGTGGTTAACCAGTTTCTTATCAGACATAGCTACATTACATTGTTTTTTATCTTTAACCATGGTTTTTTGGTTTAGCCTTCTGCAAAACCTGGCTATATGACCCTTCTTGCCACAATTAAAACAATGTTTTATAGCATATACATGGTCATTTGCCTTTACATTTACATTAATCGACTCAGGTTCTTCCCTTAGTTGTTTTCTTTCTTCTCTCCTTCTGGCCTCTTCTAGTAGTTGCGAGGTTACATTGGCCAAAATTAGTTCCTGCTGTGTGAGAACTTCAAATGATGTTACTATGTCGTCGTAGCTCTCATCTAGTGATGATAACAGTATATAAACCTGTTGCTGCTTGGAAAAAAACACCTCCTTCTGATGTAGCTCTCGAAAAATGCTTTTTATGCTATTCAGGTGTGTTAACATGTCACCACCCTTAAGAAGTCGTGTGTGAAACAACCTTTGTGTAATGTTAATTTGCGCCCCCACAGTGTCACGCACATAAAGACGTTTCAAATTGTCCCAGCATCTTGCAGCAGACTGTTCACCTTCGATGTGAACAAGCTGGGTATCGTCTAGAGACAAACCAATAATACACAATGCACTCTCATTCTTCCTCTGGAACTCGGCTATCTTCCTAGCATCCTCGGCATCGTCAGCATTCCAGGAGGTCACATCTGGTGGATTCTGCACTACATCCCATAGCCCTTCTTTGCGCAACAGGAGACTGCACTTGGTGGACCAGGATTTGTAGTTGGTGCCATCCAGCCGGGTAACCAGCGATAAGTTGGGAGCTTGACCTTATACCATCCTCACCAGAATATTAAATATGTATCAGAACGTCTGGAGCAATAATGTGTGTCGCAACTCTCTTATTGCTGTAACTGGTACACACACTCTGGTACTGGGCCCATAACCAGTGTTGAGGGTAAAACTGCCCTCTGCAAAGTGGTGCAATGGACCAGACAGCGAATAGATATGTTGCTTAGCAAAACACACAGATACTCACAGACTTTGAACGTTTAAAGAAAAATAAACAGTCTTTACTTGTAGTAAAAAACAAACTTGGCTTCTCAAAAGAAAGATAACACTTCAAATAATCACGGCTCAACACAAAAACATAGTTTGCTTACAATTCCAGTTCTCTTCAGTAACACAGACACAGTTCCTTTCAGCAGTTCAACCTTCTAATAGCAGGAGCAGAAGTGAATGAACTTCCTGCCTTCTTTTATGTCTGCTTAGCACAGCCAATTAGTCATCTTGTAGCAATTAAAGTTACAGAACATAGTTTTCTATATATTACCTACCCAACCGTAGGATAAGCATCCAACAAACATACCGGGCTTTGGTTTGGCTCTGAGTCTGAGGTCTTGTCATGTGCTCATGGCATGTGTTAGTTTGCTTTGTGTGGGGATCGGAGGGGGGCACAGCAGCTGGCAATGCTGCCGTGGTCTGGCCCCTGGATGGTGGCTGCATTTCGTCTATGGGATGGGATTGGGTTTGAATCTGGTGAGGATGATTAGTCTTCCAATGGGCAGCAGAGTGTTTGCTGGCTGCCAGAAAAAAAAAAAAGCCTAGAAACTAGTGGATAAAAATCTACTACTACTACTACTGCATAAAAATCTTGGTTTACATAGAAAGAACCTGGCTAAAGAGAAATACATATATATATATACATATATGTATACATATATGAAATACATAGATAGATAGATAGATAGATAGATAGATAGATAGATAGATAGATAGATATAGATATAGATATATGTTTTCTGAGGTTTTTGCGGGTGTTTGTATGTATGTCCAATTTTACGCGGGAGAAAACCCGAATAACCAAATACCTACATACACACACACGTCCTTCTAAAACTGACTATTGTATGCAGCCCAAAGTCATTTCTTGTGAGATGGGCAGCTGACTAATAAATAAAAATAATGTAAACTATTTCTTAAGAATTACCATATTTTTCAGACTATAATACACACTGGTGTATAAGACGCACCAAGATTTCAAAGAGGTAAGTAAGAAAAAAAAGGTTTTTGCCCTCTGTGGCCCCCAGGAGCACTTTGCAGGCATCCCATACCCTCTTCATGCCCCATTTTCCGCAAAAATGGGCACATTCTTTGACCATTTTTGCAAAAAATGGGGCACACAGAGGGTTTGGGAGGCCTGCAGAGTGCTCCTAGGGGCTGGGGAAAGGCAAAAACATTCATGTTTTTGTGAAAAATGGGCAAAAAACAGGTCCATTTTTTGCAAAAAAAAAGGAGCTTTTTTGCCCTCCCCAGCCCCCAAGAGCACTCTGCAGGCTTCCCAAATCCTCTGTGCACCCTGTTTTTGTGAAAAACGGGCCCATTTTTCACAAAAATGAGATGAGCAAGGCAGAGCTTCGGAAGGCCAAAAATGGCTGTATTCGGTGTATAAGATGCACCAACATTTCCACCCTCTTTTAGGAGGGTAAAAAGTGAATCTTATATTCCGAAAAATCCAGGTACTTGAATCTATGTTCTATGTTCTAATGCAATATACTGTTATATGCATTCTTAGGAATAATATATTGATTAAAAATGTGTCAGATAATGGCAAGGTTATTCTCTCTCTCTATGTCCCACCCTCTCTCCCTCTCTCTCCAAATCAAAGCAGCAATGCAAATGCAAGATAGGATTGAAACACACAGTATTTTGCACACATTATATCTTCAGTCCTATGCTATAGAGATATCATTTCCAGAACCATACAGTTCCTGAAATTTTCCCTCTTTCATCCAACTTTCTTTTTAACGCGAAGGGTGGATGAGGCTAAAGAAATTAGCTCTTTATTGTGTGCTTGATAGAAGCTGAGTTGTATTCCATGGGCTTTACTGAGCTGATATCTCCCATTTCACCCCTTGAAAAATCCAATCCAATTCCCAAGACTGGGACTATGTTACTTCCTGAGTATTCCACTTTCAAAGTACGAATATAAATTATTCTTTCTTTTCAGCCCTATCAGCTGATTAATCTTCACTAGAACATATTTCAGTACTGAAAAATGCACTTTCTCCACTTTGCAACTGATAGTTCAGTAAAGTCCTTTTTATATGATTCATTAAAAGGCAAAATACTACTTTGTAAGCACTGAAAAAGAAAAGATTGCTTCTGGACAGCTTTTATGAATACTGTAAAGTCTGAAGACTTATTTACATACGATGATTGGAGAGAAAGCTGAAGCAATGACCTCTGTTTTTGTCAATGATTTCTGTGAAGTACAGCTTTTGAAAAAAATAGCTGACTTTATGGCACATACAGCCAAAATCTCCATTTGACTGAAACCTATTACTGATCTCATAAAACTAGAAATGAGGGATTTAAAATACAAATGTGTAGAGGAGATCAAAGAAACGGCTGCAATTTAGCAGCATCAAATATATAGTTAGAAAAGGGGACATTACTTGATTTTTTTTCGCTTCATAGAGATCATTCTTGTACTTGGGGAAGGGCATCTTTATTTCTGTAAGAAAGCAAAAATAAGAGCTTAGAAATGCCCATTTGAAGCTTATAGTTCAAGGAAAAGAAGTTTCAGGAGAAGGACATAGCAGCTTGGTAAGGCTGAAGAACCATGGAAGAACCCCATATGTACTACAACTGATGTTTTAAAGTAGAAACAAATGCTATTTGAAATTCCCTCTGTGCATACATTCTGGCCTCACCCTGACTTTATAAACTGTTTGACTCCATCCTAATTCATCAGACATAGACTTAATAAATACCACAGTATGCTAAATAGGACCACATCACGATCTAATCACTGCAATTTTCAAGTCTGAATTATTGTATCTAACCACTTGAAATCATGACTATGAATCAACAAGAACATCTTGTTTGAAAGTTCAGCCTCATAACAATCACTTATCCTTAAATTACCAGAGTTGTGGAATTTAAATCAATCAATCAATCAATCAATCAATCAATCAATCAACCAAACAGAATAGAGCTGGAAGGTACCTCAGAAGTCTTCTAGTCCAACCCCCTACTCAAGCCAGAGAGCCTGTATCATTTGAAAATGTCTGATTGACAGATCTTTGATACATATTTATCTCAGATTTAGGGTATATTAGGTTACAATTGCAAACCTTTTCATTTGCCTCCATAACTTTTTAAAACTTTTCATGGATTGTTTGCTTACTTATCTTTGCACACATGAAAAAAGTGCCCTCCTATATTTTGCAGACATTGAGAAAACTCAAAAGAAAAAAGGTGCAAGGAGGAAAACTAGTGTGATCACTCTCCATCCATTTTGATAAATTCATTCTTGGGGACTTTGCTGCATAAAGAACCTTTCTTGCCATATTCCTGCCTGAAATAAGAAATAATTACAATAATAGCATGCAATTATACATCCATCCTCATTAAGCAAATATTTTAAAGACATTAATAAATTGCTCTTGATAATACCCCTTTGTAGCAAAAGAACACAATTGTCTTACATTGCAAATAGAATAATTGGGCTTTTCAGAATTAAAAGTGGAAGAGTTCCAAAACTCAAGATACAAAACTAAGAAGCCTATTTTGCAGTTCTTGTTGTTGTTAGTTGTGCAGCCGTGTCGGACCCATCGCGACCCCATGGACAATGTTCCTCCAGGTCCTCTACCACCCCCCAGAGACCATTTAAGCTCACACTGACTGTTCCAGTGACTCCATCCAGCCACCTCATTCTCTTCCATCCTCTTCTTCTTTTGCTCTCAATCTTTCCCAGCATTAGGCTCTTCTCCAGTGAGTCCTTCCTTCTCATTAAATGGCCAAAGTATTTCATATTCATTTTCAGGATCTGGCCTTCTAAAGAGCAGTCAGAGTTGATCTCCTCTAGGACTGACTGGTTTGATCACCTTTGCAGCTCTAATAGCTGACAAATAGATGATGTAAAATATAAATCCATTTATAACTAATGTCAAGAATATCTGAAACAATGTTTTTATACCTTTTCTTTTCTATTTTTTCCCTTACTTATTCACCATTTTTCCTTATCTTCATTTTTTCTATTTGTATTGTTTTTATTTTGTTAAGAATATTTTCAATAAAATTATATTTTTAAAAAGCAGCTGGCAAACATAGCTGTGTCTTTACAATAAATTATATAAGCACTTAATCTTTCTGTAGGCCCTAAATTATGAATACTGAAGGCAGTTTGTTTACTGAGTTTCCTTACATAAGTATTTTCCTTTCTTCTGCTTTCACTGTTCTCTGTTAGAACAACTAAATTAGAACCCACTCAACCCAGGATGGCAAGGGGTATAGTGTTCTAGCATTATTCCTAAATTTAGGGAACATTGATAATCTTTCTTAAGTTCTTAAACTCTACTCACACACAAGGGATAGAATAGAATAGAATAGAATAGAATAGAATAGAATAGAATAGAATAGAATAGAATAGAATAGAATAGAATAGAATAACTGAGTTGGAAGGGACCTTGGAGGTCTTCTAGTCCAACCCCCTGCCCAGGCAGGAAATCCTACACCACTTCAGACAAATCGTTATTCAACATCTTCTTAAAAATTTCCAGTGTTGGGGCATTCACAACTTCTGCAGGCAAGTTGTTCCACTTATTAATTGTTCTAACTGTCAGGAAATTTCTCCTTACCGTTCTAGTTTGCTTCTCTCCTTGATTAGCTTCCATCCATTGCTTCTTGTCCTGCCTTCAGGTGCTTTGGAAAATAGGTTGTCTTCCCTCTTCTTTGTGGCAGTCCCTTAGGTACTGGAACACTGCTATAATGTCACCTCTAGTCCTTCTTTTCATTGAACTAGACATATCCAATTCCAGTAACGGTTCTTTATATGTTTTAGCCTCCAGTCCCTAATCAGCTTTGTTGCTCTTCTCTGCACTCTTTCTAGAGTCTCAACATCTTTTTTACATCGTGGCGACCAAAACTGAATGCAATATTCCAAGTGTGGCCTTACCAAGGCATTATATAGTGGTATTAACACTTCACGTGATCTTGATTCTATCCCTCTGTTTATGCAGCCCAGAACTTTGTTGGCTTTTTTGGCAGCTGCTGCACACTGCTGGCTCATATCTAAATGGTTGTCCACTAGGACTCCAAGATCCCTCTCACAGTTACTACTATTGAGCAAGGTACCACATATATGGTACCTGTGCATTTTGTTTTTCTTCCCTAAATGTAGAACCTTGCTTTTTTTGCTGTTGAATTTCATTTTGTTAGATAGAATCGGACAATAAAATAATTCTTCACAGAATTGCAGTCAGAAAAGGAAATACTTGTGAGAAATATATGAAGACCCTCCAGAGATACTTGTCATGGCCCAGGATGTGGACTTAGACTCTGAAGACACTTATCCAACTGATTCTGTGCAATATCAGCCTTAAGAAACACCAAATCAGGAATCACACGAGGATGATCAAAGACAGATGGCATGACGAGAGTTAGAGCAGTCAGATGATGAGACAACTCTCCACCAAGACATTCAGTGATGCTCTGCCAAATAAAGGGATCTATTTTAAGATGATGAGTTGTTGCCAGATTTAAGAGGCAGGTCCATATTTCTCCATTGAAAACAACTGTCTACTCTCCTGCCCTGGTGTGTCAATGCTGCTCATGAATCTTGCTCATGAAATTCTAAACTTGGACTGACTGGCAAAGCTAACTTGGCTTTCTGAACTTTGGACTGGATTTTGACTTCTCTTCAGTGCACTCCTGCTGAAAGAAAAACAACCCTGGTAAGCTTTCTTTCCAAAAGATTAGATTGATTTATACTCCTTATATGCATAGCCCTAAATAAATTGCAATTCTCAGCTAACAACTGTGTGTGAGAAAGAGTTTGATGGCTAAAACAGGACAGTATTATGTAGAAGAAAAATATTTCTGGTCACATCTCTTTGGAATTTGGAAGTCTATATTTCAATTTTGTGAGAAGAGCAATTTTAACTAATAGAATATGGCTGATCAATTTATAATGGTAACCGTTCAGAAGCATTCACACTTTTAACTACCTCTTAAGATGTGTTCATCATAAGATCTTTAAATAATGGCCAAGAGTACACCATGGGAAGATAAACTACACAGACAATACCAATTTTCCATTGGAAAAAATATTGACACATACTGTAAATCACATGGAATTAAGACATTCTAATAATCATACCCTTAGTCTTATAATTTTGACATTGCAAGATGATTATTTTCAATGGTGCTTAAAATGCTATGCATCAAATCAAGCATTGATTGATCTATCGGTACCTTCCAGAAGCTCAGAACAGATTTCTTCTATCCTTTTCATCTTTGTACTCAGGCATTCACTCACTTTGCTGTTAACAGACATAAAAACTGATTGGACTGATTTTTCTTACTAATATATTGGATTATATGTATAATTTTATCTCAGATCCTATATTAGTTATTTATTGTTTGACTACAATATTTTTATCTTGTTATTCTCTCTTAGCCAGTTAGAATCATATATTTGAGATCAACAGCCATATAAAATGAATGAATGAATGAATGAATGAATGAATGAATGAATGAATGATGAATGAATGGATGGATGGATGGATGGAACATTTGCTTAATATACACACATTCCTGTGTGTGTTTGTTTGAAAAAATAATCTGTACATTGTGTATATTAGGACTCAGGTATTTTATTATTTCTTTAGATATTATTAATATATTATATTATTCTGTCTTTCACAATCCACAACTTTTTCAGCATGATAAGGAGGTCAGCATATGAGAAAAGATTTCCATGAGATTCAGCAGAATGCTTACTATGTTCTAAAGGACATATTACAGAGAACCAAGACCATTATGTCATTGATCATTCCCTCAAGCACTTTATTTAAGCACTCTGGTCTTCTAAATTGTATCAGCATGTTCAGGTTCTTGCTGAATACTAGACTGTAAATTGGAAGGGACTTTGAAACTCAATCAATCCCATCCACCCTCTGCCAAGCTCTGGAATCCCCTACCATAGCATCCTTATATATGGCCCTCCAGCCTCTGTTTGAATACCTCCACAGAGGGCAAGTCCAGGGTTGTCTATTCCATTGTTGAATATCTCTACCTATTAGGATTTTTTTTTTCTGATTTCCAATCAAAATCTGTTCTCATATACTATTATTGACCTGGCCTTCAAAACCCATTTTATATGCATGCCTTTGATGATGTAGGATCCCGAAGGTGCTTTTTCAAGAGGCAACTGGTTTTTCTTTGAAGACATTTTGCTTCTCATCCAAGAAACTTCTTCAGCACCATCAATCATGACCTGAATGACTGAGAATCTCCATAGCCAAATGCAGGATCTTGCATTTTTCCCTAGTTTGCAAATTTTCACTCATTGTTCCAGCTTGTCAATATGCTCCAAAATCTTGACAGTGCCCTTCAAAGTGTTATCCCTCTTATCTTTGGGTCACATATAAATTTAATAATTGTATTTTAATAGCCATTTATTTCGACCAAGTCATTTATAAATGTATAAAACTGTACATGACCTTAAGATACTTTCTGGTATGCCCCTTGACACTTCATGAGAGCTTTGAACTTGTTGGGCATCTTTGTTCAATCACATCTACAGTATGTCAGAATAATGGTAGCATAGTTTAGTCATATTTTACCATTTATTCTATTAGAAACTCATGAGAGGCTTCCTGAAATGCTTTACTGAAGTCAGGGTATGTCCATGTCCATATTCACATGGACAGCTAAACTGATATCTCTATAAAAAAAAGGCAGAACAAATTGGCTTGGAATTATTTATTCTTGATAAACCCATGCTGAGTCTTGCCAAGCAATACATTATTTTATAAATGCTCACATGCCAACCAGTTAATACATTCCAGAGTTTTGCCTGATATTGATGTCAGTCTGACTTGTCTGTGATTTCTTAAATTCTCTTTTTCTTCTTTTTCAAGATAGGAATATCAATTGTCCTTAAAGAGTCCTCTGGCACTATGCTTATCCTTCACTGATTTCTCAAAGGTCAAAAACAGACTCCAATATAATAGCTGTAAGATTTTGTAACAGATGTTCATGCAACTGGCATTTCCCATTATTGCTATATTTTTGCTTCTTTGAAATTTGGTAATCTGATCCATGAGGACAAAATTCCAATTGTCCACTATTGAAGTATACTAGTCTTATCCATTAATCAGTTTAGATTTAAGTTCAATACTTCCACTCTCAGAAATAACATTTAATGCATCTTTAAAAAGCAAGACAAATTTTATTTTACACAAAGCAGATGTCTTTTAAAATACAGAGGCCTTTTCCATTTTAGTTGCCTTTCTCAGAGTACAATGAGGAAATTTTACATCTAAAATTCATGCCTTACATTCCAGTTCAATGTTTTGCAATGATTCATAATAAAATCTACAGAAAGAGGGAAGTTGGTGGAGTCCTTAATGCTCTCTGAGCTTGGTTGCCTGCTTGCAGACATTTTCAGTTCAATTAGATAACATCTTCAGTTGTAGAAGTTGTTGTGGAAGTGGAGTTTCTTCTCCATTTATATACACTAGTAAATGTTATTGTTGGTATAGTTTTCTCCTTGGTAGTTCCTTAATTAGACCAATGTTTATTGCTTGATTGCTAAAGTTGTTGAGGTTGAAAAACATTGATATAGACTGTACTTTGAGGGCTGGTAATTTGACCAGCTGGTAAGCTTTCAGATAGGAGTCTTTCCTGGAAAATACTGGAAATGGAACAGAACTTTACAGACTAAAGGGATCTTGGAAGTCTTCTAGTCCAACCCCTTCTCAGGCAGGGGACCCTATATCATTTCAGACAAATTTGTCCAATTTCTTCTTTAAAAACTTGCATTGTTAGAGCACCCACAACTACTGGAGCCAAGTTGTTTCACTGATTAATTGTTCTAACCGTCAGGAAATTTCTCCTTACCGTTCTAGTTTGCTTCTCTCCTTGATTAGCTTCCATCCATTGCTTCTTGTCCTGCCTTCAGGTGCTTTGGAAAATAGGTTGTCTTCCCTCTTCTTTGTGGCAGTCCCTTAGGTACTGGAACACTGCTATAATGTCACCTCTAGTCCTTCTTTTCATTGAACTAGACATATCCAATTCCAGTAACGGTTCTTTATATGTTTTAGCCTCCAGTCCCCTAATCATTTTGTTGCTCTTCTCTGTACTCTTTCTGAGTCTCAACATCATGGCAATCAAAACTGGTTGCAGTATTCCAAGTGTGACCTTACTAAGGCATTATAAAGTAATGTTAACCCTTCACGTGATCTTGATTCTATCTGCAAAACAACTGGTGATCTTCTGCAGGTAAAGTATGCTCCTCAGCCACAACCTTTCCCACACCTTAAGAAAATAATAAAATTAGGGTTTTTTTTTTTTTTTTTTAAAGATTCACTCTTAAAATGTTGTGGCTTTTATAGATGAAAACCTGAATATTGAACATTAGACTATAAGCTAAAAGGAGTTAAAGTACTTATCATAGTTGCCAAAGTGGTGGAATAATTCCCCCACCCCCTTTATGTTTCTGTTCCTGGTCTTCACCTGTTTAGATTAAATGCTGTCAAAATTGTGTCTCCTTATTGATAAATTTCTTCTCAAAGTCCCTGGATCTTCATTTTCTGAATACATTTATTTATTTACAGTATTTATACTGTATAGCCACTCATCTTATATGAGCTCTGAAGAAAACAATTAAAAATGACATTAAAAGGCATAGTATCCCTTGTACAAAATGTAGACAGGAGCTTGAAAGTTTTGAAGGTAAATGAACACAAAGTAGAAACCAGAAGGATTTATTGAATTGGATGTGAAGGTGATGTGGCTGCAGCATCTATCTTGACTGTTGAACAATTAGAAAAAAAAGAGCAACAATGTATATTTGCTCTTTCCCCAGAACATTCATGCTAAATTTAATGAACATTTTCCAAAGCATACCTTTACTAAGACTCAACTCTTAGAGGACTTTCAGAATTGATATGGTACTCTACTATGCTTATTCATATTTCTAATTAAACACACTTATGTTACTTGCCTATTAGCTAGTCAAGATTGACATAAGACAATGACATCAAAACCATACATGACACAGGTGGCTGACCTCGGCAAAGCACTTTTAAAAGAAACAGCACTCTTGACCCAAATTGCATGGCAAAAAGTTAATAATGGACCCAATGGAAAGGGTAGAAAATATAGAGCTTCAATACTGGCACTTAATCATAATCAAACAATATACCAACATATCAGGAAAAAATGGCAGCTACAATGACTTCCAAACAATACCCATGCAGCAGAAACCAGAACTCAGAATCCAGAAGCACAGAATCTATATAATCACAGAAGCAATAATGTCAGATCAAACCAATTCTTTTATACATAACAGTCAAGCTAAGCCACTCCCAGGCTCCAAACTGTATGAGTCACCAAACAGTCCTCATTGGCTGACCTGTTGCCATGTCTATTTCAATTCATGAACTTTTAAACATTGACAAAGTCTCGTTGCATTCAAATTCTTCCAGCAAGTATTTGAAGTATACTTGGTTTGCTTCAAGATTTGAGCTGCGTGTCTCATAATTTTTAGTGAGACTACAGTACATGTATTGTTTTATCTTTATTTTATTCTCCTACTATTCTCCCCTCCACCCCACAATCTTCACTGTTTGGTAGCAATCTTTAGTTTATTCTAAAGGGAAATGTTTTATATTTCTTGAAGAACATTTTTTTTTCTTTTTAGGAAGAAAATTTGGAAGTTTAACAATACCTAATTAAAATTGCTAAAATATTTGCATGTATAAATTATGTTGAGAGTTTACCGTTTGTTCTAATGAATGGTATAGTAGAATCTTGAGAACCAGTTGGAATTCCTGAGACAGACATGTTAATTTTAGTTATCACAAATTTTCAATTTCCAAAACATACGTTAATTTTGGTTTCAATTGTGCATTTGTTTGTAAATGTAAGGGGAAAAAAGGTCCTCATCAACATGCAGACTTTAATGTACTCATCTTCATGTATATTTCTAATGAAAATCTTTATGCAGTTTTGTAAGCACTTATAACCTGTCCCTGTGCATATTTTTTCCTAATTTGCGCATATTTTATGTACTTGTCTTGTACTATGAAATGCTGATGTAGAAAGCTTCTGCAACTTTCAACAAACCCTACATTGTTGTAAAAGCTCCCATAATGGAGTAATGAGAGAGAGACAGAGAGAGAGAGAGAGAGAGAGAGAGAGAGAGAGAGAGAGAGAGAGAGAGAGAGAGAGGGAGGGAGGGAGGGAGAGAAGGCAATCTGATCCAACCTCAAAGAGTTATACCAGCGATGGTCGTTATGTGTTCTCTCCCCCCCTCTCACACACTGAGGTTTGATCTCTCTTCCCCCTCTCTCTCACTCTTTCAACCCACCTCATGGTGGCGGCACCAGCCATCCTCTCCACGGTGGCCTGCAGCTGATCCGAGGCGTAAGGCCGATGCCCTTTGGGTGCCTCCCTCCCTCTACCTCCTGGTGCAGTTGGCCTCCATGTGGTTGCTGCCTTCTGTGTGCATGGAGTGGGGACAGGGCACCCGGCTGAGCCTTGTGATTAGAAAAAAAAAAGACCTCCCTGAAAATAAGTCCAAGTGCTTATTTGAGCCCAAAAGAAAATAAAACCAGATCTTATTTTCAGGGAAACCCTGTGTGTGTGTGTGTGTGTGTGTGTGTGTGTGTGTCTGCCTGCCTGCCTGCCTGCCTGCCTGCCTGCCTATCTATCTATCTAGCTATCTATCTATCTATCTATCTATCTATCTATCTATCTATCTATCTATCTATGATCTATTTCTATCACCTCTTTCATCTATCTATCTTTCTAGTCTATCTACTTTTAAGAAACTCAATATTGCTGTTTTTTTTCCAGAACATTATTGAAATTATATGCATGCTGATTTTGAAAAAGCAACCACTGATTTTCTCACTTATATATTATATTTATGAAAGCCATTCAATAACATACATTCTATGAGTATCTCACAAACAATAAAATATTTATTGATTAAATTTATGCTCCAATGTTCTGCTTATATAGATACTAATGGCAAATTGCAGTAAAAATAAAATATCTTTTATTTTAATAAAATATTTAAAAGAAAAGGTTAGGTAAACAAATAGCAACATAACAATTTTTTAATCACAAAGAAAATGATAAAACCAATTGATCTGAAATGCACCATAAATTACACTTTAAGAACCTAGAACCTCTGGTCTGAAGGATAGAAGCAATTTTTATGCATTCTATAAATTGATGAAAAATATCTGCCCTTTTGAGTAATACTAAAATCTTCAATGGAGAAAAAAATCCCATTTGATCCATGTGGCGTGTCCTAAGTTGCTGTATTCTTTTCCATCCTCTTCTAATTTTTAATTAAACTTCACAGATATGATACTGAGCAATTGCCTCCCTTCAAGAGCAATTAGTTATTGGCCGTTGGTCAAAATGGATGTGTGAGATCACTATATCTAGAAATATATCTATTTGAAACCTCAACAGTATCTACTTGGCCCCTCTGAGAACATAATGCTGAATTAGAGGGATCCCACATTAAAAGAAAATGAAATGTTTTGAGATTAATTGGGATCACAACATCCTTAGAATTATATTGAAATAAGCTGAAAAGTCTGTGTCTAGATTTCCTAGCTGAGTTGTGGTTCAACTATGACAGGTTGTGATTATTATTTTTTGCCCTTATATAACATAGACAATGCCTGAATTTAATATAAATTTTCTTGTCTGGTGGGGAATATACTCCATTTTTATCTGTACATAATGATTCTTTATGTACATGAACTTAACTTTCTGTCTGATAAAACTAATTGTTTGAGGTTAAATGTAGATAAAACAACAAATAAATAACGCTGTTAAGGTATCTTTTATGGTTTGCCATAGTGCCTAGCAATAAATTAGAATTTTCCAGTGAAGGATGAGATGTCTTAATGAATTTTAATGAATGAGAATTTAAGAAACAAAGCCTCAGACTGCTTTTAAAATGGAAGGGTGAGGCTTTCTAAAGTCATCCAAGAGTGACTGATATTATCTGCATTACAAACATGTCTGCATTTAGCAGTGATGTAAACCAAGTATAGAGAGCAATTAGCAAGGCAATCAGCAAGGGCAATGAATAACATATGACACTTCAGGTAAATGACTCAGAGAAAGGAAGAAAAGTTTAAATATATAATTGGAGGACACTGCATACTAGGCTACTAAGAGAGCAATTGAGAGTAATAAAATAGCACAGATAAGGGTAAGGGACAGCTAATAGTGTTTCATAATGGCTTTTTGGAGAATTGCATTGAAATGCCAGCTGATTGCAGTGTCCTAGACAAACAGGCAAGCAGACAGACAGACAGACATAGACAGACTTTGAATCTGTCTTGACAGCTCCTGGAAACCACACAAATAAGTCCCTGCAATTTTCTTGACAACATTTGTTGGAAATAGTTTGCTGTTGCCTTCTTCCTAGGGCTGAGAGAGGGTATTGGTCCAAAGTCATCCAGCTGGCTTCATGCCTAAAGCAGGACTAAGGCTCATTTGTCATGTTAGGAACCATCTTAGATTAATTCACCATTGCATGACTTTTAAGAACTGGGTGAAAGGAAATACTCACCTTACCTTTTCTTCCTTCGAAGGACTTCAGAATTAGGTCCAGAATTTTCAATGGAATCCTTGGTAGTCTCTGAGCTTAGTGGTTTGCCTTCAGACAATTCATTACCCAACCGAACAACTTCATCAATGCAAGTAAGTATGGGGTTTACTCACTGTTTATAAACAGTAGCTTGCCCTGCCAGTTTTGATGGGGGTGTGGTTTTTTCCTTTGTTGTTCATTCATTAGGGTATTGTTTTCTGCTTGATTGTTTGTCTAGTGTTAATCCCTGTTTACATGTGTGTTGGTTGCTAAAAAGGTGTGTTCTGGATTTTTAGTTTCCTACTTAGCTTTTTTATTATTTCTTTTGAATGGTGTGTAAATGTAGTTTTATTTCTCTGTATCTACTAATGGCTGATTTGTCTGAATCCTTAGCTTCCAAGAATTCCCGATCGTGATGTATCACGACGCATCCTGACATTTTTTCCCTTTGCAGAGCCAGGGTGGGCATGGCCTGCATGTGACATATCTGGCCCGCTGGCTGCCGGTTTGACACCCCTGGGCTAGAGGTAGACAGCACTTTATCTCAATAATACAAAAAGTTTCTTAGTTCTCTTGCATAGACTACTAGACCTACAGTACTGATGAGCCTGCAGTTATGAAGTATGGATTGCTGCTTAAGGCTAAGTAGAAGCTTTTCTTTTGAGAGAGAGCATAATATGACAGTATGCATTTCCCCCCATATAATAAACAGAGTTCACTCCATTAGAATGAAAGGGAAAAAAAGACAAAGAGGATTATTCTCTATAAGAGTTATTGTTATTGCAGATCACCTATTCAATAACAGGCTTGCAGAGAGATTAGTGATCTGTGATTTGTGCTTATGTGTCTGTGTATATCCTTTGAAATATTGTATAGTTCTAAATATATTTGAAATCATCTAGAACTAATTTCCTCATGATCCTTCTCTTTCTTCTTCCACACATTTTTGAAAGCAAGACGTATGTGACACCGAATGCTAGAGTGTGTTCATCATTGTGCCATTATAAAATAATCTTAATTGTTTAATCTGAAAAAGTCCAATGCTCATTTGCTAATATTTAATAGGAATAAATTAATTTATAAATAGCAATAGAAAGCAAATTAAGCATATAAATTAATTGGGTACATGAATTACTTTGATATGATTCATCAATTTGATTGGGAAAAGGGAAGGTTGGTGCATACTGCATCATTAAATCAATTTAAAGTGTCCTATTTTATGGAAAGGGTGATTCAGTTGAATTGCCTTTGAATTCAGTCTTCACATTATCTACATAGCACAATAAACAGATATATCCAGTTCCCCAAAGAAGACTTCCAAAAAGAAAAAAAGAAAAAAAAAGCTTGTGCAAATATAGAGAATGAATGAAGGTCTTTAGACCATTTAATAACATTACATAAATATAGCATTACACTTAATAGCATTACATGAATATATATTTAGAGCTATGTAATTCCAATTGTATAAATGAGTACATTCCTTAATAATGGCAGAGTAATCCAACTTTTTGGTATATGAATTTTAAAAGTCCAATAATAACATTACATAGAAATTGCAAACTTTAGTATGATTTCATTTTCATTGACATAACCACATTTTTAAATAATACCGTATCAGACTATTGGACATTGTGTTCTTTTAGAAGTACATGGTTTTGTTATCCAAAGTATAGCATAATTCTATTGTGTCAGTTTCCTTCTCTCAAGAAGCAGAAGTGAATGTCCCTCTTCTCTTTTGTATCCATTTTCTATTGCTGACTTTCTTTAATGTTATTTTATTCTTTGAGTATTCTCTGCATTCATGGAGAATCGAATCTCTCTTCTTTTCTATAGTATAATATGGTAATCCATATTTGGTTTTAATGCCTTGTGGGAAGCCATCCCCTCCCTCCTAGTAGAATGAAATATGTCGAGGAATATTTTTAAAAGGCAGGATAAAATATTTCCCCTAAAAGAGAAATAAAAACTCTTAAGGAAGACAGAAACTCAGAGTTCCAGCTCCCTGACCCCAAGCAGATACTGAGCTGGGGCAGCTTTTAGAAATGCAGATTTGGTAATCCATTTCTCCTTGCATCAAAGTCTGAACAAAGACAGATTAGCCCTCACTAAGAGCCAAAACAGGGCAAAGCCATTAATTATTGCACTCAGAAACCTCAATCAAACTTAACTCAGACAACCTATAGAGCCAGCTATGACTCCTACATAACCTCTACAACAGCCAATAGAATACATGTTCTTGCACAGGAACAGGAAGCTCAAGTGCAAAGCCCAAGAGAAGGTATAAAAACCTTTCACTCTCAACTTGATGTGGCCAGCTGCCCAGAACTGCACGTGCTTGGTGGTTCTGCTTTATCAATAAATGGACCCTCTTTCCAATCAGCTTCCAGCATCCATTTTGTCTCCAGTGCTTTTCTCCCAGCTTGGAACTGAACCAAATGGATATTTCTTCCAACAATCTCTTAGTAAAGAGGCCCAGAAGTATGGCTACATTAGCATTATGCTTAGTATATATTAGATGTAGGATCTTTGTCTTTTTTTGCAATTAACATAGTACCAAGATCACTGAATGAATACATACTTAATTTCTATGAGGAAGTAATGATAACTTTCAATGGTTTTTTCTATGTGTTTTGTTCATGCAGTTCTTTACATAAGAGGAATCACTAATTCTTTTCCAGATTGATAATAGAAATCAGAATTTTGTTTTGGGAGTTACAGCAAAATAATGTTCTCCTGAACCTTCCAGAGATTAGATGAAGCAAAGGGAACAAAAATAAAAATGTTCAGTAGGATGAAATACGGTTCAGGCATGGCTTGCCAGATATTATGTTGAGCATGTATATAGTACTTATTCAAAGTGTTTCTATACTAGACAGCCTTGGAGAGCCATTTTTTCATGCTAACTAATTAATAGTGAGCAGGTTTTCTGTATCTTGCATATCCATACACCTTCTGGAAAACAAAAGAGAGAACACCCCGGAAAGGTTAAAATGTTCCAACAAAATTAATGATACTAATTTGAAGTCTTGCTGTTCTTTAATTATTGATAGCATTAGATTGCTGACCTTCCAAGATCAGTCATTTGTAAATACATCCAGTATCTCTGGGCTGAATGGTGCTAGAAGAATTTTCTAATTTAATTAATGAGGAGGGAGAAAAAAGAGATTATCCTTAGTCAATTCCATTTCCATTCTAACTGCAATTCTCTATCACAATATACTTTCTCTTCTTTTATCACAGTGCTTGTTTGTGTATGTTTGGGGACAGTGATCGAAAATAGCAGACCAGAGATATTAAAAGAGAGAGTTGAGTCTTTAGTATCACTGAAATAAATTGGCATGTTTTCCCTATGCAATGGGCCAAAATACTGGTTCCAGGCTTCAGGATTTCCTTTGATTATTTGCTTTCCAGCAGCAGCTTCTGCAACAAAACTGCAGTGATGGCATTCAGTAGTGAATGTTGACACTACTTAATCATTGTCAATTCTAAGATTGGTTGTTCTAGTGTTGTCATTAGTTTGCGTTTTTAAAATTCAGGTTGTCCTTGAGTTATGACTGAAAATAGAACAGAATTTCCATTATTAAGTAAGGCAATCATAAAGTGTGACATCACATGACTACATTGCTTAGTGATGGCAATCCCTGCAGTCCTCATTGCCATTGTTAAGCAAGAATTATGGATTGCGAAGCAGTTCATCCTTAGAACATCTTCCCTGCTTCCAATAGCCAGACAGTAGAAAAGCTGGCAAAATGTTGCAACTCCCAAGGTGCCTCACAAATAGGCTGGCAGGCAGGTAAATGGTTGCCACCAGGTAGGAGAGGGAGTGAGAAAGTGGCCAGGGACACAGCATGAATACAGTGGGTCTTGGGGTAGCTGCTGCTAGCTAGGGGAAGGTGAATGAGATGAAGTGGCCAGAGAGTGTGGCATGATGGCAGTGAGGCTCCAGGAAGGTGTGCAAGGGTGCACAGGTGTCTGACGAGTGTGATACAAATGCAGCAAAGGTCAGGGAAGGTGCATGAGGATATGCAGGGATGGGGGAGGTGCAGTGTGAGCCCAGTGGAGCTTGGGATGGTAACTGCAAGGTGGTGAGGATACAGGAGGGTGCATGAATTGCTAAAATAGATACACAATGGTATGTGGGTGGCCATTGAGGTGCAATGTAAGTGCAAAAGGACTGGGTGAGGGTGCGTGAATGATTAAGACATACCAAAGCAACTTGTGATTCTCCCTGCTGGCTTCCCCACTGACTTTGTGTATGGGATGCCAGCAGAAATGGTGGCAAATTGTAAATGTAAATCCACGTTAGTTGCCAAGTTTCCAGATCGCATGAGACTGCAGGAGTGGTGACAACTTCAATAACCAGTCATAACTGCCACTCATTCAAGACTGTTGTAACTTTGAAATGTCACTGAATGAGTGGTTGTTCACCAAAGAGTACCTGTTTTAATTTTGTAAGTACTCCTTGATTAAAGACTGTTCATTTAGCAACCATTCAAAGTTATGGTGGTACTGAACATATGTAATTATGGATGGTCCTTGATTATGGGCAACCCCATAGTCATGTGATCATAATTTGAGCCCTTGACAACCCCTCCACATTTATTACCACAGTATGCACTTCAGCTCCCCCACCTGCCTATCTCCTTGCATATCTGCCCTTTTGGCTATACTTCATTCCTCTATCTATCCCTGCTGCTCCCTACCACCCCTAGCTGACCTTCACCATCTTCTACCTCTCACTGTTAAGAGGTACACCCAGCCAAGGCAGTTAGCTGCCCTTTGCAAGTGGCACAGTGTTTAGAATACAGTATTGCAGGCTAACTCTGCCCATATACCTGGAGTTCAATTCTGACCAGCTCAAGGATGACTCAGCCTTCCATCCTTCCAAAGTTGGTAAAACCCAGATTGTTGGGGGCAATATGCTGACATTGTAAACTGCTCAGAAAGTGATATAAAGCACTATGGAGCATATAAATCTAAGTGCTATAGCTATTGTTATTTAGCCTCTACAAGGCCTTGTAAGGCCTCCATGCAAAATGCAAAAACCAATCAATAAAGTAATGATTTTGTTATTTATGTCTTTATCATAAATTAATCACATCTAAAATTTTGGAACTTTTAGAGTCAATCACTTTAACACTAATAACAAATTATTTTGTTTTTCTAGGTAATAAAGGAACGACTCTATTTATAACAAATTTATCAAGCTGCTATGCATGATAGAGAAAGAGAAATTAGACTAATTCAGGGGCATGCATGGGGTGATGGTAAAAAAAAATCGGTGACCATGAATGACCATGCATGGAATTCAATTGCATGACCATTATCATGGCTTCTTTTGCTCATCAGCTCATAGATAGCTCTAAATAATCAGTTAAAATATTTGAATAAGTGCAAAATGCAAATGCTACTTATGGCTTGTCTTTGACTAATGCTATGCTCTATTTTCTCATCCATTTTTATCATTATCATAAAAAAAATTGAAGAATGAATTTTGATGGAAAGTTTTGTTATACAGCACTGGGATGCTAGGGAGTTTTCTGATACAGATGCTTTTGTTTCTGTTTCACTGTCAGCAGCTAGTACCGAAGACTCCATGATATTGTTATTGATGAGGTATGTTATGTTTGCCTTGAAACTGCTTTAGATTGTGCCCAAGTTGAAGGACGATGACGCATAAAACAGGAACAGAGCAGCTTCTATTAAGATCTCTAGATCTAATCAATAAACTTTTACTGCTTACTTTTGTACTGTAAAGAATAATGACTTTCAAAGATACATGAGGTTCTCCATCTTGCTGAATTCTTGGTAGAAGCTGGCAGCTAAACAGATGATTTTTTCATTCCAAAGGCATTGGAGTGGCACAGCCATTAAGAATATTTGAACAGCATCCATGAATGTGTTTTCCTTGAAATAAGGCAGGCTATGCCCACAGATCATAAATACACACAAACCTGCTTATGTCAATATTTTTTGTGTGTAGCTTTGAGTCAGAGTTAACCTCTGGTGACTGTATGGACAAATCCATGAAGTTTTCATTGCAAGATTTTTCAAAAGTGTTAAGAGGGATGAGGGAGAGTGACTGATCTAATCAGCTGAATTTGTTTCTAGGTGGGAATATTTATTTATTTATTATACTTATATAATAAGTATAATAAGAATAGAACTCATGATTTCCTAGTTTCTAGCCAGAAGTCTGAACCACCATATTACAATGGCTGTTATCTGTGCGCTTTTAAGCCTTATAATGGGAAACAAAACAAAACAAATCAAAACCAAGAGCCTTGGTGGCACAGCAGACTAAAGTGCTGTTAAGTAGCACCAGCTGCCTGCAATTACTGCAAGTTCAAATCTCACCAGGCTCAAGGTTGACTCAGTCTTCCATCCTTTCGAGGTAGGTAAAATGAGGACCCGGATTGTGGGGGCAATAAGCTGACTTTGTATAAAAAGAACACCGCTTAGGGGGGGCCAAAAGCCCTACTAAGCAGGTATATACAAAAGTATGAAGGCTATTACTTAACGCATTGTAAACTGCCCTGAGTCTCTGGAGAAGGGTGGCATATAAATCGAATAAAAATAAATAAATAAATAAATAAATAAATAAATAAATAAATAAACTTCAACAATAGTTTCTTCCTGAAATCCTATGGACTTTTATTTTACCTTATAAAGCCTCCCGAGGAAGGAAACATCTGAAAAGTAAGATAACTCTGTTTAAATCATGGAAGCAAAGGATCCAAATTCTACCCCAAAATATGATGTGACTGTAACCTTTTTTTTTTGTTGCCCTGTGCCCATCAAACAAATCTATATGGCTCCTAGGCACCAAAGATTACCCATCGCTAGCTGAACACAATGTCCAAAAGGTATCATGACTCTTGTATTCCAAAGGGTAATTATAGAACTGAAGATTTAGGACAAGTTGTGAGATCTCACCAAGAGGAATCCAGCTGCCAAACTGCTTCTTCAAAATACTTTGTTTTCAGTTTTCAGTATTTGTTGTCATAGGAAACACAAGTCTCTTGGGGTACACTTGGTCTAGAGCCAATGGTGAAATGATATAATGCAATTTGTGAAATGATATAATATCACACACTCTCCTATTCCCCAAGCATGGAAAAGCTCCAAATGAAAAATTATTATTTCTTCACTTTCTGAAGAAGAATTGACTAGAGGCATATGGCATTTTATAATGAAATATTCATAATAATATTCATACACACACAAACATACGCCAGGGGTGGGTTCTACTTACCTTTACTACTGGTTCGCAATGGGGCCACGCATGCGTGCTTGCTTTGCTCACGTGCACACACTTCTGCGCTTGCACAGAAGCTTCCTGATGACATTGGGGTCAGTGGTCGGAGCCTCCCGCCAGTTTTACTACCTGTTCTATAGAATGAATCTGAACCGGGGACAACCCACCACTGACACACACATACATACACATACACATACACATACACATACACATATATACTGGCTGAAGACATTAAAAGCAGTGCATAAATGCCTAGCAGCACAGATGAACCAACTGCTAGCAGCAGGCTCCCACCCAGACTGGCTAACAGAAGGAAGGATAGTGCTGATAATGGAAAACCTCACAAGGGAATAGCACTGTCTAACTACCAACCAATAGCATAACTGGTTAATCAATAATCAATAATAGTGAATGGAGTGGCTGCAGAGAGAAGCTAAATGTTCAGAGTAGTTATCAGTTCCTTGTTGCGAAGGGTGGCTTTCATAGGTGGTTTGCCTGGAAGACCCAGCAGGATGAGCGTTCTGCTAAGACCAGGTACAGGAAGCAGCAACCTAGTGGTGCAGGTGGCAGCATCATCGAAGACCAAGAGTGGAAAGGGGGGATTGGCTGTGAGTAGGAAAACCTTGGTCTCTGGGAAGAAGTAGTAGGTATTCAGCTTTGTGAATCCAGGAAGACATCAAACCACACTGAGCACACTACATTAAATTCCAGCCCCTCCCTCCTTTCCTTCCTCTGTCTCTCTTTATCTCTCTTGTCAAATTAAGAAATTGGGGAGGGAATACAGAGAAAAAAGAGGAGGAAGCAGGACAGATACTGTAGATGGGAATAGACTCTGGGAAAGAGCACTGCCAGGTGAACACCAGTAATGTCTTGTATACACCAGATGTAAATAAATACCTGTTGTAAATAATGTTACTATACATGTCAGGGTGACAATTAATCCCATTCTGCTTCTGGGTAATCGCACCTTGATTTAGAGGATGAATCGAGGCTTTTCCTTGAAGTATACTTAAGAAAATAAACCCGAAGATATGTTTTCTAAGCAAAACTCATTTATTTGTTATAAAGAAAATAAAACATCTCACTAATCTAATTAGTTACATTTTGGCAACGTTCCTGCCGGCCACCTCTCCTGGCCGGAGAACAAAAAAAAGAAAAGAAAAGAAAAGTGAAGGAATGTAGACATGTGCAGTATCAGTTACTGATAAGAACTTGGCAAGCTACGGTAAGTCTTAGAGTTCAAAAATAAGAGCTCATCTGGTAAATACAAAAATGCAGTGACAATACATACGCACACATAGTAAAATGCATAACAACCTCCACTATCTTGTTCAGTGTCAATTGCCACCCTTACAAAACAATACACCTCCGATTTTAAAAAAGAATCCTGTTGCCCTACAATTCAACCATCTACACCTACGGCCTCAATATTTTTCAAAATTACATTTACTTTTTACTCCTTTTTTCCCTTATACATTTCCATTTACAGCATTTGTTTCAATTCAACTCTTCAATCCAGGAATTTTTAGACATTAGTAATGCTTTGACAAGAACAAGTTTTGTTTAAATGATCCTATTTCATTTGTTTAAAAGAAGTGCCTTTGTAAATGGTGAAAATGTTGTGGACTCTCATTTGTTCCTGTTGAATAACTCCAGTTAGTTGCTGTTGTTGTTGTTGTTGATGATGATGATGGTGATGATGATGATGATGATGATGATGATGATGATGATGATGATGATATTGCTCACCATTAGCCAGTTACCTCAGCATTCCTTCAAAGATTTTGGGAAAATTTTTCTAGCTCTTCTGCTAAAACCTCTTTAAAGAAGAATATCCTTTTGCCAGATATGTCATAACTAATGGTTGCTTCTCTTTCTTCAATATTATCATTAGCTTTGGTAACATGGTAAAACATGGATTGTTTCTCACCTTGGCAGAATTTTATTGCCTCTACCCAAAAATATGAATAAAGATACTTAACCTCTAAAATTTTTAAAAATGCATTTTAAAAGTAAGCAATATGAACCGATAGCTAATTTACATGTCAGATTTAAGCACTGCAAATTAATTGTATGAAGATGGATTATTAGGCAGCTTGTGGTAAAACAACTTTGATGTATAACATTTGCAGATATTATTATATCCTCAGAATTCTGTCAATCCAATTAAACAAAGGTTAATAATGTTAATATTTCAATAATACAGTAGCTACAGTAATTGCTGAACAACAGCTTAATAATTTGCAATAGTCCTCAAGTTATGTCCATTTCTTCAACAGCTCTTCAAAGTGATGACGGCACTGAAAAAAATGGACTTACAAAGGGTCCTCAAGGTCATATGGTTAATTGAAAACTGAAGCTGTGGTCACATGATCAAAATGTAGGTGCTTGGCAAATGGCCTAATTTAGAAATGTTGCAGCATGCCACAGTCATGTTTCATATCCTGCATGAACTCCCTCAGCTTCAACTCCATTCATCTACTTGTCTGCCCTTTTGGCCAAAATGAAGATACCACTGCAGCCTCCTGCCTCCTGTGTCCCCAGCAGACAGTCATTGTCTTCCTGTCTTCTGTCCAATGGGCCCCCACGACTACTTTCCCAGCTACCAAGCTCCTTGCAGGTCTGCCCCACTTCAGCAAAAGTCTTGGTGTTACCCACTGCCCCATCTTCTGCTTCTCCTCCTGGTAATGCTTCTCCAACATTTCTTATGTGAGATGGACAGCTACATAAATATGATAAATAAATAAAAAAAATAAATAAGTAATATGACTACTCCAGCAGAATGCACTGCTGCTTAACTGTAAATAGTTTTCATTTCAACAATTAAAGTCTCATAAAGATTTAGCCTTCAGCCTTATGAGAGATTATCTACAGGGGCTGTTTGTGACTCATAATTCAGATTAAAACCAACTATTTAATCCATATAAGTTTAGAAATCACATATAAATATAGTTGAAGTATGAGTACTTATTCTTTGAGCACCAAAGAATTGAGGCCTTTGAACTATAGTGCTGGAGAAGACTCCTGTGAGTCCCTTGGACTGCAAGGCAATCAAACCGGTCAGACCTAGAGGAGATCAACCCAGTCTGCTCTTTAGAAGACCAAATCATGAAGATGAAACTCAAATACTTTGGCCACTTAATGAGAAGGAAAGACTCACTGGAGAAGAGCCTAATCCTGGGAACGAGAATAGAGAATGAAGTGGCTAGATGGAGTCACTGAAGCAGTCAGAGTGAGTTTAAATGGACTACGGGGGATGGTAGAGGACAGGAAGGCCTGGAGGAATGTTGTCCATGGGGTTGTGATGGGTTGGACATGACTTCGCAACTAACAACAATGAGTACTTAAGTCACTTTATATTGCCATACAAGGCTGTATGAAGCCAGGGGAACCACAACTTGCAAATTCTTCTTTGTCTTAGGATATCTAGTTTCCTTTTATATATATATATATAAAATACTGCTCTTTTGCTTCCATTATTCCATTTGGGCAGATGATTGACATACAACAAATGATGTCCTGATTGATGGTCTTTTCCAATTTCATAAAGACAAGAGTCTGTAGTGTATCTCTCTACTTGAAATACTTCTTCGGCAAACATGCTTGTCAAATGGAGATTGGATTTAGAAAAGCTATCCTTCATCACTTGTCCCAGCTTATATTTGAGGTCTTTCGCCTACACACAATTTTAAAATAACTGCGGTCACAAAGAACAGATTGCTTTATGTCAGACACTAGAGAGGAGGGTGAGTGTGTCTGCCTGTCCTGAGAATGAAGAAAAGATGGAAAACTTTTCGAGTGGAAACGGATATTTGCCATGTTTGTACATGTCTCACTCACAGAGTAAAGTTCTCTCTCTCCCCCTCCCTTCCCCTCTGTCAAATTCAAAGAAACAAGAGATCCTTGTCCTTTAATTTGTTTTCTGGTTGAAATAATATAGCAGGGGAACAATACTGTTTTAGGGTTTTCTCAGATGTCAAGAAGCAGCTTTAGAATCTCCACTATAACAACAGAATTATAGCTTTTTGGATTTTTCCCATGCTGGACAATTGGATCAGCAAAATTCAAGATGAATTATTCTTCTTTTGGATGTAGATGTAAATCAGATTAATATATACAGTACATTAATGACTTTAATAATGCTCTTTAGAAGGCCAGATCCTGAAGATGAAGCTGCCTAATGCTGGCAACGATTGAGGGCAAAAGAAGAAAGGGAAGACAGAGAATGAGGTGGCTGGATGGAGTCACTGAAGCAGTCAGCGTGAACTTAAATGGTCTCCAGGGGACGGTAGAGGACAGGAAGGCCTGGAGGAAAGTTGTCCATGGGATCGCAATGGGTCGGACATGACTTCGCAACTAACAACAACAACAATGACTTACATATACATGGCACAGTACAATGTGTTTTGCTATTGCTTTCTTCTGGGATTTTCTTTTTTTCTTGTTCTGTTTTCCTAGTCTAGTCTACAACTCTGGAAGGACCTCATTTAAGTATTAAGAAAAGCTAATTTTATTTAACTTTCTAAATCAGTCAGTGTTAGCTAGGTATTACCATCTGGTGAAGCTTTGTGTAAACTGTCTCAAATGGAACTAAATTTGCCATACCATTCATATCAAAATATTTACTTTGAATGTTTCTTCTGAACCCTGAGAATGGATGGCACTTAACAATTTCCTGCCATTTTGTATAGTATTAGAAATCAAATAAACGTACCATCTCTACCGCCTTCTGCTTCTAGCAGTGATGATAATATGATTAGCAAACTGAATATCTGAGTGAAGCATACATTGCCTAGTATTCTTGAAATAGGACGTGTTTTAATTAGAGTGCTGACCCATTCTCAATCTTTGTGTCCCATCACATATAACCTTTCAATTTACAGCTTTCTGTGGCCTTTTCAGCTTTGAAACACATTACATATGCATTGATCTTTTCCTGTATCAAGGACTTTCAATGCTCATATAAAACATCAGGAGGGGGAATTTATCTTATTCTGAGTGGAAAGATACAAAATTACCAGTCACAGAATTGTCCTCAAATTTATTTCTCATGAAGCACAGAGAAAGCCTGCAAATCCCCTCTTTCTCCAATTTCATGTAACAATATTCCTAAAATATGTAATTTTCTATGAAAAATATTAAAATGGATGGGGCATTCATTCAGAACAGACTTCTATAGTAGTAGTAATCAGGTCATTTTCAGTGGGGAATTGTCTATAGTGTCTGTGTTTCACCATTCACCATTCTCTGTTCTGAGACAGTTCATCCGAAGAGCTCACAGCATAACTTTATACATACATACATACATACATACATACATACATACATACATACATACATACCAGGGGTGAAATCCAGCAGGTCCAGACAGGTTCTGGAGAACATATAGTGTAAATTTTGAGTAGTTTGGAGAACTGGCAAATGCCACCTCTGTCTGGCCCCAGAGTGGGGTGGGAATAGAGATTTTGCAATATCCTTCCCCAGGAGTGGGGAGGAAATGGGGATTTTGCAGTATCCTTCCCCTGCCATGCCCACCAAGCCACGCCCACCAAGCAACACCACACCCATCAAGCCACGCCCACAGAACCGGTAGTAAAAAAAAATATTTCACCACTGATATATACATACATACTATTTTCTGATGGGAATAATCACACTGTGTAACTTGGAGGGCCAACCTAAATATGGATAGGAAAGTAACAAACCTGTAGCTTGATCTTTCCATAGTTTTCACCTATCACATTAGTAAATGTGATAGGTGAAAACTGATCACATTAACTAGTTGCTTTTTATGGCATAGTATTTTCTGATTCCCCGACCCCCCTTTGAGACACTTAGCAATGAGAACTTAAAATGTATTGTAGGTTCTAGAATAGCCATATGCATTCTCAAGCCATAAAAGGAATAGATTGGTGAAATAATGAAGTATGGGAGTGATGAAACAATGAAAGTAGTAGAACAATGATAAAATGATCTTCACACTCTTTCAAGTACACTGAAGCAGGGCATATTCAGAGTTGATTCATCTTTCAGTTCTTTTCATGTCTTATTTTCAGATCTTCTTGTGATCTTAGGCGAATAAGTGCATGCTTTATCACTACGAAACTACTATAAATGTGTCCTAAAAAGTGTTCTATGGCATGTTATTTTTCAGTTTTTCTTATTTTTATTTTGCTGACCACCATGTATTTTCAATTTGGTAGGTTTGGGAAATATTACTTAAATATTAAAGTGGCTTAGAGAAATACTTGGATAGGAAAATTGCTACCATCACAACTTCTTCTTATATAAATGTTACTTTATATCATAGGTGGCTTCTTCCTTAAAAATATGCTGAATACTTTTAAATGTTTAAAAAAAACTCACAGAAAAATCAGATGTTTCAGTCTCTGATGCACTCAGTTTGGGGGACAGGTATAAGCTTTTAGAAGGGACACGGTGGCTCAGTGGCTAAGATGCTGAGCTTGTTGATCAAAAGGTTGGCAACTCAGCGTTTCGAATCCCTAGTGCCGCATAATGGGGTGAGCTCCCATTACTTGTCCCAGCTTCTGCCAACCTAGCAGTTCGAAAGCATGTAAAAAATGCAAGTAGAAAAATAGAGACCACCTTTGGTGGGAAGGTAACAGTGTTCCGTGTGCCTTTGGCGTTAAGTCATGCCAGCCATATGATCATGGAGATGTCTTCGGACAGCACTGGCTCTTCGGCTTTGAAATGGAGATGAGCACTGCCCCCTAGAGTTGGGAACGACTAGCACATATATGCGAGGGGAACCTTTACCTTTATAAGCTTTTATTTTCTAACATTTTGTTCTTGTTAGTGATAGTTGACAAATTTCCTGTTTTACAGTTAAGCAAAATATTCTGGTTTATTAGGGTCATTTTCCAAATTACTTTCTCATTAATGTGTATGAAAAGAACTAACACATTATCAGAGATAATGTACAGATTACATTATACATACATTATACATTATATTATCTGTACATTACAGTACAGATGCAAATGTTCAAGGTTTTTTTAGAGACAAACCTGAATTCATCAAATTCCAGAACTGGATTGTAATAAATTTTAATATCTGAACATACTTTTTAGTTTATTCAGATTGCTCCATTATTATTTTAGTGATACTGTATTTATAACAAATATCTTAATAAATACCCCTTGTATAGATAATGGCTAAAGATTCGTGGTGTTTTAGTTGTGTCTTTTAGCTTTGTATAAAAAAGTAAAGGTTTCCCCGCACATGCGTGCTAGTCATTTCCGGCTCTAGGGGGTGGTGCTCATCTCCGTTTCTAAGCCGAAGAGCCAGCGCTGTCTGAAGATGTCTCCATGGTCATGTGGCCAACATGACTAAATGCCAAAGATGCACAGAGTGCTGTTACCTTCCCACCAAAGTGGTCCCTATTTTTCTACTTGCATTTTTTACATGCTTTTGAACTGCTAGGTTGGCAGAAGCTGGGACAAGTAATGGGAGCTCACTCCATTACATGGTGCTAGGGATTCGAACTGCTGAACTGCCAACCTTCTGATCGACAAGCTCAGGGTCTTAGCCACTGAGCCACTGTGTCCCTACAACTTTGTATAGTTTTTATCTTTTTAAGATTGTAAGATACCCAGAGTAACCCTGTGGTAAAATGGGCAGCCAATAATTTTACAAATAAATAAATAAAATAATAAATAAGATACTGTTGGGCAACTTTTCATGACTGGGTATCACATTAAACTTTTTGAGGACAGAGCAAGATGGACAAAAAGTAGAAAATGGTGCAAAATGGGTGTGCCTGTTTGACACACGGATAGTGTCAAGATTTCTTTTCTTTTTTTTTAAAGGATAAACCCAAATGTTTCCTTTAAAGACCAACCATATCATTATCCCTATTTTGTATTACACTCTAGATTTTATGCTTCCTGTCAGAAAATAGTGGGAAAATCTGCTGCCAATTTTTAACCACTGTAATCAGAGGAATCTCTATGGTGTGCAAAAAGGGGAAATTGGAGATATTTATCTAGCCCTGGAATCTGTTGCTAGGTTAAAGTAGATGGATTCATGTTCCTTAACATTCAAACTGTCCCACAATGCATTTTGTATATGGGCTGCAAAGAAATCTTGATAACCACGACTTGGCAATTGATAGGTAAAGATTTTTATTTCCAGTGCTGTTACCCTACAGTGGTCCAGTTTTTTTTTTTTCCAGAAGAAGTCTGGAAATTCTGTTTTGTACACATATCTTCAAGCTTGTTGATATGTTTAATTTCTGCCTGTCTGAAGTCAGACAGGGTCATCCTTCATTCAGGGTTCATTTTTGTTTTCATTGCCTCTTAGATGTTCTAATATGTATATTTGTGTATCTATTCTAACTTAAGTATATATCCTGTGAATTGTATACAAAGGAAATTAAAGCAACTTGATCCATAACTACTGTTTTTGGTAAGCATACTCATACCTCCAAAAGACTTTCAGTGAAAATGTGAAAAATAAGTGCCTACAATAGACAAGGAATCTCTGGCTGATCTCTCTAGAATGTTTACTTGTTTCCTTTCTCTTATTCCTGGTAGAAGCCTCTCAACTCTGTATAATTGCTGACTGTGTTATGCTGTGGCCTTCACATTGGCACTGTAAGCGTTGTTGAAAAAGTCATAAACACTTCAAAAGAAGGCTCTGAATGTGTCTCTACATCTAATTCAATAAACATCAGTTTTAAATTAGTTAACCTTTCCAAGTGGGGCTGCACGTATTCCAAAGATTCAGGGGAAAAATAATCCTTTCCTTTCCTTTGTTCCTGCCATATTTATTTCTCAAAGTGCTGTCTTTCAGGGATGTCACACCAAGGTTAACAGCATACAGAATTAGTAGGAAAGATGGCAATATTTCTATTTATACCTCCATATTTATTATAGGTCAAGAGGCCACAGAAGTAGCTCTGGATTGGTTTTCTCCCTTGAACTTCAGCTTGTTTGTAGCAATCAGCAAATGAAGTTTTTCAGAGCATATTATCATTAGCTAACACTGGCTGGCAGATGTGTTTGCTACAGCTTTCCTCTTCATTGGATGGTACCATATTAGTGATACAGCTTGGGGGAAAGGACAATCATACTTACATTTAAAAGTCACAGGGTAGTGGAAATATCCTGGGGCCATTACATTAAACTTGTGCTTGTATACAGCAGCTGATGAAGCAACAACACTCACTGTAGGCCATTAGTGTTAGTATTGCCCAGGGCATGATTTATATTAGTCTTGTACCATTGTACTGTTAGAAAAAAACTTTGCCCAAACCCAAAGATGAAATAGTAGCAGGAAAAGAAAAAGTTAAAGTTTCTAATACTATCCACTCTGAATTTCCAGGTGAAGCCTAGATGATTGCAGAAGGATACAGCACATTTTTTATCTGTTTACTTCCATCTTGCGGTGATCTGGATTTTAGCATCCCTAAATGATTAAACATTCCTCATCCCTGGTCTAATTTTTTTTAAAAAATGATCCTAACAGGTACCATTTACATTAAAATAGATGAACATTTTTTAACAAAGGAACTTTTTACATCATGCCATTACTGTATTCCCAAATCAAATCCTAGGATTGTATTAAGCAATAAACAAGCACCAAATCACATTTTTTTCACATTTGTAGCAGGATTTGAAACTCCTAAATGATTAAATTACTGAGCAAAGTCTGATATTACTCAATAGGACCAAGGATTTAATTGGCTAATTCAAAACAAGTTTTTGTTGTTGTTTTATATTTATCTGTTTCAACAGAGTACATATTTTGTCCAGTTTGGTTCTGTTTCATTCTTGCCCCTTTTTCCTCCCTTTGTTCACTTTTGTTTATATTTCTTCATATATTTGATTGATGTTTCTTGTCTTTTTGTTCATATATTAACAGCAGAAAAAAAATTAAGAAAAGGAATGCTGGTGGGGTACTGAAGCCTGACCACCTTATTTTACTCATTACAAATTAAGTTTGCAGCAGTAAAATCAGTGACACTAAGCATGGCTAATATTTATAGCTCTGCTAAAGTAATTATATAACAATAAATTAAGTTTATAGCTGAGCAAATAGCTTTTTATTAAAGCTGGAGAGTGTTGGTATCATTACATGTTAGACATAATCCTATAAATCAAGGCTGGGGAGGGAGAAGAGAAGCTGTTAAAAACCTTGAGGAGCAGGGAGAGATTTCTAGAGGTTGATTTCCCTTGGCCAAACTCAAGTTGTTCTATAATGAGTAGGTGATAAATAATCAGCTGCACAGGCAATCTATTGTTAAAATGCAGATTATCTATTTTTCTTAGAGCTGTATTAAATATATAGGAAAGAGCTCTATTTGAAGCAAAACAGACTTCCATAGTATCAGTTTCTGAGTTACAGCTTGCTTTGTGCAACACATCAGTTCCAATGAAAATATATTAGGTTACAGTGCTTGAAATATTCCACACACATTTGCATACCTTTGCATTGACTGTTCTTCAAGGTAGTTTGTACTCATTGCCAAGAAATTTAGCAGTGATTTTGTTCATAATAATAAAAAGGGCTTTTTTTTCTCCCACAGGTGGTAAACTTCTTGACAAAGAATTTTGGATTTTTTTAATGACCTGTGATTGGAAGGAGTTTCTAAAGTTTTGCATTTTGCAAAACGACTATTGACTTGTCACACTATGTATTTATTTTTCCATGAATAGAAAGTGTATAAACATCCCACGCTATTGTTCTGACCCAACCTTCGCAAGTAGTGATAAGATGTTTGCTTGTGAGTAAAACAACCCCCTTTTTATAACAGGGCAGTAACAGTCTTTTATTGACAGCGATAAACAAAAAAATCAAATGTAATTAGTCCCAAGAAATCTGAGTTTATCCAAGATATCCAAATTGCTTGTTGTATACTAGAAACGGATGGTTGTCTGTGACAACTGACCACTCCCAAACTCCTACTATTTCTTTTCCAGCCAGGGAGGGGCTGGCAATCATCTGCGTCTGCCTCTCCTGAGAGCCGGCTTATTGCTTTCCTTTGCTCAATTCTCTTTTTCTCTGTGTGCATCTGCGCAACTAGGAAGGGCCCCATCTGTTCCTTCCTCTCACTCAGCTCAGGCCCCAAAGACAGCTGCCTTTCCACCTGTGGGAGGACGGAAGGCGCTGCCTCTATCTCTGATGCTGTTTCCTTATCAGAGCCTTCCAAAGCTCCAAAGCTGCCCCAGACTCTCCCTCCCTCCCCCTCCTCCTCATCTGACTCTGCAGCTATCTCTGCTGGCAGCTGATGGGCCACAACAGCTATAAGATGGACTGTTCAAACTGGTATCTTCTGACATTTTCCCCACTCAGTAGAAAAGTCTTGTCATTAGGATTTTCTAAATATGGTTGCATTTCTGTGATCAAGAATCTTGATCATCCCAGTGCAGGAAGCCTGGAGATATGTAGACTCTTCAAAGAAGCATATGCTTCTCCAAAGGTATAATGTTAATGCCTGAAGAACACTAGATTGTGCAAAGTGGTTGATTAATTGCTGAATCTAATGGAGCTGTTTAGTGTTGTTATACGCATCCATGTCCTCTTCCAGAAAATGTCATGCCAACTTTCCAGTTCTTTGTGTTTTCTCCCTAACCCAGCTATAATCCTAGAAGCTAATTTTAATCTTTAACTTTTGAATATTTGTTTGTTTTGCAATTTAGCATGGTATCCAAATCCAATCCCTTTGGTTAGGTTATGGTTAATATATTGTGCAAACCCAGAATTGGGTCAATTCAATAATCCAGGAAAACATTTTGCATGAATTCAATCTAAATAGACTATAGTTATCAAGACCTCCTGACTTCATTTTGGTTTTTAATCTTTTTGACTATATTAAGATCAATACTTGTAATTAGTGTGCTGTACAACCTGAGCTGATGGTCGGATTCCAAAAGATCTCCTGTATGGAGAATTAGTGCAGGGAAAGCACCTCAGAGGGAGACTACAGCTGCGATATAAGGATATCTGCAAGAGGGACCTAAAGGCCCTGGAAATGGACATTAACAACTGGGAAACCTTGACCTCGGATAGTTCAGCTTGGAGGCTAAAGACGCAGCATGGCCTTCTCCAATTCGAAGAGACACTTGTTCAGCAGGCTGAGGCAAAGAGGCAGTCCTGGAACCAGCAAAATCTGGGGGCTGGGCAGGGGACAGAATGTAGCTGCCCTCAGTGTGGAAGGGATTGCCACTCTCGAATTGGCCTTTTTAGTCACACTAGATGCTGTTTTAGGACCTCTTTCCAGAGCACGATACCATAGTCTCTTGAGACTGAAGGATGCCAATGAATGACAACCTGAGGTCTCAAGTCCATGTGTCTTATGTGAGCCCTCAAAAGTCCCTCCAAAAATAATCTCTCAAAAGAGATAAGCCTGATATTTTTCATAAATGTTTCTCATGTCTAAGGATCAGTGGTGGTATTCAGCCGATTCAGACCAGTTCGGGCAAACCAGTAGTAGAGACCTGCAGGTAGGGCCACCCACCCGCACCGGCACTATGCCATCCTATTTAGCCACATTTTCTAAGCCGCATGCATGCTTGCAAGCCGCGCACGCAAGCAAAGCATTTTCAGTGTGCAGTGAACTGGTGGTAAAATTATGTGAAACCCACTTCTGCTAAGGATGGGTCATATAATAATTTAATAGTGGTAAATTATGAATGTGAGAGTTTGGTGTGGTTGTTAAATCTTCAGGCTAGAAAAGGATTTATAAAAATAGCAATAGCAATAGCACTTAGACTTATATATCACTTCATAGTGCTTTACAGCCTTTCTAAGTGGTTTACAGTGTCAGCATATTACCCCAAACAATCTGGGTCCTCATTTTACCAAACTCAGAAGGATGGAAGGGCTGAGTCAACCTTGTACTGGTCAGATTTGAACTGCTGGCAGTCGGTAGATTTAGCCTGCAGTACTGCATTCTAACCACTTTGCCACCATGGCTTTGATGTTCTTTTAAACTCCTCAACAAGTACTTAAAATGTTGGTGGATTATCTCATAAAATAAATTTGAAGATAAGTTAGCATATACGCTTTGATGGTGCTTTTGATTAGCCTGTCGTCAGTAGAATATTCTATTATGGAGAAACAGATTCTTACAAGGAAGTAAAGATTTAATTATTTAAAGATTTAGGTGTTGCTAAATTATATTCTAGTAATTTGGGATCTTTCTATTTGGGATCTACTATTTTGGTTCATTGTCTAAAGATGATTATTTCCTAGAAAAACATTTGTCTGCCAGATGCCAAAGGTTGATTTGTTCAAACATACCAATTCTCAACATTTGAATTAGATATTTTATTATATAAAGGGGGAAAAAATAGATAACATAATTCCATGGAACAGGATTCAGTTGCTATTTTCTGTAGCAACAATGGCAATGCTGTGTTTCACTTAATATTTTTACTTTTCCATTAGTTTATTTTTTATTTTTCTGTATTGTTATCTTCTTATATTTATAGATTCAAACTTTGTTTTTCTTTACAATTTTAGATTTAGAAATTCATCCATATAGTATTTATATAAAAACAGTGGAACTCTTGTAAAATAAAGTACAACAAAAGGATGGCTTTACATGGAAGATAATCTAAGATTTAAAAATCTGTAAACTTCAGTCCAGTGATTTGCAATCTATTAATTCTACTGTTGTGTTGTATAGATAGCCCACTTCTGCCCTTTGCAGCAAAATACAGCTGGAGCCAAACATTCATGTTCAGGGATCATCTTGTTACTAAATCTGTCTCTTTTTCTAATTCATGACAGAGGCTTCCCCTGAAGGGAAAGCTTAGAGTTGGTTAGTTCTTTCAGGGCCAAGTACTTTATGAAAAGACATGTTAGGTTAGTTTTCATAGCATATATTTAAGAGAAGTGCATACCAGAAATCTCTCTGGAAATTTTTGGAAAGGGAAAAAAGGAAAGGGTGTTCTTTTTTTTTTTTTTTATTGAAAAAGTTTTTCAAATACAAGTTTTTCCCCCTTTTCCTCCCTTCTTCCCTAACCCCCCCTCACCACCCATCCCCCCCGTGACTTCTTCTTCACAACAATAAGCTAATTCATAATTAATTACATAATATTTTACCATGCCCTTACTCACTCCTCAAAGTACTGACCCTTAGCAAAGTATTCTTATAACTCCGCTTTTCTCCGCTTTTCACAATCTACCCTTTTTCTCCTCCCCCAAACTTATAAAATATTATTATTATTACAACAACATAACCTTTACTTTTATATATATTAATTTAACATTTCAAAGCAGCCTTCTCCAAATTTAACATTTGTTCAGTTCTATCCGATTCTTCCACTCCCCAAAATATATGACTTAAAAATCCTTTTTCTTAAACTAATCAATCACTAAACTAGCCTATTTCAACCCAGTTTCCTGCAAGATTACCATGCACTACAATTCTAAATATAATCCACTGCCCACTCTGCTAAAATATACATATGTCTATATATACATTCCATTTTATAAAAAAAGACAATAACTTTAAATTTATAATTCATTTAGTATCTTCTTTGATGTCTTTCCACTAGATTGTTAAATCCATCATCCATAATAGGGTAACATAGCATCCTGGTGCAACAGTTTATTCAAAATCTTCAGTCATCTTCTGCCCCCATCAATAATGAATATCCTCATGTATATATAAAAATAAAAACAACCACCCGAGTGACATTATAATTATATTCCATAGTTGTAATTGTGGTTTTCATCAGGATTATAAATCCCCATCATCTTTGTGGGTAACAGCCAGATCTTCTGCATGCCCCAGCATGACTCTCTTGCCTTGTAACTCAAAATAGTTATAATATATTTATCGGTAAGAGAAATCCAAAATAGATAGTTCAAGTTCAAATCCAACAATGTAAGGCTCTTTCCACATCCCAAAATCACGGCATTGTAGAGATCTGCCACTTTCCTCAAGATAGTATTAAACAATAATTCGCCTCCAATATCTTTTCACATATTCATTTATTTATTTTTTAAAATCCCTGGCTTCACTGTTGCTTGGTTTAGAAACTACTATTTCTACGAGATCTGTTTCTTTTCTTTTTCTTTTGCGGGTTGCATTTCCATCCAGATTTCCTTCCTACAAGTTGTGTATCAGCTGATCGGTTGTCATTCTGCTTTGTAAATTGATCTTGTTGGTTTTGTTTTATTATCTCATATGTCTTTTCCTTCACTTGTATATCAACTGGTTGATTTACGCACTTGTCTGTAAGTTGATAGTTCATCACATTAAAATCAGATGACACTGCTCTCAAATTTATAGACAGTCCAGCTGGGGTATCCAAGGAGTCCAAAGACAGTTTATCTACCACAGCCTCTGTAATTTGATGTTTTCCCTTTATTTCCAACTCCTTTTGCTTGTCCTGTGTTATGCCTAAAGATGTTAAATTTATTTTTAAAATTTTTTGATAAAATTCTTCCGCTTTTTCGACTGTATCCAGTTGGTATCTTACTCCTTGGTGTCTCAATATTAAACCAACTGGGACGTCCCACCTAAATAGAATATTCCTTTTTTTTAACTCATTCACTAGAAAACCAAATTTCTTCCTCTCCATTAACATCTTGGGCGGGAGTTCCTTAAAAATCCAAATCTTTCTTCCACGAAATTGCAAAGCAGAGTCATAAGAATTCTGGACAATATTATTTCTAATTTCTTTGTCTGTAAAATAAATCACCACATCTCTAGGCAATTGCCTTTGTTTTGCCAACCAGGAGTTTATTCTATAAATTCTGTCAATCCTGCAAAACACTTCATCAGGTTGAACCTTTAAAATCCCAGCCAGAATTTCAGAAGATATCTTCCTTAAATCATCTCTGTCATCTTCCTGCAAACCTCTCAGTCTAATTGCATATTCTGTAAAATTGTATTGGATCATTAAAACTTCTCTTTCAATCCTCTGTTGTACATTTTCTTCAATAACAGTCTTTTGATCAGCCTCCATTTTAAGTTTGTCTTCTGAACTATTATCCTGAATGTTTGCCAAATCCTTTTTAATTTTTTGGATCTTGTCATCCAAATTCTCCTCAGTTTCTTTCATTTTAGAGTTAGTATTTGCTTCCAACTGAGTCATAAAGTCTGCTAAGCCATTAGCTACTTTTAAAATCTTTCGATCCAAAAAGCCAAACTTAGATTTCACCAGTTCACCAATTTCTTTGATTTCCAACTTAAATTTTTCACGTTGCTGATTCACAATCTCATCCCTTCTTACAATCTCCTCAAGAAGAAATTCTATTATATTAAAGTCAGGTTTCTGTGACTGGAGAGTTAAAACTTGTTGATGTAATTTATTAATGGGGGAATCCCCCCCCACTGCCTGTTTGTCTAGTTTTATAAGTCTCAGTGCCATTTTTCCACGCAGACAAAATTTACTGGAAAAGAGAGAAAAAAAAAAACTTTTTTCCAACCAAGATCAATATCAAATCCTCAAAGAGAAAAAAGAAAAAAGAAAAAAAAAACAGAAATGAGAGTGAGATTTTGCCTTCAGTTACAGCCAAAAGTATTCATTCTGCTACTTTGTAATTGAAAACGGAAGGAGTTTCCCTTTCAGCCTCTCTTCAAGCCGCAGCAGCAATCGCCATTTTAAAAAAAAACTTTTTTCCCTTCACTTCACTTCTTAGGCAAAATAGAATAAAAGGAATACTTGCGCTTCAGGATCAAAGGTCCAGCTCATATCTTCTTTAATTAATTTATTTGACAGATTTACAGGCTTGCTTTTGCCCCCTAGCTCTGCGTGTAGCAGAGATTTCCCAGAGCCCGGAGCGTCGGCTGGGGATACGGGGAGTCTCTTCCGCTCCCTCCCAAAAGTAAATAAAAAACTTTTGGGATTAGGCAGAGGACTCTACCCACCCCAGCCGGCTCTATCTCCGTTTCCTAATGGAAACGGAGTTTTTTCGAGCCGCCATTCCGCTGAAAAAGGCTGCTCTTACAGGCAGTGGGTTCGACGATCCCAGAGGAGCGTCCAGCGGGGACAAACAGCAAACAGGAAGTCAAGGAAAGGGTGTTCTTGAGCCACCCAGAGATTCATAGTACTTTCTGATTTTCCATTTCAAAATTGGAAGGATTAAGCCTGTCTCAATGCTGATTTTGTGCTTGTGGTATTTTTTTATATATAGACCAATAACCCGTGTCTCTCAGAGATACTTCAGAATAGAAACCCGATGATTGTCTATGATGAGCTTTCCACCCACTTTCGAAGATTCCAAGACTGCAGACACACTTTAAAAAAAAAGAAAGTTTTTATTGCATATAAATCTTCACCTGTTGACACCTATAAATCTTCACCTGTTGGCAAATGAGATTTGTTTACTTTCTAAAAGTACTGTTTGAACAGGATACTCAATTCTGGAGCCCATATATCTGAGGAGGAGGATTTTATAGGTTAGACCAGTGTTTCTCAGCATCAGCAACTGTAAAATGTGTGGACTTCAACTCCCAGAATTCTGAGTTGAATTCCACACAGCAAAGTGGCTGAGGTGAAAAGAGGTTAGGCTATGTAAAGCAATAACATGGTTTTCTTTTAGAGTCGCAATTTATAGTACATGATCATTTGTTTTACACATAAGATTTTATTGTAATCCCTCATCCTACAGTCTATCTCCAATTATCCTGTATATTTATCCATTTGCCTTCTCATGGGATTTATGTTGACTGCCAAATAAATTTAGGGAATGGGTGGCAGAGAGACTAAGCTAACTAACTTCTTAACTAACTAACTAACTAACCAACCAACTAACTTTTAATTCTAATCACACAATCTCGTTCACTACCTGGTTTGCATGTGACATTGTATTCCAGTAAATTTCCTCACTCTATCTGGCCCTAAATGCATCTTGAATGCCCAAGAAATGGGGACAAGGTCAATGAAAAGAAAGGTGGCATAAAGATATGCTGGAGGTGATTTGATTTTACATTGGAAGGCAGTATGGGAGAGCTCTATGTCCTTACTGGCAATACTTGACAAATTTTGTTGTCGTAATGTCAATAAAGTTGTGATCCCCAGTGTTATCTTGCGCTGCCTGTATGGGGAAAGGTATTATTTCACAATGACTGCTTCTCCATGATTGGTCAGGCAGACCCTCCCTAGCATTTAAATGAGGTAAGTGCCAATAACTGTGCTACTGCCTTTTCCATTACTACACATGTCCTGAATATAGAACAGCATTGTATCTGCAGAGATCTGGCCTCATGCTGAACCTGTTAAATATACAAAAGAACAAATTACTTCTGGTAATGTGAAGTTTTCCCTTCTATCTTTTGGGTTCAATTTGTTTTTAAATGCCAGTGTCATCTAAATACCAGATTTTTGAGATTCTGTGGGTATTTCCTCTCAAGCCGTAATGACCTCTTGGTCTCCCATGGAGTAAATCCTTTTTTATGGCTGAAAGCAGAGCTCTTTGATCGTAATAATTTTGGATCCATTGAGGTAACTGGATTTCCAGTAGATGGAAATAGACCCTCCTCTTTTCTGGTTTTTTATTTCTAGCATTTATACAGAATCCTCAATGGACTGAGCTGCTTCACAAAGATAAAAATGTATATTTATGAATAGGCTAGCTTCCTACATCTAAATTATCAGATTTGTTTGACAATGGAGTTTCAAATATCCTTTCATTTCATTTATTTCCCATAATATGCAGGCCATTAGTTCAAATAGCTTTTATCTAATCTTACAGGGCACCTCTTTCAGATTCAAATGCTATTTTATTTCTTTTATGCTGTGTAACATTTTAGATTTGATTCTAAAAAGTGTGGGATAGGAGCATAGAATCTTTCACATCAGTAATCTTTTCCAAAGTTCACCTGGTAATTATGGAGAGCAACTATATGACCCACAGATAAATCAGGACTGCCGCTGACATCTGCAGGACAAGCCAAAGAAAGGGGCAAAAGAGAAGACAAAGATGATGTCATCCTGCAAGTGCTGTGTCTTACATACCTGACTCATACAATGGGATGCATTACAAATATACAATGGCAATATTTGTATGATGATGTCATCACACAAATGACATCACTTTGGCTTGCTACAGATGCTGCTGGAGGATACATTAAGAAGCTCTGAAAACATGCACTTTGTGTTCAAAGCACTTTCATGGAATTCTATTTCAAGTGCTACACAGCTCTTTATATACAATTGTGCTTCCTCCCTCCTCCCCGAGAGGTATTTTCAGGGGAAAAAAAACTTTTTATACAAAAACATTGGAGAAAACAAATTGAGCAAAATGAATAAATAAATCCATGAAAATTGTCATTAAAGTAGTAACTCTGATGATGCCCAATATTTATTTTTTCACTATCTTCTTCTTCTTGTTGTGCCATATCCATCATCAGATGTCGGTGATCATGTTGGGGATCCTATTTTTATCAGCAGCCGCATGAAAAAGTACTGCTGAGTTTTGTCCAAACCAATCTCTTAGATTTTGGAGCCATGAGGTTCTTCTTCTGCCTGGACCTCAATTGCCTTCAATCTTTCCTTGGAGGATTAGTACAGAGCCTGTAGTACAGTGGACTAAAGCACTGTTATTAACATCTGCTGCTTGCAATTACTGCAAGTTCAAATCTCACCAGGCTCAAGGTTGACTCAGCCTTCCATCCTTTCTAAGGTAGGTAAAATGAGGACCCAGATTGTGGGGGCAATAAGCTGACTTTATATAAATATACAAAAGTATGAAGGCTATTGCTTAACGCATTGTAAGCCACCCTGAGTCTCCAGAGAAGGGCGGCATATAAATTAAAGCAAAAAAAAAAAAAGTGAAGTATGTCATATTTTTCTGGGTGTCGCATCACATGTCCGAAATATTCTAACTTTCGCTTTTTAATGGTTTTGATGATTTCCCTTGGCTTTCCCAGGCGGCTTATCACCTCCTCATTTCTGATTTTTCACTATAGGCCACAACAATTATTTCTCAGGGTATCAAGATTGGGTTAAGCTGATAAGCAGCAGTTGAGATGTACTGAATATTTCATCTGACAGTATTGCCTTGGACTGGTTACAAACGAACTATAGTTTAAACATATTAAGAAACTGAACGAATAGATTCAATATCTGTCTGAGTGAATAGATGTGTTACCTTGGTTCTTTTTCCACATTGATAAATTATTCAAAAATATTTCTTTTCTGTTTAGGAAGAAATCTGCGGAACATAATATTCAATCAATATTTCCCCACAGTTCTAGGCAATGCTTTCTTTGTATTCAAGAGATATACAAGTAGTCATCTACTTACGACCCCAACTGAGGCCAACATTTCAGTTGCTAAGTGAGACAATTGTTAAGTGAGTTTTGCTCCATTTTATGGCTTTCTTCCCACCATTGTTAAGTGAATGACTGCACTTGTTAAATTAGTAACATGGTTGTTAAGTGAATTTGGATTCCCCATTGACTTTGCTTGTCAGAAGGTTGCAAAAGGTGATCGCATAACCCTGCAAACTGCAACTGTCATAAACACAGTATGAGTCAGTTGCAAAGCTGACCATTACAGCATCCCCATGGTCATGTGATCTGAATGTTGATCACATGACCATGGGGATGCTGTAATGCTTGTAAATGCAAAAAACTGCCATAAATCACTTTTTTCAGTAATGTTGTAATTTCGAATGGTCACAAAATGAACAGTTGTAAGTTGAGGACTACCTGTATATATTCTCAAAAATATATTTTATACAGCAGTTGTCTAATCCAGGGCTTTCTACTATTAAAGATTTAAACAAAAATGAAAATGGAAAAAAAAGAAAAGAAAAAAATTGGTCAGCCCAAATGTGGTTGTACTTATTTTTAAAATGTGTGATGCTCCAAGAAGTCCTGGCACTGCAATTGTAGTGGCATGTGGGTCTGTCTATGGAGATTCTTAGTCATCCAGGTCATGCTTGTCCCAAAGGTGCTTTTTCAAGAGGCTTCCTCAGTAGAATTGAAGAAACTTCTTAGATGAGAAGCGAAACGTCTTCAAAGAAAAGAAAAAAAAAGAAAGCCCAGTTGCCCCTTGAAAAAGCACCTTTAGGATATCTGTGAGTTCATTTACATGTGTATGTGAGTTGTTGTCATTGCTGAAAATGCAACAGGATTTTTAAAAGCATAACAGATAGAAAATTATATTTGCACTATTATTTGGTCTTACTTATCTTTAAGAACATCAACATTGACAAGAACTAAATTGCTGTTTCGTTCTCAGTTAGGAAATGATTAAACTGATTAAACATGCTTTTTGTTCACTGACATAACTTCCAATAAACGGTGGCCCTGAATTTCTTTTGTGCATTTTAAAAGACAATTTATCAGTTGCCTCCTAAAGACAGCATTTACACTGCCGAAAGAAATCATCTTCTCATTCCACAATCTGAGCAAAAATTATACTCTGTCAACATAATTTGGGATTGCATCAAATAATGATTTCCTAAACACCATTCCTTACCACATATTTTAAGTGTTAATTGTTCTGCGGAAAAGATCGAGAGAGATCATTCTATAGTTAAAAAAAAAAAGATTATAAATGCCTAAATGCTAACACAGTGGAATTGTGCTAGTTATTTTCCACAAGCACCACAAAGCTTTCTAATGTGTAATATTGAGGAACCAAGCTTATTTTTGACTGCAAAGTGTCAGAAAAACAAAATCACACTTCTGTAAACCCAAATTATTTCTTTCTGTTTTATAATCATGGAAGCTTGGTTATAGCCTTGACTATTCTTAAGCTAGAAATGGTCCAAAAGGACCATTTGATTAGTACCATGGTTTGATTTTCAGAGTCTGCAAGGTATAAAACCCATAACAATTAAAGCATTCATGGTTACATGCCAACAAAGTGGCAATAACAGTTAATAAATAAGAATGAAATAATAGTGCAATGAATTCAATCAATGAATGTCCCTCTGGAATAGTTCGGTTTTTAGCAACTTCTCAAAGGCAACCAGTGAAGGGTCCATAGGATCTGGTTTAATGTGCTCCAAGATTCCTAATGTTGGGAGATAGTGAGCATGCAGGCCACTGTATTCTGAACTAGTTGCAATTTCTGAGAAATGTTTCAGGGCAACTCTGTGTAAAACACATTGAAATATTCAATCATGTAATGTAACTGTAATCAGTTTGTCTTGCACCAGGGAGTGTCACAAGTATTACACCTGCTGCAGTTGGGCCAAAGCCTTTTAGTCACAGCCTCTGGTTGCTGTTCTGCAAGTTGGTGCAAATCTAGAAGCCCCCTCAATTCATGAATCTTCTCTTTCATGGCTACTACCTGATATCCAGAGATGACACTGACAGAGAATCTTTGTCACTGCGTTATTTTATTTCCCAGCTGAGCTTCATTATTTTTGGACTAATAGACTTACTGTAGTTTGCCAAGTTCCTTATCAGTAAGATACTACGCATGTCCATCCACCCACATTCCTTCACTTGCTTCACACACTCTTTCCTTTGTTCTCCTGCCAGAGAGGTCCGTCTTGAACCGGCAGGAGATCTCGCTTGCCAAAATGTAACAATTAACTTTTCTTAGTTAGTGAGGTGCTTTATTTTCTTTATAACAAATAAATGAGTTTTATTAGAAACCTTCCTCGCATTTCTTTTCAGATTATTGCAACTTGGAATAAGCCACGATACATCTCCTCTAAACCAGGGTAATTAGTCCCAGAGCCAAACATGGGATTAATAAATGCCCTGACATCTGGTAGCTCTCGGACGGTTTGATTTATGGCTTTTTCCTTGTTTTGTTATTTCTGATAAGAGCGCATAGGCAATTAGTTTTTAGCTACTGAGGTACGCTAATTATATTGCTAAGATGCCGAAACAGAAGAAAAAAGGCAAAGTGAAACCAAGACCACTCTTCGTAAATGATTTGATTGATCTTTCCAACGAAGAGGTGGCACACAGGAGATTTCCAGATTTCCAGCCCCTTACTACAGCCACACGCCTGGAACAAGAAGAAGCCGTGGGAACAGAAATGGAGGGAGATAAGACAGAAGCTGTTTTTGAAGATGATGATTTACGACTGAGGTCAGTAACATTTTCTTCTGATCTTCCAAGCTCTGAAAAAGTCTTCCCAGAACCTTCTGAATTTGTAATGCTCGATGCAAGGCTAAAGCACACTGCTGAGCAAAATTCCTCCCATGCAGAGAGAGAAACAATTTATTATTCTCCTCGAAGCTCTAAGCTCACCCTGGATGAGCTGGCTATGAAAGCCTATCGTGACCGTATAAAACTCTATGAACAGCAGCTATCCCAGGCAAAAATGGCTATATCTATGCTTGAGCAAGATAAGGGAGATAACTTAAATTTTTCAAAAAGCGCCATATTGTCTTCTTGCTCAGAGCCAAAGACACTCCCCCTGCTGGATTCTGTGTCAGGCCAATTAAGGCAAAGAGCACTGCATACGTCACATGAAAGTCTCCCTGATCAAGTTACACATGTCTTACATAACCACTCCTACTCTAAAGCATACAATGCCACGTATGCAAAGCTGCCCAAAGGTGCAGCACCATCTGCTGGCAAAAGTAATTTACTACAGGAAGCTGAAATGCCACAAGTGTTTCCACAGGCCCAAACTCAAACACCCCCTGGCGGTGTTGGTGTCCTTTTAGATGGAACACAGGCATGCTTTATGAAGCAAAGGCAAATGACTGCATCTCCAGCAGGTCATGCCAATATTGCAGATCAAGCACAAATGGCAACTGGATTAAAGCAGATTCCAGTGCATCAGCCACAGCAGCTACAAATGCCTGCATATGTGCCCCAGCCACAAGTGCAAATAGGGCCACCTCCTGGCCCACCTCCAGTGGCACAACCAAGACCATTTTTAGGTCCACAACAGGCACAGCAAATACCACAGGCATTCCTGCCAGCACAGCCAGCATACCAAGTGCAGGCTCCTTACCAGGCATTTTCTGTCTCTCCACTAACTGGTGAGTCAAAACTAAAAATGTCAGGACACAATTACAAAGCCTGGGTCAGTGAGATTACACTATTGCTTCTTAGAGAAGGCACGCACTGTATGGTATTTAACCCACCTGCTCAACCTTGGACTTATGCAATAAGAGATATAGAGATAAGGGCTCGCACAACATTATTGATGTCCATGGATACTGAACTGCAGGTCACTTTTCCACCAAATACAATGGCCCGACAAATTTGGGCTGAATTGGAAAATTGCTACAGGCCTATCTCAATTGAATCTTCATGTTTACTCATGTCTGAACTCCACGGTTCGAGATTGAAACCTGGTGAACAAATTGGAGGACATTTGACCAAACTGAAAGGTCTGAGAACAGAATTGAGAGAAAGAGGCCATAACATTGAAGATATTCAAATGATCAGTATCATTATTAACTCTTTGAATTATGAATGGAAAGATGCTGTTACAAAAATTAACCAAGTCCCTATTGCTCAACGCACAGTGGACAATGTCTGTAGACTTTTAATTGAAGAAGAGGCATTCATGTTGGCCACGCCACACCTGAGAGGACCACCCGCATCAAAAGCTCCAGCTAGGCGCCCCTTCCGAGGAAGGACCTATGCTCCAAGGATGCCAAGATGCTACACCTGCAATCGTGTGGGACATGCCACCCGGGATTGTCCCCAATGAGTTCCAGCTCCCGTCACGTACCAGCCCAGAGGAACAGATTCCAGAGGCAGAGGCAGAGGCGGAAGACAAGGTCGTCGTGGTCCCCGGCGTGATCCACAAACTCCACTCGCCACATTGGCTTTAACCAATGATCCACAACCTCAACCAGAGTATGACAGACAACTCCTGTGGACTTTGGACAGTGGTGCAGCATTGCATGTTACCTATAGAAAGGAACTTTTCACAGAAATGCACGAGTCTGAACCAGAACTACGTGAACTTTATTCTTTTTCAAATCATCCTTGTCAGGTCAAAGGAAAAGGAACTGTTTATGTTGAAGAGCTTGATGCATTCATTCCTGATGTTTATTACATACCAACAGCAACCTGTAATTTGCTTAGTCAGTGTCACTTGTCTAGAATATTAAAGTTCCAAGTTCACCACCTTGAAAAAGCAAGTTACATAGTTAAAGATGGAGATATTGTTGCTGAAACCATATTAATTGGTGGTGTTTATTACTTAAAGCTAAAGCCTAAAAAACAAGCACAGGCAAGTATGCAAACTCCAAAAAGGGAACGCACAGGCCCAGATAGAGATGCTCCAGAGAGAGATCCTGTTGCTATTCCTAAGGCTCCTAAAGCCAACAAAAATAGAATTGGTAAACAGGTTGCTCAGAGCAAGCCTGAGGTTCCACATAAAAATGTTAATGTTGAGAATTCACTAACAGGTAAACCTTTGCATTCCAGGTGTATCCACAAATAGCATAGAAGATTGGGGCATGCCAGTTTCCGTGTTCTTAGGAAGATGCCGGAGTTCGCAAAAGGTTTGGATCTAAAAGGGTGTAAGGTGTTTTTGGATTGTGCTGTATGCAAGAAGGCCAAATCCAAAGCAGCAGCCATTCCCAAACGCGCTACACGCCTGTCAACACGCATTTTTGATTTGGTTCACATTGACATAGTTGGTCCATTCCCGCCATCATTTGGTGGTAGAAAATATTTTCTAACAATTGTTGATAATTACTCTAGATATGGATATGTATATCCTATGAAAGAAAAATCAGAGACCTTTCAGATCTTTAAAGACTTTGCAACCCTTGTTTCTACCCAACACCAAGTTCGCATCGCCAGAATCCAGAGTGATCGTGGTGCCGAATTCATGTCTCAGCGTTTCCAGGACTGGATGCGTAAGAATGGAATTATTCATCAGACTTCGGCCCCTTACACACCGGCTCATAATGGAGTCGTAGAACGAAGACAAGGGGTACTGCAAACCATGATGCGTTGTCTCCTAGAAGACGCCAACCTTGGTAAGATATACTGGGGTGAAGCTATCAAGTATGCAAATTACATTGTCAACCGTACTTGGAGCAGTGTAACAAATCAGACTCCTTTCTTCATGTTGTATGGCTACAAGCCTGATCTTAAAAACATCCATATTTTTGGTTCATACGCTATGGTGAACATTCCCTTAGCTCAAAGAAGAAAAGGAAGTCCAGCAGCAAAGAGACTGAGATTTATGGGTATTGATGATAACTCAAAATGGAGCAGATTTATTGACTCTAAACATGCAATTGTGATTTCCCAATCTGCTAATTTTGAGGAAGATATTGACTGGTCCAGGATTCATTCCAATGATCCTGGAGTTTATTTTCCCAGAGATGATACTGCTGATGCCACGCAGATTGATGACCAAGATTCCACTGATTCTTCTCAACCCGATGTTCCGTCTTCGCAAGCCGCGGATGCTGACGCTAGCGACGAAAGTGAGGACGAGGACGAAGCAGAAGAAGACTGGACAGTTGTCCCGAGATGTTCCAAGAGGGCCACAAAAGGGATCCCTCCACAACGATATTCTTGGCAACTGACAAAAGCACCCTTGCCTTTGATTTGCAATGTTACACTTCCACCTGATAATTTCACACAAATCAAGCAGCTCCCTAATTCAGAGCAAGACAAATGGTATGAAGCAATGCAGGTTGAAATGGACAGTCTAAAGAAACTTAAAGTATTTACACCTGCAAAACCTCCAGCAAACAAAAAGGTCATTGGCACACGATAGGTCTACAGAATCAAAAAGAAACCAAATGGTGAGTCACTGTACAAAGCCAGACTCGTAGCTCAGGGTTTTGCTCAACGTTATCCTGAGGACTACACAAATACTTACTCACCGACAGTCAGAACTGAGAGTGTAAAAATTGCTTTAGCAACTGCAACTATCCTTGGTTTAGAAGTTTTCCAGTTTGATGTTGACACGGCTTATCTACATGCAGACCTAGATGAAGAGATCTACGTGAGAAGTCCTCCGGGATTCCGACAGCAAGAAGGGGATACCTGGTTCCTAAACAAAAGTCTTTATGGTCTGAAACAATCTGGTTTAATGTGGTACTTATGTCTTACTGACAAATTAAATTCAATGGGCTTTATTAAGTCCGAAACTGATGAGTGCGTGTTCACAAAAAGATCTAACAATGCATATGAGATAGTTCTTGTTTATGTTGATGATATTGTTTATATTGGTCCAAATAAGCAAATGAGTGAAATTTTTGCCAAAGCTTTGCAGAGATACTTCACACTGAAATCATTAGGTCACATTAGCACTTATTTAGGTGTTCAGATTGAAAAAACACAGAAGGGGTTTAGTCTTTCACAAGAATATAAAATTGAATAAGTTTTGCATCATTGCAACATGAAAGATGCTAACACAACAAAGACACCCATGCAAACAGATTTTCACAACTTGACACAAGAAGAAAGTCCTGAGTTCGAGGATCAAACACTTTATCGTTCAGTCATTGGGTCACTATTGTACATTAGTAGTTGGACCAGACCCGACATTGCACTTAGTGTTAATCTTTTATCACGACACGTAGGTAAGGCAAAACAGTTTCATTGGACATGCATTAAGAAATTATTGAGATACCTAAAATACACTAAACACTTGAAGTTATTGTTAGAACCAACACATACTGATTATGCAGAATTATGTTGTTATGCAGATTCTGATTGGGCAAGTGATAAGAAATCACGTAAAAGTACTTCAGGTTATATGATGTTCTTAAATGGATGTCCTGTTTATTGGCAAGTACGTAAACAGAATTTTGTTTCTTGTTCATCTACTGAAGCTGAATATGCTTGTGTTTCAGATGCATGTAATTCCCTAACTTGGTTTGATGCTTTAGTCACAGATATCTGGACACACCCAATCCGACCGATCACCGTGATGGAAGACAATGAATCGGTGGTTTATATTTCTGAATCTCATTTCACAGGTTCTAGGTCCAGACACATTGACATCCGTTATCAAAACATAAAATATTTAGTGAAAAAAGGTTTTGTCAAAATGCAATATGTATCTACACATGATCAAATTGCTGATATGCTCAACAAACCACTTCCAGCAGCTCAACACGAGTATCTGCGTGAGAAGATGTGCCTTATTTGATGATGAACTGATATTCGCTCAACTGGCAAAGAAGGGGAATGTCACTGCGTTATTTTATTTCCCAGCTGAGCTTCATTATTTTTGGACTAATAGACTTACTGTAGTTTGCCATGTTCCTTATCAGTAAGCTACTACGCATGTCCATCCACCCACATTCCTTCACTTGCTTCACACACTCTTTCCTTTGTTCTCCTGCCAGAGAGGTCCGTCTTGGACCGGCAGGAGATCTCGCTTGCCAAAATGTAACAATTAACTTTTCTTAGTTAGTGAGGTGCTTTATTTTCTTTATAACAAATAAATGAGTTTTATTAGAAACCTTCCTCGCGTTTCTTTTCAGATTATTGCAACTTGGAATAAGCCACGATACATCTCCTCTAAACCAGGGTAATTAGTCCCAGAGCCAAACATGGGATTAATAAATGCCCTGACAATCTTGTAGCACAAACAAGAAGTCTAGCTTGAGTTCAGCTTCAGTTTGTTTTCTTCCATCCAGATCCTTACTGAAACTTCCCACTAAAGAAGGAACAGAATTACAATAAGACAGTGCCCTAAACCTTCAGTTCCAACAGATGATCTAGTAAGGTATCATGGGTCATTATACTGAAGGCTGAAAAGATATGCAAAAGAATAAGGAAGAGTATACTATTTCCATCTGAGTCCTGATACAAGTCAAGGAGAGCAATATTGTCACTGATCCATACCTAACACAGTTTGAATAATATCCAGATACCCAGTTGTATCTAGATTATTGCAAGGCTGGTTTGTCACCATTGTCCCAACGAATTTTCTGAAAAAGAGTAGGTTAGAGATCTGACTGTAGCTGAGTAAACCTCTTGAATCCAGACGTGACCCAGACATGATCAGTAAGGGGTGTACCAGAGTTTCCTTTAAAGCTTCAGGAACTCCCAACTCTGTATATAGGCATTAACAATTTTCTAGATCTAAGTAGTTACTTCTCTGCCTACTCCTTGCAACAGCCAGAATGGGCAGTGACCCAAGAAGCAACATCTCAGGACAGTGCCCCAACCACTATTAAGGACTCTGCAGATTCAAAGCTTTGGCGAACCTGAGTGATTTTATCTGTGAAGTCCTATGGAAATTGCTCACATATGGATGACAATTTGCTAATGCAATAAAAGAGGAGAAATAGGCATGTTTCAGATTCAAAGAGTGATCCCATATTTTCAATCAATGGCTATGTGTCTACTGGTTTCCCCCTTGAAGGTATCTGAAGGTCTCTTGTTTGCCAATAGCTTTGTTTGGTGTGAAAATCAGAGACTTCAGATTCACAAGCTTCATGGTTTCATTTCATTTCCAATAGAAATTGTACAGAGAACTAGACCATTTATATTATTTCTCCTATGGTTTTTAAAATCAGGAACATATGTTTTCTAGTCATTCCACTAAGTATGATGATAGCTAGGAATTTGGATGTTTACTAGCATCAAGCTATGGTAAAGAAGAAAGTGTTCTGGTATGCAATCATTAATTTAAAGTTATAGGAACTGAGCCATGTAATATATGCAGATCATTTGGTTTATAGAAGTTTGCCTTAAAGACTCACATTTAGCTACTTACTGTTTGCTTAGAAACTACTAGAAAAGGCAAGGAAAGATCAATGAATGAATTCAGATGAATTCAGCAGAACTACTTCATAAAGGGAATTGATCATAATTAAATTAGTTGCACTTCTTATTGTATAAAATGATTTTAATTGTTTTGCAGTAATAAGCAAGATGCTAAATTATTTTTTCATATCGTTATCCATTATTAAGGGGAAAATAATTTGTTCTATAAATGTGTCCATATGACTGATTTTTTAAAAAATCTGTAACTCTTTGTTGCTAGAAAGGAAGGAAGGAAGGAAGGAAGGAAGGAAGGAAGGAAGGAAGGAAGGAAGGAAATCAATGGGCCCAAGAATACACATGGAACAATGGAGACATATTAGCAAAAGAGTTGATACAAAGAGTTCCGAATATCTCCTTTGCCAGAAAAAAAACATTTTAATTTTATTTTATCTATACCCCCAAAAAATTCCTGCCCTTTTTTTTTTTTTTTAATAAAAAAGTTTTTATTTTCTGATCAAACAAGTATACAATATAAACAATCATTCATACTATCATCAGAAAAAAAGAAAAAAAATCAATTTAGTAAACTCAATCTTCAACCCCTCCTCACCACCCCCCACCCCCGACTTCCCAGAACAAAAACAGGGCATAGATTTCACCAAACATTCGCTAAAATAAACTAGCTAACTGCAAGATTTAATAACTCCCAAGACCCCTTAACTCCCCTTTTACAATTTCATCAACCTCCCTTTATATAAACACAAAGTAACATGTAATCCAATAACTCTAAGAATTTTAAAACCATTAACAAATCTTAAACATTCAAACCTAAAAACATTTTTCCCCCTCCTACTTTTCTCAAAGTTCAGATATTTTGAAATCTCATAACAAAAAATAAACCTTAGATATTCACTAATTAAATTTCTACATTTTTGTAATTAACCATTAGTACATTAACTAGAAAACCAAAAAAGATTAATCAACCATTAATACATCATATTTAAAAATCAATATTCAACTTTATACTTTTTCCCCCTCAGTAGTTATAACACCTAAAACATAATCAATTTAAACCATGAATAGAACAACTGCAAAGCCAAAAAAAAAAAAAAATTAATCTTCCATTCTTGGTTTCTTATTTTAAAATCTCATAACAAAAAATAAACCTTAGATATTCACTAATTAAATTTCTACATTTTTTAAGTTTCTAAATTTCCCCCCTTCATTATTCCTCCCTCCAATTTTTAAAATTTAAAAGATAATCAACAACATAATTAACCATTAATACATAAACTAAAAAACCAAAAAGGATTAATCAACCATTAGTACATCATATTTAAAAATCAATATTTAACTTTATACTTTTTCCCCCCCTCAGTAGTTATAATACCTACAACATAATCATTTTTAACCATGAGTAGAACAACTACAAAGCCAAAAGAAAAGATTAATCTTCCATTCTTGCTTTCTTTTTATATTTTTTCCAATCTTTCTGCATCCCTCCTACTTCTATTTTGAGGAGGTTTTTCATTTTAATTTGAGGTTGATATAACTGCAAAAATTGTCCCCTTTTTAAAAAAGTTTCTTCTGATTTAGAGCCCCCAAATCGCCTCTTCATGCTTATATAAATCAGTTCATTCCTTCGTCTGTAAAACCAAAGTTTGTCAAGAGTTTGTGAAGAAAAGTTCAATTGTTTCTTTTCTATTAAATGTATAGATGCCACTGACAAGTCTCCTTCATCTTCTGAAACTTCGAAAGTCTGGTCATTTACTACTTTTTTCCAAACCAAGTCATAATTTTGAAGGATTCTATCAATTTTTCCGAAAAGAGCAGAGAGTAAGCTCGAAAATTCTTGAGAAAATTCTTCCACCCTCTCTGCTGCAATATCTCCTGAGTTGTCATCATGCTCCGTAGTTGTTTTAATTTCCTCAGTCATTTCTGTTGTTATCCCTTTAAGAATTGCTATTTGGTTACTTATAGCTGCAGTATGATTATTCATGGCTTCTTTTATAAATTCTGTAAGTTCTGCATCAAAATCCTTACAACTCTGTAAATCAGACAACTGTTTCGTTTCTGACACCTCCAAATAGCATCCAGCACTTTCAAGATCTCCTTTCTTAGAAGCCATTTTATTTTAAAGAAATTTTCTTTCTTCCCACAACCATAAAATCATAAAGTCAGAGCCATCCTTTTGAGCAGCATTCAGCAATTTCTTTATAAACAATCTTTTCCCAAACAGCTCTTCAAAATCTATTCCAGCAACTTAAAGCCAGTCTCTGAGCACGAGTCTATTAGCAAAAACTTTTTCTAACTTTCCCTTTTAAAATCGCAACAAAGAAACGCCATCTTAACTTCCAGCTCAGAAAATCCAATTAGAAACATTGTATCCCCGGAGTTAAGTGTTATACTTGCAAAAAGCTTGTCCTCCTGCTTCTGTTCCGCCTGCTTTTTTGAAATCATTTAATCTTCTGTTTGACAGCAGAAATTGGACGCAACACCTAGCTCTGTAAAAAAAAACAGAGTCCCCCCGGATCCGGAGCTTCAGTGGGCTGAACGGGGAGCTCTCACCCTCCTAACCCCTGGAATTAATCCAGGGGTTTTCAGGGAGCTCTACCCTCACCCACCTGCTCTCCTCCCCTTCTTTTCCCGAAGGGGAGATTTTCAAGCCGTTTGACAGCTGATTAACGCTGTCAGAACGGCTCAACGGAATCACGGGGGCGGCGGTCTAAAAAGACCGTCAATGGTGCTGCGGAGCCAACCCGGAAGTCCAAAATTCCTGCCCTTTTAAAGGCCCGTTAATATGTTAAAAGTTTTGGATATCATACAGAACTAAAGCCAAGCTATATAACAATAAGCACATAAGGTAAAGGTAAAGGTTCCCATTGCATATATGTGCTAATCATTCCTTACTCTAGGGGGCGGTGCTCATTTCCATTTCAAAGCCAAAGAGCCAGGCCTGTCCAAAGATGTCTCATGTGGCTGCCATGACTAAACGCCAAAGGTGTACGGAACGCTGTTACCTTCCCACCAAAGGTGGTCCCTATTTTTCTACTTGCATTTTTTACATGCTTTCGAACTGCTAGGTTGGCAGAAGCTGGGACAAATAACGAGAGCTCACCCTGTTATGTGGCACTAGGGATTTGAACCACTGAACTGCCAACCTTTTGATTGACAAGCTCAGCATCTTAGCCACTGAGCCACTACGTCCCTAATAAGCAGATACTGCACAGAAAAAGAATATAGTCATTGCAACAGAACAAAAATTCACTAAAAAAACATCTCATATAGGGAGCCTGTAACCCATCCTAGCCAGATCAGGAAAGAATCAGATCTTCAAGGCTCATTTAAAAAATAACAAATTTACTGGGGATGGGAAGGGAAGTAGGGCTGTTGTCTTTCTCTAGGACAAAGACAGGCACACTCTGGTCATCAAAAGAAGGGGATTTACTATAATTCTGATTTTTATAGATCAGGGCCTTTGAGAGTCCTGGGGTCCAAAAATTGTCCCTTTCTAAAACATGAGAAGTGTGAAATAATAGAAACAAGAAAGTGGAAAAAACATTGATGTTTCCCTGAATAGGTCAGAATCTTCACTGAGAAGATTGGGGTTCAAAAGTTAATGGAAAGAGAAATGTTAGCATCCTTAAAATAAGACTTTACAGGGAACTCTATGAGGATAACAAGAATCCAGAATTTATCTTTTATCTGACAGTATGTTGGCTACAGAGAGAGCATGAAGGCTGACAACAAAGATAAGATTCATACCATGACTCATTTGCAATAACATAACTTTGCAGCTATTTTGGGATTTGTTGTGTGCGTTGTGCTGCAGTTATGAGAATAAATTCCCTTCTATGAATGCCCTGGTTGAAGCAGATAACTCTACCAAAACAGACTTTGTGTTGTGGTCTGCCAGTGGTCTGCGGAGCTGGCAGCAGAGTCGGACAGTGAGGAGATTGGGGAGGAACATGGGCCAGTCCTAGAGTTTGGGAAAGGCTCGGATGAGGGCTCTGCTTCGGAGTCAGAGAAAGGTCCATCTGGGAGGTACGTGCTGCCTCCGGAGCCTCCAGAGCCGGACCTCAGTGAGGCAGAGCAACAGGGGAAGCCTGTTCCCAGTGCGTGCATGCGCAGAGCTGCCAGAAAGCAAGTACAATTAAAATAAATGGGACGACTCAGGATTAGGGCTTGGAGATTATTGGCTCCTCCCATAAGTCTTAACAGAGGAGCAAAGGGACATGGGCCTTTGCAGGAAGCAATGTTGTTAATTCTGTTCAGTTTAAAGTCTGATGCTCTGTTTGATTCTGGACTCCATGTGGCTTTGCCAATTAAGTCTTTAGCAGCATGTCAATGGAGATAAAGGTGGGTGATTATCAGCCTTATCCCGAAGGACTCTTTACAACTATTTGGGACTTGTCTGTGAATGAACAGAATTCACAGCTGTTGCGATAAAAGAGGTTTTTGGGACTACCCGTGTGTTTTACTGACTCAGGAAGCCTAGGTCAAAACACTTTGGGCTTCTTTTTCTACTTGTGCATAATACTTTACCTGCAAATGAAGAAGTATTTTATGTACTTTCTCTTTTGTGTAAATCTAGTCTTTATTTTTATTTTATTTTTCAAAATTCAAGCAGACTTACCTGGGAAAATCTCCATACAATCTGTTGGTTTTGCTGCTACATTGTACCCTTTCCTGATTTGGAAATTACCATGTTTTATGTATAAGACATTCCCCCCCCCCAAAAAAAGTGGGTGGAAATGTCTTTGTATCTTATACAGCGAATGTTGTCGAAGCCCTGCCCACCCTTCGGCCTCTACCCTTCGGCCTCTGGCCCCCAGAAAATTACCTCCTGGCAGCAAACAGGCTGGTCAGCTTCAGCACAGCCTGATTTAGCACAAACAGCTGATTGGTGGTTGAATCAGCCTCCAGGAATACCACCTATCATCTGTTCCAGGCTGCAGGGATCACTACCATCCATCACTGCCATCGGCACCCATCACTGCTGCTGCCTATCGCCGCCTCCACATGCCCCATTTTCGGCCTCCGCACATCCACTTTTTGGCCTCTGCATGTCCTGTTTTTGGCCCATTCCAAATGGCGGGGAATGGGCCAAAAACAGGACACACAGAGGCTGAAAACGGGGTGCGCAGAAACTGAAAACAGAACGTGTGGAGGCCAAAAATGGGCATGCTGAGGTGGTGATAGGCGGCAGCAGCGATGTGGTGGTGATGGTGGCAACAGGCAATGGTGATCCATGAAGCCTGGAACAGCTGATAGGCATTATTCTAGGAAGCCGATCCAACCACCAATCAGCTGCTTGTGCTAAATCAGGCTGTGCTGAAACTGACCAGGCTGTTTGCTGTTTGCTGCAAGGAGGTAAATTGCTGGATGGCAGAGGCAGATTTTTTTCCCTTGTTTTCCTCCCCAAAATCTAGGTGCATCTTGTACTTCGTAGCATCTTATAGTCCGAAAAATACAGTACTTTGGTTTTTTTTAATTTTCCACTCCACCCTATTCCATGTATGATATCATGAAAGCATAATTATGGAATTTCTAGCAAATTATTGATTTATTTTCTTTTCCTTATAGGATTTTTGTTCTGCTGTGGGAGGAAGGACAAGATGGGACAATTTTTCACCATTTTGCTGTTGGCCATTGGAGGAAAACTTCATTGGAAAAGACCTTGATGTTGGGAAAGATTGAAATTGAAAGGAGAAGGGGATGGCAGAGAATGAGATGGTTAAATGGTGTCATCAGTGTAATGAATGTGAATTTGGGCAAACTCTGAGAGGCATGGAGGACAGAGGAGCTTTATGTGCTATGGGGTCATGAAGAGTCAGACACAACACAATGAGCCAATCAGTGTTCCCTGATCAGTTGTTGTTGTTGTTGTTGTTGTTGTTGTTCAGCCACTGTGTTTTTTTAGTGTCTAGAAATATAGGCAATTCCAAGCAAGGTGGGGTTTCTTTTTATAAAATTAGGATGTTCAGTAGTTTCATGTAACAAAAAAAAAGTCCTTTAGGCTTTTTTCCAAAGGCTCCAATCATGATTGGTATAACAGCAGATTCAGTGGTGGGATTCAGTCAGTTTGCACCACTTCGGGAGAACCGGTTGTTAACTTTCTGAGCAATTTGGCAAACTGGTTGTTGGAAGAAATCATTAGGGCAGAGAACCAATTGTTAAATTACTTGAATCCCACAACTGAGCAGATTTCTTTTTCATATGTGTTCAACTTTGATTTGTAGTATTTAATATTTTTTCCAATTGCTTTTCTTCAATACTTCCATTATCTGAAATGGTAACATCAATGAATCAGCCTTTCTTCTTTTCAGTTATTGTTATTATCAGACTTGATGCCTGTCTGCTTGGATCTTTAAAATTGCATAAGATCTTAACCTGTTCATTTTCCAAAATCTTCTTAACTTGATGGTCTCAATAGGTTTTGCTATATTTAAATCCAAAATTCAGGAAAAATTTGCAATGAATAACTTTGGTAACTGCTTATAGGTATTCTGCGGCCACTGATCAATTGATCAATTGTTTCATCCTTTTCACTATGAAGGCAACATTTGCATATATTGATTAAAAAAAACCGTGGTAAAATGACCTGAAATATATATAGATTTTTATTTAACCATATCTTCTACCTCTTAGTTTACATTTTTAAATGACTGATCTGATTTGCAGTTTGAGATAAATACATTGTTCAATGTATTCTGTGACACAGTTCTTAGCTCAAAACTCAAATCAGATTTTAGAAAGACACTGAACTGATTGTGTGACAACTTTAATGGATTAAAAGTATTCTCTATATTCAAGGAACTCAGGGCATTTCTTTTACAACTGTTCTATAAAATAGGCTAAGTTAAATACCTAGAAGACTGGATTTCTGGACACTAATTTGCAAATATTATATTTTTCACCTTATACTATGTTCTCTAAAAACAAGTCTTGTGAAAATGAAACACAAATGGTCAAATATTTGGACAAAAGTTGAGAAAAAAATCAGAGTCAAGTTCGTGATTCGGCCAATATTCTAACTAGCAGTCTTTAATCTATCATCATAAATAATTATAAGACATTTAAAAACTGTTACATGTCATAATGTGAAGAGTCAAGGGTTTTTTTTCCTATTAAGACTGATAATACTGTTTACTTTTTATAAGTATAAGTATACTTTTTATCCGTTTACCTATTAAGAGGTGATTGCACAAAAGTGTGTGTGTGTGTATGTACACAGGTGAGAGAGAGGGAGGGGGGAGAGAGACACACACAGAGTTGTTCCCTTGTTTACAGCACAAATGCAGTGAAGATATTATATTTATTTGCCAGTGTTTCATATTGAACATTAAGATTATCAAAGTCTTTCTTACAAAAGAAACAAATGGCCAGCACCATGTAAGAACCAAAGGGCTTTTTACCACAGCAGCTCAGAGACCTACCCTGGGTCTCTGGGAAATTGAAGGCTATTGTCTCAATCTCACTTTCGCTCTCCCCCAGTGATGTTTAATTCAGCCACATACTGAATGGCCACTAACAAGCATACTTTCCACTGCTTGTAGCAGAAAGTTCCATAAGCTAGTTACCTTTACTGCCAGTTCCAGTCAGTAATGCAAGCCCTGATACGCTTGATTGCTTCAGAATATATATTCTGTGCAATGTTTTACCGATGGCAATAATGCACTGAGGATGCAGGGATAAAACACTTCAAAAATTAATCTTAATATAATTATCTGTATAGCTTTTAGGGCTCTGCAAAGTACTAAAAGAACGCTTTGATTTGCCAAAACTTTGATTGAATCCTTCTATTGGCTCATTCTCAAAAGGGCCTTTCAGAGTACTTTACAATATGTTTCTATTATTTCTGGAGTCCTTGCAGAATTCAATGCAGCCATTTATATTAAATATATGGAGAATGCTGGGATAGTATTGAAAATGTGATGGGCTCTCTGTAAAGTCATGAATAGTTAGCTAATCAGTTAACACTTCTGAAAGAGAATGATGGAGGGTTTCCAATGGAACCCCAAATTATTTAAGGTTCAATTTTTTAAACAAATTAGCAGACTGCATTGTGGACAAAACAAGAAGCTAGCAGCCATACCCAAAGTAATGAAGTACTAATGCGATAAATGAAGGTATTAACAACAGAAACGCAAACTAGCCTTTGAGAATATATTTTGTAGCTGAGAAATCTTTGTGGCCAGGGATAGGATAATTAGTTTTTAGATAGTAGCTAGGTATATTCAAAGGCATCCATTTTATGAAGATGAGTAGTCTCATTTAATATACCCCTGACAGTGAGTTTTAACCAGACCCAATCACTAAAGATAATTTTAATCAATGTGTAACAGTAATGACCTTTGAAATTGAGGCTGATTAATTCTAATTATAAAATAGCTAATGAAATAGAAGAGTTCCTTTGCATACATCAATAAAGAGGGCTTGCAATCTTAAACCATTCCAGGCATTGTTCATTGGCCTCCAGTACTGTAATGGTCAATAATTTAGTTTGTATTTTAATACAAATGTATTCTGGTATCAAGTTTAAGTAAACCCTCATTTGGGAAAAAAATTCTATTGCACTTCTTTAAACCTCCAGCCCATCTGAGCTGCTTTGAGATAATAAAGCAATGGGTAAGAAGCAACATCATTGGAATAAAAAAGCCCACCATTCACTTGGGGTTAATCTCTGTGCAGTTCCTCAATCATCCAAGTCATAGTTGTCTCAAAGATGCTTCCCCCCCACCCCTTCAAAAGGCAGCTTCTTCCAGCATCTAAAGAAACCTTCTTGAATGAGAAGTGAAATGTTTCCTTCTTCTTCCTCAAAGAAAAAAAACAGTCCAGTTGCATTTTGATGGGAAAAACAAACCAACCTTTGAGACTCAGGTCTAATGGAGCGATTCTCTTCCATGCTACTCCTGCCAATTCAATTGGGAACTCAACTCATCTCTCAGCCTTCTAAATATGAACTCTAATCTGACCTTACAATTTACATTCTGTACAATTGAAGCAAATCAATTCTTTTGATAATAACTAAATGGGTGCCAGGCACATGTCCCATTTTTATTGATTTAATGGTACAGATGCCCCTATTTTCTGTATGTATGGAGATTCTCAGTTATCCAGGTCATAGTTGTCTCAAGGTGCTTTTTCAAGAGGCAACTGGATTCTTCAACCCTGAGCTGAAGAATCTTCTTGGATGAGAAGCAAAACATCTTCAAAGAAAAAAAAACAGAAAGTCCAGTTGTCTCTTGAAAAAACACCTTTGGGACAGACACAGACTTCAGAGGATAATTAGAACTGCAGAAAAAAACAATTGCTACCAACTTGCCTTCCATTGACGACCTGTATACTGCATGAGTCAAAAAGAGGGCTGTGAAAATATTTACAGACCCTTCACATCCTGGACATAAATTGTTTCAACTCCTACCCTCAAAATGACACTATAGAGCATTGCACACCAGAATAACTAGACACAAGAACAGTTTTTTTCCCCGAACGCCATCACTCTGCTAAACAAATAATTCCCTCAACACTGTCAAACTATTTACTAAGTCTGTACTACTATTAACCTTCTCATTGTTCCCATCACCCATCTCCTTCCACTTATGACTGTATGACTGTAACTTTGTTGCTGTATCCTTATAATTTATATTGATTGTTTCCTAGTATTATTTGATTGCTTATTTGTACTCTGTGACTATCATTAAGTGTTGTACTTTGTGATTCTTAACAAATGTATCTTTTCTTTTATGTACACTGAGAGCATATGCACCAAAGACAAATTCCTTGTGTGTCCAATCACATTTGGCCAATAAACAAATCATTCTAAAATTCTAATTCTAAAATTCTCTGTGATTTTCCTTTCTTTCTGGAATGAAATTCCAACCTGTTGCTGCTGCCTCTGCCAACTGACTGAAAGGAATCCTACCTGTTCAAGGTAGTCTAAACCTCTTGGCATGCTTGAAATCTCAGTTTTCAGAAGGAGCAGAAAATTTCCACTTTGTGTAGATGATAAAACTTTTAATGTCAATGAAATTAAGAAAATTAATGACCTCTATTTGTTCCATCATCTCTGTTATTATCATACCATTCCACCAACATGGTACCATCTTTGGGTATTTTAAATGTTCCCCATTATAGCCAGTAGACTGAAGAAAAGCAGGTCTTTGAATTCAAAGCTGGCTTTTTCCCATTTTAGAGCCAAATGCTGCAAATCACTATAGATATTTAAAAACAAACAAACAAACAAAAAATCTCAAAGCAACTTGGATTGAACTGGGTTGTCCTGTTGTGCCAAATCAAAAACTTAAATTGAATCATGGCCTGTTTGAATATTTAAATGTCAGATTCAAATCAAGTCTGGGTTGTTCCATATGGATCTAACTGGTTTTTATTTGTGCTTTTTGGCTAATGTAAAGACCTTCATGAGTGAACATCATGTAAACCTATTATTGCTGCAATAAAAAAAAATCACATCTAGAGCTTGGTATGGGCATTCTAATTCTCAAAAATACATGATTTAAGCTGTATAAATTACCAAGTCTGATGTTCCAGCCAAGTCCTTTCTTTTCTTTCCAATATTGGAAAGCAGATGTCTGCAGTTCATAGTATGCCACATATTGTGTAGGTTCCAAAGAGATCACAATATCCAGCTCAGGCATACAATTGACCACATGGTAACAATGAGCTTCTCCTTCTCCAACTGTAGTAACACTGAAAAAATCAGACATGCTTATAATAAGATTAATTGCATTACCTACTTCTACAGAATGTTGTTTCCATGTGTATTGCAATTTTCACTACCAAGTTTTCAAAGCCTCTTCTTATAAGCATATTAGCAATGGCATTTCTAAAAACCTGATCATGTGAGGTTTCTTATGCGGTACTCTAATTGAATATTCTGCAGAGGGTTAGGTTGCCATTCCAATGGCTTTTCTGATTACAACATCATTTTGGATCTGTAATGAGATAACTTCATACTATTCGAGTGGGTATAAAATTCCAGTTCACAATTTGGTTGGGGTTTCTCCTCCAGTCTTGGCATTCTGATTGGAGGATCTAATCCCAGTGTATATTGTCTTTATGAGGTTTTTTTTGTCTTTGATTAGTCCTAACCAGACTTGTGTTATCTGAACAGAACATAAGACTTTTGCATTGTTTATCAGCCTTTATAAAAGTGATTTGTATTTTTATTTCTGTGTGCCTTACTTGATATCACACCATCCAGAAAATATTATATGGTGCTTACAGATACATCAAGATACTGAATTTCTGACCATGGGTAAACTGATGACAGTGAATTGGGGAAAAGGTGTTCTGTCCCCAACCCCACGCACACACACCAACAGACGTTCAGGAGTTAAAGACCAAACCAGCCAGCAAAATCCTTTTCCTTATGATAACGGAACTTGGCAACAACCTAGTGGCTGCCTGCCAAGAGTTTATTATTTACAAAGAGGAGAGATAACTTCTCCCCACTTCTGATACATCAAAGGAAAGCAGCTCAATAATTACAATCAAGTCCAGAGATAATCCAGTCTTAAAGCAAAAGTCCGGCAATACAAAATGGCATGGAAGCTTTCAGCTTTGTTCGTCACAAGGTTTGACTGGCCACCACACTCCCTTTTATATCCTGTGGGGCGTGGTCCAATGACTCAGCCTAATCTCGGGCACGCCCTTTCTTCTGTTGCGCGCGCTTATCTCTGCAACGCTGGCGTGGGTCCAGCCAAGACTCATTACCCTCATCACTGTCCATCTGTGGCTGCGTGGACGTGCTTGGCCCTGGCCCTATCTCTTGCCCTTTGGCGGACACCGAAGGCATTGCCAGTGAGGAGGGTCCTGGAGAGGGAGGCCTTGCCAACTCCTCCCCTTCACTCTCAGAGTCCTCTCCTGACGATGACACAGGCTCCAGTAATGGAGCCACAACAAAAGGCATAAAATATTCTCTACAAGTTTGTTAGATTTAAAATATGAAGGTACACTAAAGAAAACCCTACAAATCAGCATTCAAAATCATGCAGCAAGTGACAATATCTCTTATGTAGGCTTTCCCACTCCTAGATGAAGGAAAGAGAGAAAGGACATGTCTCTGCTCATTTTCACAGGATTCAAAGCATTTTAGAGATTTTGAACTAGAATCAGGGTAGGCTTAATGCAGCAACAAACATGTGCATCTTATACATAGAAATAGCTATAAATATATAGATGGATCTTATTATGGAATTACAAAATGTATAATAACTAAACTCATATCAAGATGAATGGAACATAAAGAGTACAGCTTATTCCAACATAGTGGCAATTAACTCCTGGAGAGGCCACATTTTATAAAATCTCAGTGTACTTTATGATAAATGCAAAGTTACTTAGCAAGGGTGTGTTAATGGTTTCTAAATGGCACATGGGGAGCATTCAATTCTTGGACCTAAAGGGAAAACTTCAAATTTAGTTATTCAGGATTATGGCAGATCAAGCAAATTCCATTCTTTTGGGGGCTGGGGTTTTTTTTCCCCTTCTTCTCCTACATGGAGTTGTTTTCATTTAGTAAAGAATCACTGCAAAATGACCCCTCTCATTTCGCCTTTCTTATCTTTATAAGCTTTCTTGCAGTTTGCCAGATACATTAAAGTTTCAGACCTGATCTAGCAACTGAAACAAGGAACCTATAAAACAAGGGATTCATTATGTCTGGGAAAAAGATAAGATGGGTGAATGGGGGGAAAAAATCTATCTTTAATGTTGTGTTTCAAGGAAGTACAGGAAACTGTGAGAAAGGAAAAAGTCAGATTCATATTTTAAGGACTGAATAAAATTAGTAATGGTTCAACATTTTGTCTCTTGTACATATACAGCTATATTTGCATCATTGTTTTATCTTACTACTGTAATTCACATTGATTACTTCAGAATTGCTAGCAGTCCTTGGTCATTAATATGAATTCAAATTTCTTCTCTACCATAAGCATCAGTGAAAGACAGTGAAACATTATAAGACAATTAAAGAGCATGAAGGAATATGTGATATATTCCAAACAGGGGTGGGTTCCACTTACCTTTACTACTGGTTTGCTTCTGCGCATGCGCACGTCAGTGATGAAATCGGGGCAGGTGGGCTGAGCCTCCCGCCCGTTTTACTACTTCTATAGAACTGGACCGAACCGGGAGCAGTCCACCACTGATTCCAAAGACTATTAACTGAAAATATAAGCAGCTAAGATCTATTTTATATATGTGTGCCAACAGTTTGGATGTGCATGATGGGGATTCACATTTATGAGTAGTATTGTGGCAATTGTTTCTCTGTAACACCAGTGGTGGGTTGCCCCCAGTTCGCACCGGTTCTATAGAACCGGTAGTAAAACCAGTGGGAGGCCCCGCCCACTGACCCTGACATCATGAAAACACTTCTGCACATGCAGCCCCAATGCGAACTGGTAGTAAAGGTAAGTAGAACCTGTGTAACACATGGTCACATCTTTGAGCACCTACAATACATCAACTAAAATTCACGATACAGACTCTTGCTGTAAATGAGAGAGATTCTCATGTATTTGCCTGTTGTTGTAGAGATCTGTAAAAAGGTCTTTTTAAAAAAAACAAAACAAAAATTATTTCAATTATTTATATGGTTGCCCATCTCATGGCAATGACAGTGATGTATTTGTCCCAAGTAAATTGATGGTATTCAATCTGTGGCAAGTTCCTTAAGTTTATACAACACAAGGAGATTACTAAACTGTTCTAAATAGATTTCAAGATTGATGGCAAGAACAACACTTTTGAAAGGATGAAGGAAAGTTAATTTCTAATTCAGTTGTTATAGATTATGGGCCTGGAAAAGATTACCTCATAGATCTTCTTAGAAATATTCTGGTTTCAGAAGCACCAATTAGCATTTATTCACAACATTAACTAATATTAAAATTAATACTATAGGTTTCAAAGGGACTGTAAGGCCCTCTCACATCCAATTACCACAACTAAATGATTGCATTCCAATCATTGCAGTCTCCTTATAGAAAGTAATATATAGAAAAGGTGTTCAACAAATTATGCTTGGCAGAATGTGCATACACATTATGAAAAGCTCCTGTTGATTTCAGCTGAAATCCTTGATATTGACATTGTAGCATAATGTTTAAGTTTCAGCTTAACAAGAAGGGGTCTCATGTACACCATCAAGATCTATCAACCCAACTAACAAAAGACTATATGGATAAAATGAGTAACCACCTTGAGGTCACAAAGGGAAGTCAAGATAATAATAATAATAATAATAGCAATTGTTATTATATTATTATTTTTTCTTCCTAGAGTCCAATTTTTTTGGTGGGAAGTGTTGATTGCAACAGGAATTGACTGACCGGCTGGTCACTCAAGCCTGATATTGTGAACTGAAAGAGTGTGACTGTCCCAAAGTCGCCCAGCTGGCTTTCATGACTAAGGTGGGAGTAGAACTCATAGTTTCTAGCCTGGTGCCTAAATCACTAGATCAAACTAGATCTTGTTTTCATGTATTAAATGCATACAATCAATTTAAAAGTGTCAGAATCAAAGCAAAACCAGACCCATTTAATACATGTCAGAAGGGGAAAATGCAGATAATAAATACTAATTTTCCACTTGTGATGTAGAGTGTCCCAACCCATTCTGTCTAAACAAAACTCAGCAAACCATCAACTGAACAGTAAATCTATCCCTTTTAATAGCTTACAGAAGTAACTTTCAGCTATGCAATGCTGCTTGCTGTTTCCTAAGGTGAACACTAGAGGGCAGTGCAGCTATGGCAATTTCGATGGGGAGAGTTCCACTATTGTTATTACTACTATTATTTTTAAACCTGGCTACTTTTACAAAATATGGAAAGAAGGGGGAAAAGAAACTCAGCACAGATTAAATTTGAATGAAGTTTAAAAAAAAACTCCTTTTTTTTTTTTAAAAAAAGGCAAAAACCACTTGAAACATACCTATTAGTTACTTTGTGCTATGAATGACTCTGAGCTATGATAGGGCAAAATGGTACAATTGCACATAATGAATTGTTCACATTTAGAACAAAAAAACTAAATGCTTTCAATTGCCTTGCTACTTTAGGCTGAAAACTGAAATCATTCAGAAACATTGCAAATTTGCCTAGTAATGTATTAGCTTACATTTAAATGAAATTATTGGCACATTATACAAAAAGGTGCTTTGAAAAACTATCCTTTATATAAAGCTTGTAAACATCAACAGCATTCACTCTCCAGGAAATTAGTTCCCTAATCTGTATATTCACACAGATAGATCTTTACCTTTTGTGTTTGCTGCATGTTTCTGCCTTTCCTAATCCAATTTGTTGTCCTACCTAGGGAGCTTCTGGGAGTTTTCATGAATGAGAGACAATAACATTTCTGACCTTGGGCAATCTTCAAAGAAAATGCAGAAAGAGAACAACACACCTAGAGATTCATTATAAGTTCATCTCTCTCTTTCTTGGCAGAGCTAAAAAGAATAAATTTATAAACATAAGGCACCAGAAATAAAAACATCCTTTCATTCTTTTTTTTCCTGCAGTGACAAGAGATATATATTCTAGATTGTAGACAGAGCTGCCTTGGAGATAAATTGTCTGATTTCAGCATCTCAGCAGTAGATAATAGATTCCCCTCAGAACCACATAATTAAAAAATGACATTTCTGCAACACTGTGCCAATTCAGCTCCACCAATGCCCGAGGATTCTGGGGACATGGAAGCTCTGCAGAGTTGAACAAAAGATCTTTTTTAAATAATAATAATAATACATATATAGTATTATTCAGGGGACGATGCAAGGGTGACTTAACAGTCATAATAAAAGCAAATAATTTTGGGACGAAGGCTGTGAAAAATTATAAAGTTGCTCTTTGTTGACAGTGTGAAAAAGTAAGGTAAACCAAAATATCTATTAAACAGAGTTGACTAAAAATAAAACAACAGACAAAGTATAAGTGAGGGATGAAAACTCCTTTTTTAAAAATAATGCTTTCACTGACCAAGTAAAGTAGCATGAGCTTAAAAACTAATAGAAAAGCTCCTTTTATAAATCTATGCGAAAATATGGAATATGCCCCAGAATGAAAGTAAAGACTTTTTTTAAAGAAAGAAAAACATGTTTGCATCTTACACAATGTTTGTTTATTTTTTCATTATGGTCTAGAACATTTGTGGCACTTTTATTGCCATATAGAAAGACAATAAAGAATTGCATGGTATCTTAAGCATCAATACATTCATGAAAATGTTTGGAGAGCCACTCGCCCAGATGGACACTTCTGTTTGTCTTTAAGGTTCCACAACTTCCTTGGTTGGTTTTAGTCTGTAACAGACTAAAATGCATCTCCCACAGGACTTTTACTGCCATTTACAGTATATATGAAGTCATCCTTTGATCAATCATATAAGAATGCATTCTTACAAAATAAAAGGCCTTCTGAAAAAACTTCTGACTCATTAAGTCCTTGTGATGTATGGGTTAGGGTCATGAACAATGTACTTTGAGGACATTGGAGCCAATCATTTTCTGAAACAGTGGGCATATCAAACAGCTGTAGCAAGATCTAATTAAACTCCTTACGTGAACACTTTTCATGATTTACCTTAGATATAAATTAAAATGCAAATATCAAATCAAGAGCCAGATTAGAAGAAATCTCTTGCTATTTCTAGATGTTATTCTTTTCATTCTCCAAAATTAAATGGTCTAAAATACAAGTTGAAGTATAATCTAACATATGTGAGAGTCATCAACAGATAATCAAATACATAATGTAGTTTGAATCAGGTTCTTAGGTATTATTAGTGTTGTTTTGAATACATAGTACTCCACAAAGGGAAATGAGAGACAACGAATAATGCATATATATTGACTTTGCAGCACAAACTGCATGATTTACATACTTGTATGATATGTCAGGAAGCATATACAAAATTGTTACAAAGCTTAAGCATCACCATTTGGTTCTGGTTCTGTATGAAAGTTAGAACCTTGATAAGTTAACTAGTTCAAGTACCAAACTTTCATTCCAACCCGTCCCAATTACATCTTTTTCTACTTCATTTAGGAATCAAACTCCTAACTTTCTAATATTTGACTGCTAAAAGACTTAATTGTGCCTCAGTGTTTCATGCTGGGCTACTGCTGAATGAGAGAGTTGACTCAGTTCTAGAGTTGACTCAAACACAGTGCCATGTTGAAATACAGAACAGTTTTGCCATTTAGACTTTGAATAAAAGTTAAATAATCCTCCATAAAATCTTCCATCATGCTATTAGTATATTGTATTTCATTCATTTAATTTATTTATTTATTTTTTATTTTATTTATTTGTCAAGAATGTATTAGGTAATATATATAAGTATAAGAATGAATTGAATATATAAAATAGATACAAATAGAGGAAACATTAGGACAGGGATGGTAGGCATGCTGGTGCTCTTATGCACACCCCTTACAGGCCTCTTAGGAATGGGGTGAGGTCAACAGTAGACAGTCTTAGGTTAAAATTTGGGGGGGGGTTGGGATGGAACCACAGAGTCAATGCATTCCAGGCATTGACCACTCTGTTGCTGAAGTTGTATTTTCTGTATTTTCTGAATACAACTTCAACTTTGGAGTGGTTCACTTTAAGTTTGTATCTATTGTGTGCTCATGTATTGTTGTGGTTGAAGTTGAAGTAGTCATTGACAGGTAGGACATTGTAGCAGATAATTTTATGAGCTATGCTTAGGTCATACCAAAGGCGGCATAGTTCTAAATTTTCTAAACCCAGAATTTCAAGTCTCGTGGAATAAGGTATTTTGTTGCGAGCAGAGGAGTGGAGGACTCTTCTTGTGAAATATTTCTGGACATATTCAATTGTATTAATGTCCAATATGCAGTGCAGGTTCCAGACAGATGAGCTGTATTCAGGAATTGGTCTGGCAAATGTTTTGTATGCTCTGGTTAGTAGTGTAATATTACCAGAGAACAAGCTACGCAAGATTAGGTTTTCAACTCTTAATGCCTTTTTGGCGATGTTGTTACAGTGGGCTTTGGCACTTAGATCATTAGATATGAGTACTCCAAGGTCCTTGACAGAGTGAGGGTCATCTACAAGGTCATGTACACTCAGCTTGTATTTTGTGTTCTGGTTCTTTTTGCCAATGTGTAAAACAGAGCATTTGTTGGTTGAGATTTGGAGTTGCCAATTGTTTGACCATTCCAACACAAAGTCAAGGTCTTTTTGAAGGGTAACAGCATTGTCGGTGCTACCCTTCAAAAAAACCTTGATTTTGTTCATTGTTAATTACTGAATCTTTCATGGGTATTCAATTTGCTTGTGATATGAGATTTGGTTTCCATAAAGGTTACATTTAAAAATCAAGCCATAGCAATGAATTCCAGATATTAGCTTCTAAGACATAGTTGTTGGTGCTATGATATCCATGTCAGCATGCTTCTAGATGCAGGTGTAAGATCAGCACTCCATCTGAAGTTCCAATTAATCTGATTTATTACTATTAATACCTATGCATAGGAAACTACTCAATTAATAGCACTATCTTGATTGTTAGATAAGGGCCATTGGAATTCAAGAGAGACTGGCTTTAATCTATTTGTGGCTACATACAAACACTTTTGAGTCTGCCCCAGGTTCTGTCACTCCTTCTCCTATACTACTAGGTTTATAAAGTAGAAATTTGTGGTGAAGAATGCCTTAAGGGAGAATCATGTATTCTTATAAATGTCTATTTGGTAATATAAAACATAAGTATTTTCAGTTACATTTAATGTAAAGAAAATCCACAGTATATGTTCTGGTTGCATGCGTAAGAAACAATGATATCAAAATAAAAAAAGTGTAATAGTGTGTTATTGCAAGAAGTTTGTCATGTGAACTGCATCAATATCAACATGGGTTCACATGGATTCATTTGCCCCTTTTTATTGGCCCTCCAGGGACTGCAAAAATGAAATTTACAAAGAATATTGTTGAATAAAATGTCATCTGTAGATGCTTCCAAATAATTTCCAAGGATAATGGAAAGAAGTAAAAAGCATTCTATTTATAAGTGAAGTGTGAAGGAAGTATATTCATCAACTTTAATTAATGCTGCATTGTTATAGCCAAAATAATCAAAATCACACAGAATAAAATTGTGGCCGAATATACTTAGCCATTAATAGATAAATATGAAAATACATTTTATTAAATTAATAATTCTATGTATAATCAATTGTTATAGTTTTCAAGGATTTAGTCCATATCTTTAAGGCTGCTAAAAAAACCAAGCCATATAATAAGAAATCTCCAAGCATTCTTGTGCCACTTCCCAAGATATCACTCGGAAAGAAATGTGCTTGGTGGAGTTTACTCCAAACATTCAGTGGCTATAGGAGAGCAGAGTTATTGCTGAGGGTAAAGTAAATATCCATCCACCTGAGTAGTGCAGAGAGGGAAGTGGAGATCCCAGGAGATTAAAACCTGGCCAGTGACTGCTTCCGACAAAATCCAGGCCTGAATTCAATTTCTACATCTTCAGTTGCCCTTGAACTTCAGGAGTCGGGTGTAAGGATAATGATTATAATAGTTGTTCAATACTCAATAAGAAGCAGCCCACTGCTATTCTTGGGGCTGCATATTCTGCGACAACCATTGTCAGGGTATAGGCTAAAGGATCCCAAAGTTTTCTGAATCTTTCCACTTTCTCACTTGAAAGCCAGGGGCTAGCATCTCTCCCTCTCCCTCTCCCTCCACCTAACCTGGTGCCCAGCAGCCGCTACCACAACTACTACAATCTTCCTTCCTTCCTTCCTTCCTTCCTTCCTTCCTTCCTTCCTTCCTTCCTTCCTTCCTTCCTTCCTTCCTCCCTCCCTCCCTCCCTCCCTCCCTCCCTCCCTCCCTCCTAGAAGATTATGAGAGTTTATGATAAAATAATATGAAAAAAAAAAACCTTGACTTCTATCTGATGGAACTATTTCAGATACCGTACTTTATCAAGATATGTTTCTTGTGCAACTAAATATGTGGGGACACTGAAACTAATAACAGATTTTTCTCTCTAGGGTTAGCTACAAATACTAATGGTTTGTACCAAATTGCTTTGATAGTATCTCGTATCAATCAGGACTGTTGACATAGTTTGAAACCTTAGAATTGTAGGGAAGTTGAACACATTTATTAAAAGTTATAGTAACTATTCCATGGAGAAAATCTAGAGGTAAACATGATTCTTCTATCTGCCCAGGAAATACCTTTCAGAATTGTTCGGAACAGCCATATCTATGGATAAAGGAGAATATAATCAGTGAAGGACCGAAAAAGTAATTTCCTATTATTTCTGCTCACTCAAGAATCTCCAAATATTTAACAAGAAAAGCATTCTCCTAGGAAAAAGGAAACAACCAGTGACAAAGAACCTACTCCCCCCACTTTTCTCTCTCCTCAAGGAAGTGGAAAATTTTGAGAAACCATATGTGCATTCTGAGAGCCTGCTACAGGCCAATTTTTGTCATTTTGATTCAGTCTTCAAATAACACACCAAACAAATGGAAATGAAGTTAATAAAGAAAGTGAAGCAGAGAATGAAAACGAGGATTGTTGGAGAAGTGCAAATCAATACAAGAGTGGATCAAGTGCCCAAGAAGAAAGTCAGTTAAGGATGAGATAGCAGTTTTCCATTACTGATAGCGAGATAGACAGTAAGCGAAGAAATGAAATTAAGGATATATTTTGCTCTTGTTCTGCTTGGGAAGAATTACTAAAGGAGTTGCAGAATTAGAGTAAGGAACTTTGAATACCAGACTGCACAACAGAGCAGGATATGTGGCCACTGATAGGGCTGTGGCAATCCTCACATTGCTTATGCCGCTTAGCTTTTTGTGAATATCCATGAGTACTGAAGGTGTTGAAACCCTAAGCTTCAACCTGACTTTGTGATTCAATTTGAACCTCTGATTTGAATGGTTTAATTCAATTGATTGGAAGAAAGGATTTGGTGCAATAAAAATTCATGCAGAGAGGCCATTGAATCTGTAAATCAATTCAAAGGAATGTACTCTGATTCAGAACATCAAAATCAATGTGAAGATTCAATTTAAAAGAGTGATTCAGTCAAATCACCTTTGGATTAAGTCTCTAAATTTGAAGACATACACTTAAAATCACCTGTATACTATACTGTATATAAGCATTTCTCAACCTTGGCAACTTGAAGATGTGTGGACTTCCCAAAACTCCCCAGCTCCCAGAATTCCCCAGCCATTATCAAGTTGCCAAGGTTGAGAAACACTTGTATATATGCAAATAAGATGGAATGTACTTTTTTTTTCAATTATGATGGTGTTATCCATTCAGTTGTGTACGAATCATGGTGATTCTATGGGCCAACCATTATGTTCTTTGATGGCCTGGTTTCCTTTTACTGCTAACACTCCCAACCATAATTGCTTTCTCCAGTGAATTCCCCCATGTGACATGGCCAAAATAAATGAGGTGCAGTTCTGTGATTTTTCCACCCAGTGACAAGAGCTCCTGTACTTTCTTGTTGATTATTTTTGCTGTTCAAGGAATACACAGAAGTCTTCTCCAGCACCACAGCTCAAATGAGTCAATTTGCTTCCTGGCTTGCTTTTTTAAGGTCCAGCTTTCATAAGCATAGTAGCTCCAGGGAGCACAATAGAGTGGACTAAGGTTTTCATAAGTCTTGATAAAAAGCCACTTTTCTTCCAATACTTTGAATTCTTTCATTGTATACATGCATACTCAGAAAAGGACAATTAAATAGTGCAAGATATATTGTGGCATGATTTGGTAAAACTAATTTCTGAATACAGTTGAGAATAAGAGGTATGTGAATCAGTCAAGATCTCTGACTGTTTGATTCAATATTTAAAAGCAACACAATTACTTCATTCAAGATTTAGTTTGATAAAAGATTCAACCTTAGGTTATATATGAGAAATCTCAACATGCCTATAACTATAATAGCTTTCTTTCTTTCTTTCTTTCTTTCTTTCTTTCTTTCTTTCTTTCTTTCTTTCTTTCCTTCCTTCCTTCCTTCCTTCCTTCCTTCCTTCCTTCCTTCCTCTCATCCTCCCTTTCTTTCCTTTCTCTCTTTCTTTCTCTCTTTTTTCTTCTTTCTTTCTTTCTTTCTTTCTTTCTTTCTTTCTTTCTTTCTTTCTTTCTTTTTCTTGAAAATGGTAGAGGTAAGAGATTTTGTGGGAGCTATTAATCTGTATAATGGAACTCTGTGAGCCTAAGAGTAAGAATGATCATTTGTAAAAGATTACCAAACAACAACAGATAGTTGTTCCATTTCATTCTAAATAAATAACAAGATCCCCCTTAAATGAAAAGAGAGAGACATCAAAGACACCAAAGAGACCCCATTTTATATGCAAAGACAACTAGACACAGGGACAGATTTTTCTCCCCTTGTGTCATCACCTAATTCTTTCAGTTGATAGCATATGCTGACTATTAAATTCTGTATAATGTGCATATATTTTAACCCATAGAGTGGCTCTAGTATTATTTATCTTTTGTATTACCTATTATTTCCCCATTTTACTGGTTGCACACTGTTGTTGTTGTTGTTGTTGTTGTTATTATTTATCTGTTGTTTTGCAAGTACACTGACACTGACTGCTTCTGCATTAGAGATAAATTCCTTTTGTGTCTCACCATACTTAGCTAAATACTCCATTCCATTTTATTCTCTTAACTCACTGGCAGTAATTAATAAAAGATGGGGATTGAGTAAACACATACTCCATTTTCAAGATTCAATAATCTCACACCCTTCTCCTTGCAGTAAACTTGGCTAACAAAACTTTACTCTCATAATATACTTCCTAAATTATTGTTGAGGGCTCATCATTATATGTGATGATAAGCACATAAGCCATAACAATTCACATGATAAAAAGTCACATTCAATAATAATAAGATAGAGAGAACAAAAGAAAACAGGTTTCTTTTTAAAGGGGGGAAATGGATAGAAAATGAAATGGAAAGCTGGAATTGTTGAAGACTACAGACAAGCAGACAGGAACGGTACTAAACAGATTGAGAATTAAGACTAATGGTAAAAGATGTATTTGCAGAAAGGTAAATGAATTCAAGAAAAACAGATTCTTAAAAAGAATAGCAAAATGAGTCTTTCTCTTTTTCCTTCACTCTCTTCAAACAAACCTGACTAACAAATCCTAGAAAAATTGAGACACAAATTGCAAAGTTGCCCACTCTTATGGAAGTTTTGCATTCATGGGTCAGTTACATGTCAGGATCAGATTCAACACCAGTTCATGTGACTTAATTCCCTCCTCTTTAGCTTTGCCCAGATATAAAAGAAAGACTGCAATGATGATTAAAACTGCAAATCCAGAGCTCAATAGATTTGCCAGTCATATCTGAATCTCTCAAAAACTTCGCATAACATTGAATCAAAGTGATGGTTTGATCTATTTTATTCCCTCTAATCCTGTCTTCTCACTGAAGTTCTGTCCATACCTATTCTTGAAAGAGATGTTTAAAAATGTATTGGCTATAACTAGAAGAAAGATGTTAGAGAAGTTGCCAGAATCAAAGTGGACCATGATGTGATATAAGAGGCATAGAAAATCCAAGGGCTTTGGAATTGAGAGATTAGAGGATATGTATAGAATTTATGAGAAGTTGTGAAGACAAAGTAGAGAAGATGAAATAAGAAGGCACAAAACAACCAAAATGTTGCTATATCTTAGCTTGTAGGACAAAAAAAGGTCATTGGGTGCTAAAATGTATTCACCAGAGATTCTAAATGCCTGTAGAGGTCTAAATAGATGGTCTTAAAGAAAATATGAAGCCCTGAAAAAGAGGGAGAAGTGAGAATGAAACTTGTGCATGGCCTATTTTGATTCTCTTGGATACGAGAGAAAGGGAAAAGAAAACATCAGATTTTCAAGATTCTGTTATTATACTATATGGATAAAATAGACTAGCCATAGTTCCTGAGGTTCTTTTCCCAGACTTTCTGAGATACCTGTGAATAAGATGCAGTTATGAGCTGCATGCAAGTATTAATTTCCTGCTGCCAAAATGCAGCAATCAAGTCTGTGAATCCAACTGGTTGAATGACCATTATAATACAAACAAGTAATTGTATTGCCTCTGACTTACTATATCTGGAGCTAACTTCACAATAATTATTTTAAGGTCAAATGGAATTTTGCCTAAATGTAGAAGGATTTATCATTAATTTATTGCTATTTAGCCCCCTTCTCATTGAATATCAGTCCAAAGTGAGGATGGGAAATGCGGGATGTGAGAAAAGGTGCAGTGTACAAACATTTTATTTCAAATAATACTTGTTTGGTGGTATGTGATTTACATGATGATATCACAGACCATACTTCATTAATAAACATTAATCCAATAGGAAAATAATGGTTAGATGCCTGTGAACAGATTTTATTTCTCATTTTTAACCATGTTATTGACTTCCTAAAGTGTCAGATCTTTTGTACATTTATTATTCATTATTCTGGCCATTTTATGATTTTTATGGAATTGATATTATTTAACCTTTTGATAGTTTCATGGAGTACAAATGAGTTATGGAACAAAATCTTACAAAATTATTTTATATGTTCCAAATATCCAAATAAGTATGATATTTGAGAGTCAGTGTGATGTAGTGGTTAAGGACCTAACATGATAGATTACAGTCCATAACCTTCTATGAAGAAGCCTGCAATGGATTGATTCACGCTGATAATTCCAAAAGCTGGCTTAGAAACCAGCTACAGTATACAAGCTATCTATCTCAAATCTAGATAGCTTACTAAAAAGCAGAGACATCACCCTGCCAACAAAAGTGTGTATAGTCAAGGCTATGGTTTTCCCAGTTGCAATGTATGGCTGTGAAAGTTGGACCATAAGAAAGGCTGAGCACCAAAGAATTGAGGCCTTTGAAGTATGGTGCTGGAGAAACTCCTGTGAGTCCCTTGGACTGCAAGGCGATCAAACCGGTCAGTCCTAGAGGAGATCAACCCTGACTGCTTTTTAAAAGGCCAGATCCTGAAGATGAAACTCAAATACTTTGGCTACCTAATGAGAAGGAAGGACTCACTAGAGAAGAGCCTAATGCTGGGAAAGATTGAGGGCAAAAGAAGAATGGGACGACAGAGAATGAAGCAATCAGCATGAACTTAAATGGTCTCCAGGGAATGGTAGAGGACAGGAAGGCCTGAAGGAATGTTGTCCATGGAGTTGTGATGGGTCGGACATGACTTCGCAACTAACAACAACAACAGAGTATACAAAAGTATACAATCAACCCAACAGTTGTTTCTTTCCTTCTTTAATTTGAGTCTACATTTCAAGATAGCCTACAACATATTATATATTGAATTATAATATCATTAGCCAGATATCCTATTACAGGAGTATCTGCAGGAAACAAAGTCAAGATGGTGACCATGACCATATGATCAATACTCTGCATATTTTACATGCTTTTATTTTTAAAGAGCACTTTCACTTTTGACAATAAGAAGATAATCCTCCTTCCCACCCCAAAATACTGGTTTTCTTTTCTTTCCTTTTCAAAAACCTATAGCCCAGACGGTGAGATCAGATTCTGGATAAGTTTCTTTCTAATTTGACCGTTATTTTCCTATTTCCCATAAAAACAAAGATCAAGAATAAACATAAACTGGCTATATGATACTCAGTAAGTATTATATATTCTTGCCCTGGAGATTGTTTAGTAATTACAGAAAGTCCATCAAGAGGAGATGGTCTACTTTGTGACTTAAGTAACTGACCTGGAACAAAAGAGCAACCACTCTATAGATGGAATTGATCCAAGCTCCATACACTTTATCTCAAGAGCAGGGAATATAATGTGTACAGATTTAGCTCAGGGGAAAAAAAATAAAAACTTCTACTGTGACTTTGAGAAAACAACAAAAGTAAACAATGTTCCCATCCTGAACACTTCAACTTTTAAAAATTATTTATAATATTATACCCTGTAAAAACGGCAAGAAATCAGGAATCTTCTGGGGAAGAAAAGAAACGTGTTTCAGTTTATAAATGAAATAACTGTGGAATGAATGTGGAAGAGTAGAATAAAATTTTGTTTTGATCAAAATGTTGGAATTCTTTTCTGAAATTGATAAGCAGGTATCTTACATATCTGGTACTAATCTTATTAATTAGATCAGCTGAGTATATGGAAAGGATAAACAGTTGTAAGTGAGGCCTAAGTTAAATATACACAGTTAACAGATATATTCAGAAACATTCTTATGTGCTCATTTTACAGAATAACAGAGTTGGAAGGGACTCTGTAGGTCATCTAATCCAACCCCCTGCTCAAGCAGGAGACCCTACACCGTTTCTGACAAATGACAGTCCAATCTCTTTTTGAAAGCCTCCAGTGATGAAGCCCCCACAACTTCTGAAGGCAATCCATAGTCTTCTGCAGGGGTGATATTCACTTACTTTCACTACTGGTTTGCAAATGTGAGCCTTCTGCGCATGCACAGAGGGTCAAAAACAGGATGTGATGACATCCGGGTGGGTGAACAGAGCCTCCCACAGCCGCCACTACCGGTTCACCAGAACAAGATAGAACTGGCTGAATACCAACACTGGTCTTCTGGTTTCTAACTTGGTGCTTTAACCATTATAGCAGACTAACTCTCTGGTAGAACCTATACTGTATGCTTTAACATAACATAGAGTGATTTCAATTAGCAGTTATCACTTCATTAATTTTATTGATTAGTCCTTGGGCCATATCAAAGTCAGTTATCATTAACTGGCATTTGAAAACATGATTATTTTCTGGTTCAAATTATGAAAAATTCTGTCAAAAATTGTGGATGATTTTTTAAAGAAAAACTTGATTAAGGAAGCCAAGATAATGTAGCATGCAAATTCGTACTAAGTAGCTAGTATGTTTTGTTGTGACATGCAAATATGTCCTTCTTCTTAACTTGAACTTTCTTGAACAATTAAATGCACATTTGGCAAATGAAAATATTGTGTTGTTTGCACACACCTACACATAAGTCTGGGACTACATGACACCTTAATGCCATCTGAGCATTCATTGTTGTCTTTATATGTTTGTATGTATAAGGCGATATATATGTATATATACATGCACACACACACACATATAATGAACAGTGAATAAAAAAAACCATACTTTCCCTTCTGCTTTTACCAAGTGTGTGGTTAATTCCACTGGGTGTAGCTCTGGTTCTGTTTCTATCTATACATATGTTAAAATATATGGAAGCTGATATATACTGTTTGCTGCTAAAAGGTTAGGCTTCATGTCTTGTATTTAATATTTAAAAAGGAGAAGTACAATACATTTAACAACGTGTATTTGCTAAAATAATGAAGCATCCCTGGATTGACTGAGATGTCAAGATTATTTCTAATGCTCTTTTCCAAAATTAATTAATAAAACGCCTAAAACATCCCTTTATAATTATTCAATTTTCCACTGAATTATGAGTTATCTTGAAATTATTACTTTCCTCTTTGAATTCAAAATAACTGTTAGCAACAATGCATACATTTAACTTCTCCTGTTGGCACCAGAAATATGAAATTTGATCAAGTTATGAATCAGAGATGGAGTGTTACAGCACAATTTTAAAAATATTGAATTCCAAATACTTGTAAAGTTTAAGCTTTACATTTAGTGGATAGCCACTAAAAGCTATGATCCAAGAACTATTCAGTAAGCATTTTAGAAAAAGACATACATGGATATTTATGGTATTTCCACCTAAAAGGATGCCAAATATGCAGATAAAATCTGCACATAAAATGTTTTATATTTAAGTTCCATGAGAATGTAACAATGGTCCAGGAATGAATGAGTTCAGCTCTTAATAGGAAGAACTGGAAAGGCAGTTTCCATAAAGAAGTGGAGAGTTATGAAGCTGCATTTGCGACAATGGAGATGCTGCAGTTAGGAAAAATTGAACACTTCTACAATTATGACCCCAAAAAATGGAAATTGAGGAAAAAAGCTTTGTCCTGAATCCTTAGTACCACAACAGTTATATTCTTTCTGAAAATATATCCGCACAGTGTCAAACGTTATTAATTATAATAATACAATATATACAACATTACAATACAATTATAATACAATATTCCAGATTAAAAGATCATCTGAAACATGTCTAAGTTGTGTGAAAGTTTGAAGTACTGTAAAGTGATTTAGTTTTTATACCAAAGAGATTACAAGTAACTACTATAAAGTTATAAAAATAATTAATGTACAAATAATATAAAATATTATAAATTTTAGTAAATTACAATGAGGATTTTCCTTAAAAGAAAAGAAGATAAAATCAGCTATGAATGTGATATCATACACTAAGCTCAATGGAAGATACCACCACAGCAAGCATTTAATAGTCAGAAAAAAGTCAGAAGAACATTTCAAACATTAAATACATTTTACAAAATTTAGTTACAAAATTTAAACATGAAACGTTCATGTCATACTGACACTGTAACTGTCTACCCACATCTAATCACATTGCAGTTATACAGGGCATGTATGAAAATAGAATGCCAAATGTTTATAAGTCCAATTAAATACCACTGCTAAGACATTTTGTCTAGAAAATGAAAATACGTTTCTGTAAACAAGTTTCTTCCTTGGGAAATGTTGCCCATGGAAGGGTAGAACGGAGAAATCATAAACCCATAAACTCATGTCAGTATAACCATTCAAGGAAAGAATGCCAATAATTTAACTGTATACTGTGTTTCCCAGATAATAAGCCCAATCGGGCTTTTGAGTCCATGTGCTAAAATAAGCCCCCCGAAAATACCCCCCCAATATTTAAATGTCATTTCCACTGGTTGCTTGCTGCGCAAACAACATGAGGTGAGGAGGCAAGGCTGGGGGGGAAGGGAAGTTTAAGTTTTATGTTTAAGTTTTATTAAATTTCTATACCGCCCTTCTCCTGAGGGACTCAGGGTGGTGTACAACGATATTAAAACACATGAATTTATAAAATTTAAAACCAATTAAAATCAGATATTTAAAATTTGGCCCTCAATTTAAAACACACATACACCCATTTAAAATTCATATTAGGCCAGTCCGGCTTGCTGAAACAGAAGGTCTTAAGGGAGCGGAGAAAAGTGTGCAGGTTGGGGCTAAGACGAAGCTCTAGGGGCAGCTCATTCCAAAGGGCTGGTGCCCCCACAGAGAAGGCTCTCCCCCTGGGTGTCGCCAGTTGGCACTGTTTGGCCAATGGCACCCTGAGGAGCCCCTCTCTGTGGGAGCATATTGACTGGTGGGAGGCTGTTACTGGCAGAAGGAGGTCTCGTATATACCCCGGTCCTAAGCCATGGAGCGTTTTAAAGGTGGTAACCAACACCTTGAATCGCACTCGGAAGACCAACAGGAGCCAGTGCAGCTCGCGCAGGAGGGGTGTTACATGGGTACACCGAGTCGCACCCATAACCACCCGCGTGGCCGCATTCTGGACCAGCTGGAGCCTCCGAGTGCTCTTCAAGGGGAGCCCCATGTAGCGAGTGTTGCAGTAGTCCAGACGTGACATGACGAGGACATGAGTGACTGTGCGCAGGGCATCCCGGTCCAGAAAGGGACGCAACTGGTGTACCAGGTGAACCCGATAAAAAGCTCCCCTGGCCACAGCCATCATATGATCTTCCAAAGATCATATGTGCATTCAGGAGAACACCCAAGTTGCGAGCCTTTTCGGGGGGGGGCAAAGTTTAATCCCCAATAGTCAGCGATGGTACCAGCTGACTATACCAGGACACCGGGAGCCACAGCCACTCAGTCCTGGAGGGGTTGAGTTTGAGCCTGTTTCTCCCCATCCAGATCCGCATGGCCTCCAGTCACCGGGACATCACGTCAAGGGCATCATTGGGGTAATTTGGGGTGGAGATGTACAGCTGAGTATCATCAGCATACTGATGGAATCTCACCCCGAAACCACGGATGATCTTGCCCAGCGGCTTCACATAAATGTTGAACAGAAGAGGTGAGAGGACTGACCCTTGCGGCACCCCGCATACAAGGCACCTTGGGGTCGACCTCTGCCCCCCTGCCAACACATACTGCACACGGTCGAAGAGGAAGGAGGAGAACCACCGCAACACGGTGCCCCGCACTCCTAACCCCTCCAATCGTCGCAGCATGATACCATGGTTGATGGTATCAAAAGCCACTGACAGATCTAATAAGACCAGGACATAGGAGCAACCCCTGTCCCAAGCCCTCCAGAGATCATTGACCAATGCGACCAATGCTGTTTCCGGCTGTGTCCTGGCCTGAAGCCCAACTGGAATGGGTCTAGATAATTGGATTCATCCAGGTACTGGGGAAGTTGTCACGCCACCACACTCTCAACAACCTTCGCAACGAAGCGAAGGTTGGAGACTGGGTGATAATTCGCTAATACAGCCAGGTCCAGGGAAGGCTTCTTGAGGAGAGGCCTCACCACCGCCTCTTTCAGAGAGGGGGGAGTAACCCTCACTCAAAGAAGCATTAATAGTCCCCTGGAGCCAGCCTCGCATAACCTCCTGGGAGGCCAGCACCAATCAGGAGGGACACGGATCCAATAAACATGTGGCAGCACTAAGCCTCCCCAGAATCCTGTCCACGTCCTCGAGAGTCACAGGGTCAAACCCCTCCCAGATAACATTCTCAAGATTCCCCTCCATCAGTCCATCCGGATCTACCCAATCAGAGTCCAGACCTTCCCGAATCTGAGTGACTTTGTCATGCAGGAATTGCACAAAATCCTCAGCCCTGTCCTGCAAGGGGTCTTCCCTCACTCCCAGGTGAAAGGAGGGAGCAGGTTACCCTAAATAGGGCAGCTGGGCGGTTCTCTGCAGACCCGATAAGAGCGGAAAAATAATTAAATTTTGCCGCTTTTATCGCCACTAGGTAGATCTTAATATGAGACCTCACCAGTGTTTGGTCAGATTCAGAGTGACTGGCCCTCCAATCACTCTCCAGGCGTCTTTTCTGTCACTTCATCTCTCTCAGCTCCTCGGAGAACCAGGGAGCCAGAGCCACTGAACTACAATGTTTAGGTCTCAACAATGTCATCATGTTGTTTTGCTGACTTAATATAGTGAATTGCTGCAATGTGAACAACTGGCCATTTCAAGCTACAACTTGTTCAAATTCCATCAGATTGGGTTGTACCATACAATATAACTACAGAGAGTTCAACTAAAGGAGTGATGATCATTGGCAGTACTTACCTTCTATTGCATAGTCCATTTACATTAAAAGGAAACCATTCCTTCTCATTAAATGTACAGTATTTCATACTGATGTGACACTTTGAAAAAGCTCCTTGATCTTCACAGCAGAGCCTTAGCTATTTTCATTTAAGAGCTGATTAGGAGATACTAGACAGGGGCAACTTTCATAATGAAAGCAAATTGCACATTGGCTGTGCATGACCGCACAAGGGACAAATTTTCTCTCTGCTGCTTTCATTTTAGTTCTGGAGATCTCCAGAGAACTTAAAGCAGCTCTATTTGTTTTAATGAAATCCAATGGCTGCAATGATCACAGTTCCCATGGGGAGAAAAAATGGCAGAGACTTACATTTTGTGAAAATGTTCACAACAGAAGTGGTATACTGAATATTAGGGAATTATAAAGAAATTATTCTGTGTGCTGACACGTGCATGATAATATCTGATAAATAAATTAACCTTATGGTTCTATAGCAGGGGTCTCTAACCTTGGCAACTTTAAGACTTGTGGACTTCAACTCCCAGAATTCCTCAGCCAGCCCACTTCATTTGTCTGAAGTGCTTTGGGTTTCCTGCCTCAGCAGGGGGTTGGACAAGAAGACCTCCAAGGTCCCTTCCAACTCTGTTATTCTATTCTATTCTAAAATAATTTAAGATTTACAGATATGTTGTTCTCTTCTCACAAGACCTAGAAGAGCTACAAAAGGACATACAAGAGCTGCACAATGCTGGAGAACCATTTGGCTTAGAAATAAACCTGAAAAAGAGCAAGGTTATGTTTAATAAATTCACCAAAGAAAGAACAAAAAATATCTGGAGAAGAATTAGACAGAGTGAACTATTACATATACTTTTGCCAATGGATCTCAATGGAAGGTGATACAATAAAGGAAATTGAACATCATGTTAAGTGTGGTTGGCAGGCATTCAGCAAGTATAACTTTTAAGAACAATTTCCCCCTATACCTGAATAGAAAAGTTTTTAATCAGTGTATACTACCTGTGTGCTAATATATGGCAGTGAAACATGGACATTAACCTTACAATCAATACAAAAGCTATGAGTGGCAGAAAAAATCATGGAATCATGACATTACAAGACAAGATAGAAAGACCTGCACGTGGATTAGAGAACAAATGAAAGTATACCATATCATCAAGAGAGTAAAAAAAAAATGGAAATGGGGATGGGGATGGTCACATAGCAAGAAGAACTGATGGCATGTGGACTAAGGCAGTCATATAATGGATCCCACTTAATAAAAAGCACCCACAAAAGAGACCTAAAATGGATCGCTGACATCAGCAAATATTGCAGATCTAACTGGCGAAAGAAAGCTCAGGACCGTATTGGTTGGAAACATGCAGAAAAGGCTTTCATCCTACAGTAGGTAGACAATGGCTAAAATGATGATGATGATGATGATGATGATGATGATGATGATGATGATATGCATTCATGAGTTTCTCTGTGCTAATATGCTTTGCAGAATTTGTACATTTTCTTTTTGTTGTTGTTCTGGAAGTCATAAAACAGCTAATGATATTGAGACTATGATCCTATTCAACATGCAGAGCACATCTGGCTGCCTTCTTGTTGGACCACAGTATTGTGCAGGAGAGTCTGATGAAAGCCGTGTTGTATTGTAAAGTTGCAAGTTGTGTCCTCTCAATACAAACCTGTGACATCACAATGAATATGCAGAAGAGGTGAAGCTTGCATTGCACTTTCATAATTCTGCTTTTATAATTTTGTCTGCCTTTTTCTCATAATAAGTGAATTTTCAAATATTAGCGTATATTGCCTGACACTAGGTAATAAATGTTAATACTGGGTAACAAATAAGTTAACATAATAAAATATGTTTTCTCTATTGCTGCTTTTATCTTGCCTTATCTTGACTATTTATTTATTTAATGTATGTAGCCACCCACATCACTTGCATGTGACTCAGGAGGGTGCTATATAAAATCAATCATCAGGCCAAGGTAAGGCAGTACGAGAGCAGCAATAGCAAAATTATTGCATGACACTCTTCCTGCTATTGGCTGAGGTTCACCTTATACAGAAAGACCATTGTTAAAAATGTGAGTATCACTTTGCTCTCACTTCACCAGGTGGACTGGATGATAACAGGGGAAAAAACTTAATTTCAAGAGGTCTCTGTCTCACTCACAAACATTCTCTCTAGGAAAGGTGAGCTGGAAGCAGTCTGGCTCGCTGCCTGAGAGAGATTAGTGCTAGAAAATGTTCATGTTTGAACTCTGCTTTAGGCAGCAACATCCACAAGAGTTCAAGACCCATCGTTTTGGAATGTGTGTCAAATGTTGTCGCCTTTAGATTAAGCATCCATGATCTGATGGAGTGGATTAGGTCTATGGCCCAGAGATTCCCTACCTCTGCCTTAAGGGATGTAGCTATACTTTTAATAAATTGATACCTAGAATTCCTGGAACTGCTGTTGAATTAGTAGGATTTCCATCCAAGTAATATATTTTAAGACTGTTGTAACTATTATTTTCAAATACCTAAAGGGCAAGAAAGCAGTATGTGATATCTCTTTTAGTGTGACAATGCTGAACAAATTTTCTGTTTGGCTTAAAAAACTAAAAGACAATGCTGTCTTGTCTTGTGTGATTGTCTGGATTTGTTTTCTCATTTTGTCTCTCATAGTTGAGGTCTACCTATGATGTCAATTACAGGCTTCTCTCATCTTTTTAAGTGGGAGAACTTGCACAATTGGTGGCTGACTAAATACTTTTTTGCCCCACTGTATATGTTCTCCTGATCTAACAGACCAGCCAAAATATTAGCGTAACCTGAAAACCTTTTAAATTATTTAGGATTAAGCTCTGTAGAACACCTTAACATTTTAAATAGTTCAATGTCTGTTTGCAGTGTAATAATCCAGTCTATTTCTTCCTTCCTTCTTTTTTGTATTCTGAAAACTCAAGAATGTTCCTCGCTATTGGCATTTCTTTGTAGTGTTTATACAAGGCAATTCCTTGTAGTTTTTAATGGCACTATGATTTGTGGATGCACACGTATGAACCCAGGAAAGCCCATCTCAGGGGAAATGGCTTTTTCTTTTTACACTATTAAAAGTTCACTCTACCCTATTCCATTGTACATAACGATTTCCAATTTTAGGATTCTTCGATAGAGAGAGATCACAAGAATTATGAATCAACTTCTATAATGGAAAGAACAAAAGTGAACATGCTACCATATAAGATATACATACCATTTAGAAGCCAAAAAGAAATGAGATGAAAATAATGAGGGAAATTTTCATAAATAAATTTTAATATTTTGTAAATTCAGATATCATCAGTACATGACAAAAAGGATCAATATATTCCAGGTTGCACAAAAGGATCTCACGTCAGTCTCCCCAATTTAGCCCAACTAGTTTGCCCTCTAAAAGACCAACAAATAGGAAATGAAGGCAGGAAAAATATCATTTTGGGATCCTAGTAATTTAAACAATTTATGTATTCTTAACAGAATAACAGAGAACTTGAAGGGCTTCTAATCCAACATCCTGCTCAAGCAGGTACCCTATCCCATTTCAGACAAACAATTGTCTAATATTCTTAAAAACTTCCAGTGGTGAAGCACCCATGGTGCTTCTGGAGGAAAGTTGATTAATTGTTCTAACTGTCAGGAAATTTCTTCTTAGTTCTGGGTTGCTTCTTTCTTTAGTTTCCATCCATTGATTCTTGTCCTGGCTTCAGGTGCTTTGGAGAATAGATTTGACTCAGGGGTGAAATGCTTCTGGTTTGGACCGGCTCGGGCGAGTAGGTAGCAATGGTGGCGGGCAGTTCGGAGTACCGGTAGCAAAAATCCCTGCCCCCACCCCCCATGCCCAGCTGAGCTGCGTGACCATCAGAGCCTTTTTTTCTTTTAAATGGCTCTGACGAGTCAAGCTCTGACCATCCCACCTGAGTTGCCTGCTAATCAGGCAATTCAGCTTGGATCGCCAGACCCATGTAAAAGAAAAAAAGTTTCTTTCTCTCTCTCCCCCCCCTTCCCCCTTCCCCCCCCATCCTCCAGCTTGCTTACCTTAGCTGCTGGTTGCAACGCTGTAATACCTGCAATCCATTGCGTCAGCAAGCAACTGAATCTCCCTGCCTGCAATCAAATTCATCAGTGAGCAGCTCTATCTGCAACTTTAAGACTTGTGGACTTCAACTCCCAGCAAAGCTGGCTGAGGAATTCTGGGAGTTGAAGTCCACAAGTCTTAAAGTTGCCAAGGTTGGAGACCCCTGTTCTATTGGGTAAGTTTTTTTCCCCTTTGGGAGCTTTAAAAAAATAGTTAATTGGGGTTTTTTTTAGTTGTTCTTTTTTTAGATCTAGCCATTTAAAGTTTAGGAAATTTTAAATTTAGCTGCTTTTATATAAAAATAAAAATAAAATAAAATAAAATAATATTTGTGCAGCTTTCTGAGATTTAGTGTGTTTCTGTAGTGTTTCACTCTAACTACTCAAACACATAAAATCTCACAAAGTTGTATGTGGAATTTTGTATGTGTAAAGTGTGAAAGTTGGTTTTTTGAGCTTTTTGTGGCTGTGTGAGGTTCCTGCTTGTTGCAGGGGCCATTTTGGGTCTAGCACAGCTGCTTTTACATTGTGGGTGAGCCAGTTGTGTTGTGTTGTGTTGTGTGTGTGTAAAGTGTGAAAGTTGTTTTTTTGGGGGGCTTTTTGTGGCTGTGTGAGGTTCCTGCTTGTTGCAGGGGCCATTTTGGGTCTAGTACAGCTGCTTTTATATTGTGGGTGAGCCAGTTATGTTGTGTTGTGTTGTATTTTGTAGGTTAAAAAAGGGCAAAGAAGTGACATTGACTTGGCCACGCCCACCTGATCAACAAGCCATGCCCTCCCAGTCACCTTACCACCAAGCCATGCCCACTAATTAAGCCATGCCCACAGAACCGGTAGCAATTTTTTTTAGATTTTACCCCGATTTGACCCCCTCTTCTTTGTGGTAGCTCCTTTGATATTGGAACATTGCTATCATGTCACCCTAGCCCTTCTTCTCATTAAATTAGGCACACTCAATTCCTGAAATTATGTTTTAGCAGGACACTGCTGACTCATTTAAGTGATTGTCCACTTGGACTCCAAGATCCCTCTTGTAGTGACTACTATTGAGCCAGGTACTCTCTTCTTTACTGGTGCATTTGTTTTTTCTTGTCTAAATATAGACTCTTACTTTTCTCAGCATTGAATTTCATTTTGTTAGACAGGGCCCAGTGTTCAAGTTGTTGAGATCTTTCTGTATCTTCAGCCTATCTTCTAAAGTGTTGGCTATTCTTGCCAGCTTGGTATTGTCTGCAAAGTTGATGAGTTCAACTTCTATCCCCCCATTTAAATCATGTACAAAGATACTGGAAGAGTACTGGACCTAAGACAGACCCTTGGGGTATGCCACTGCATGCTTCCTCCATGCAGATGCAGTTCGTTAAGGTTTACAAATTGAATTGGTCAGCCAGTTATGAATCCATCTGGTGGTGGTGCTGTTTAACCCACATTTTCAATCACATCTATACAGTATAAGCATAAACAGGCACACCAACTTATATATTGTAGCTGCATTGACATCAACTATACAAGGAATATCACTTTCAGAATATATTACATTAACAGCATTGAGGACTAGGCTCTATCCAACAAAATGCAGTTTTCTGGTGAGAAAAGTAAGATCCTGCACCTAGGCAGAAAAAATCAAATGCACAGGTATAGAAGACACAGTACCTAGCTGAATCATAGTAACTGTGAGAAAATATAGGTGTCTTAGTGAACCATCACTTAAAAATGAGCCAGCAGTGTGCTGCAACTGCCAAAAAAGCCAACACAATCCTAGGCTGCATTAACAGATAGACAGTATCAAGATCACAGGAAGTGATAATGCCACTCTATACTGCATTAGTGAGGCCACACATGGAATACTGCATACAGTCTTGGTTGTCACAAGACCAAAAAAAATTGTTGAGGTCCACGATACAAAAAAGATGCTCTTTCTAGTTCAGAGAAGAGCAACAAAGAAAATAAGGGGTCTGGAGACTAAACCATATGATGAAAGAACTAGATATGTCTAGTCTAACAAAGAGGAAGGCTAGAGATGACATGATAACAGTGTTTCAATACTTAAAGGACTATCACAGAGAAGAGAGGGATGACATATTCTCCAAAGCACCTGAAGGCAGGACAAGAAGTAATGAATCAAATAAATTATCAAAGACAGTTCCAATCTAGAACTAAGGAAAAATTTCCTGACAGGGAGAACAATAAATCTATGGAATGACTTGCCTCCAGAAGTTGGGGATGCTCCATCACTGGAGATTCCCAAGAAAAGATGGGACAATCATGTGTCTGGAATAGTGTGGGGTCTCCTGCTTGAGCAGGGGGTTGGATTAGAAGATCTCCAAAGTCCCTTCCAACCCTATAATTTTATGTTCTAATATTAATTATTTGTAGAGTTTTCTAAATCCAATTTCCTGTACCCATTAAAGATGTGTCTTGGGAATTATTTCGGTGACAGAAAAAGCATATAGTCTAGTGTATAAAATGTTTAAGAAATCAACACACTGATTATGCTTTTGACTTTCCCTTCATCTTCCATATTGTGTTACAAGTTCTAATGGAATGCACAAAAATGAAAAGAACAGCATTTGAGTTATCATTCATCAGTATTTACCCTGAAAGGCTCTTTGTTCATCATTACCTTTATTGCAGAAACTGTTAAGCATAGATATATGATTTGTGCTTTTAAAAATGTAAGTTGAACAATGAAATTGAGATACATTGGTAGCCATGTAGTGGCACCCATGTAGAAAGCAATACAAGGTGTAATCCTATTAGCTATACAGTTTTTGGGAATCCAATGAAACTGGTGCTTAAAAAAAGAACTTTATGCACTGCATTTATCTGCATGTGAATAAAGAACAGGACATGCATTTTATTTTTCATTGAAATAAATTCTTCCCTAGCACAACTCCACTAAAACTGAGGGACCTACCTCAAGCACATTTCTCTAGGACAAGATGTAAACATTGATGTGATATCTATGTCTTACATATGCTAAGTCAACCCAAGTGGCTTGGACAACTGTCTCTTAAAGACAAGTTTTCTGAAGCTTTCAGGACCATGCTGAACCATGTCCTTTGAATCTGACATCAAAGAAACTGCTCTCCTTGGAAGCTTTGCACTTACAGATAACATTTGATGTCATTACTAATGGCTTGTTGCTTTAATCAATATCAGTGCCAATATATGAGGATTAAAATGAAGTTTGGCTCATCAGGAGGCAGACTAAACAGGAAACATTTATATAGAATTAAGATTTCCAACCTCTGCCAGTGTGGTTGAAGGGAGAGGTCACATCAGTTTTGTCTACTATTTCTCTGTCTTTTGAAATGCATAATCACCAAAGCAAAGGTGGGTAAGAGTCTCTAGTGTTTAATGAACAGCATCTAGCAACATTTGAAGGACGTGATGTCTTCAATTAGGAGAGACGTCTACAGCTTATTACTATTCACAGTGCAAAGCTTTCTCCCTCTCTGAGTCATGCTGGAAAATGACATTCTGTCTGTCTTTTGAACTAAGCTTTTGTTGATTTCTTGGCAAAAGAAAGGCATGGAGAGGAAAAACAAAACAAAACACTAAGATGCATTCTTGGCTTTTCATGAAAGTGAGATTTCTTTTGAGTCATTATAGTGTAATGAACTTTATATATACTATGCTCAACAGGTGGGCTTCCAGCTTTTTTCTATGTTTTCTCTCATCCCATAAACCATTAGAATGATTTAGAACTTGAGAGAATAACAATGTAATCCCATACATGTTCACTCAGAAGCAAATCTGGCTTCTATGATTAGAACTGCAGCTGACATGATTAACAGAGCTGGCAAGAGTCCACCATTTAGCAGGCAGATGTAACTCAATAATCTTACTTGGAAACAGGACTAAACCAAGTTATTTTGCTGCCTAACGTGAAAGCACAAACAGTTAAGCTGTCTGATATCTAAAGCAGATTGATCTAGTTATTATGGCATCTAAAAGACAAAATGCTAACAGTCTGTAAAAGACTAAATCCTCCTATGCTATGAAGTATAAATGAAGTAGCCCACAAATTCACTAGAATCATAATACCTCCCTATAGTTTCTGTAGTCTCCTACTGATTAATTAACTCAATGAATCAAAATAGAGCGGGAAGGGCCCTTGGAGGTTTTTTAGTCCAAACCCTTGCTCAAGCAGGAGCCTCTATACCATTTCAGATAAGTGGCTGTCCAGTCTCTTCTTAAAGACTTCCAGTGATGAAGCACCCATAACTTCTGAAGGCAAACTATTCCACTGGTTAATTGTTCTCACTGTTAAAACATTTCTACTTCCAGATTGCTTCTCTCCTTGAATAGTTTCTATTCATTGTTTCTTGTGTTGCCTTCTGATGCTTTGGAAAATATATTGACCACCTCATCTTTGTGGTAGCCTTTCAAATACTGGAATGCTGCTGTCATGTCATCCATAGTCCTTCTTTTCTCTAGACCAGCCATACTCAATTCCTGCAACTGTTCTTCATGTGTTTTAGTTTCTTTTTCATTTTGGTTCCTCTTCTTTGCATTTGTTCCAAAAGTCTCAACATCTTTTTTGTAATGTGGTAACCAAAACTAGATGCCGTATTCCAGGTGTGGTCTTACTAACTCAAACAGTAGAGCTATAGTTGTCAGAAGCAATCATAAATCCAGTCATGGATTTTCACACTCCTTCTTTCTTTTATTATGTTTCCTTCTGGCTCATCCAGAAGGATTTTATGACAAGTAGAAGTCTAGGAGAGTTGATTACATCTCATGTTCCCATTCTTAATTCAATATTTGATCCCTTGTAAAGTTGAAGCCAAAGTTAAAGCAATTGCTTTGCTTTCATCTTACCTCTCAGGCAAAATATTCAGATTCCTCCTCATGTTATTTAATTTAATTGTTGGAGTTCAAAGGTGATTCCAGCTCTTTGAAAAGGTTTACCAATTTTCAAGTGGCTTATCAATATTATAGAAATACAACTAATTAAAATGTATCACATCAAATATTATTAATTTTACATAATCATTAACTATATTAATTTGTATATGGGAAATAATAACTTTATCAAAAAGGTAGACTATTTCATTTGCTATAAAAAATAATTCAAAGTAGGTTCTGAGTAGATTTTTCTGAATGGAATGTTACATAATCAAGACAATAGAGATGCCCAAATATATTCTAATGTGTGAAAAATTTAATATACAAGGTACCACAGTCCCAAATAGACTGCTGAACCTAAGTCTCCATAAAAGGCATCCACATATGGTAAATTAAAAGGGTATTGGGCTCCATTCACCTCAGAAACTAACATATTCCCTAAATATGTTTCTAATTTAATTATGGGAGTGCCATCAAGACTGCCTTGGCTTTTTTGAGTTTTTAGAATTCCTTCAGTTCAAAGCAGAAGTTAATCTTGTTTTAATTTTTTTAAAGCCTGTTTGCTACAACAAATTCTTAGGTAGCAATATTTAACCATTGTATTGTAGGCTGCTTCTCCAAAAAAAGATAATTTGGATTATAACCAGTTAGCTACAAAAGCTACCATCCTTGAAGAAAATTGTAAACCATTTTCATATTGTGGCCAAGAAAGAAACAGATAATTAATGAAAGCCAGATAGAGAGGTTAGATTTTCCTAATCAGTAATATTAGCTGGATTCCATTTTTCTTCAAACTCATTTGTTCAGTTTATATGCAAAAGATGAAGCACGTGATTAGATACAATTCTTCCTGAAAGTAAGAATAATAATAAGGAATGGGCACCCTGCTGACAGTCAGAGGCATAGATTTAGTCTTTATTAAAAGAAATTTGAGAGTTGAGTGAAATAATGAGCTTTGTTAATAGTTGATGAAGAAATTAAGCACTTCATATGCAGTTTTAGGATGATACTGATTACAGGATTAAGAAGAATCTTGGAAATCTGAAAACACTGAGAATACATGTTTTGATAAACATAGTCTATGTCACAGGGAGATCTATAACTAGAGATTAAACTGTTTCCAGGGAATGGGTGAAATGTAGTGTCCATCTATATGTACTCTTTCCTGGTTGTCTGCTCCACTTTCTTCTAGGCTGCAGAATTTCCTTCCTTGCTGTTTTCTTACCATGAAATGCACAGAATTCTTCTCTAACCCTACGTGGTTCTACATTAAATCAAACAAAAATGGAACAGAATTGTCATAGAATTATAAGGTGGAAAAAGGCACTGGAAGCCTTCTAGATTAGAAAGGAGAGAAACATGAAGGAGGGAAAAAAAGAAAGGTATTACAACAGGCACTATAAATGGAATTAGATACTTTAGGGCCAATTATAACTGCACATCACTGATGTAATGTAGCCTTCACAGGAATCTCTGACTTAGTAAGAGTCTGAAAAATGCTGAAAATATCTCAGCCATCTGACTAATAAGCTGATTATGCTACTAAATAGATCTCAGTAATCAAATATAGTGTAGATACTGAGATGGATTTGAAAACTAAGTTGCCATGCTTTTTTTCTTCTTCTCGTGCTGCTGAAAATGAACAAATGTAGTCCTTTTTTTCATTAGTGAAGATATTAAATATGAAAATCATTATCATCATCACCCACATAGGAAAGAAAACACAGGAAAATATTATTACCAAAGCAGGATTTACAATAAAGCAGAAATTACAAAATGCAGGCCTTTATCATCAAGTCACAGTAACAACTAAAGATGTACTGGATCCTTTTTGGGAACAGTCTGTTTGCACAACGTATAATCATATAAGTTTTCTTGAGAAAAATAATTACCTGATTTGTTTGTGTCCCAAAGCACACAAATATTCTTACTAATATTACTTGTTCGCACTAGTGTTGATGCCATGCTATTATCACATTTTCCCTTCCTGCTGTTAAAGCATGTTATATAAGAGAAATGAGGCTGAAGAAAAGGAGCAGTGTTTCAGGCTATGAGCCCTTGTTGGCAGAGATACTGTTTGATCTATCAGCAACTTTTAAAGTTCTATGTGGCATCTGCAGACTGAATTCTTCGCTTGTCCTTGGTTCAATACGTTCTTCTGACTTTGCTCAGGGGAAGGAGCTGGCCGAATCAGTCTGCAGTAAATCATAAAATTCCATTAAATGCCCATAATAATGTGCAGTGTCTAATCATATTAGAAGATCATTTTTTAAGTTCATAGGAAGGGATACATGTCTTGACACAATTTACTTCAGAGATTTATTTTTTTAAAAAACAGCTTTTCAAAAAACATTCAATCCGCAAAATAAATCTGTAGGTGTAAAGGCAATCCAACACAAAGTTCAATAACCCCTTGTTATCAAGAACTCAGAATCAATTGAATTCAGTTTATCCCCATGAAAATGATTGCATGTGCTAAGCTATCCAGTTGACAAAAATGGCTGCACACTCCCAATTTTCACTGTTATCTGGATTGAAACAGATTCCATCATAGAGATTGAGAAATTATACTTTCTAATTTAACAAATGTAAATTACTAAATTTGGTTTCGATATGGCACAGTAAAAACTACATATAAAGAACTGTGTGGTATTGGGGGATAAAATAGCAGCATTTAAGTATGTCATGAAAATGCAGCTAATGTATCCAAATATAAAGTGGCATTTACTTGCTTGCTATGTGAGCAATGGCATCCATAACATATAATGATAATACAAAAATAATTTTAGGTACACAATGATATCTTCATGTAATGCTGAAGTTTCTTACTTGTGTCCCAACTTCTGAGGCTACAACATGACATTTCATAGTAAAGCATTTCAGTCATGTCCTCATTTCAGTGGTGGGTTGCTACCGGTTCTCCCCAGTTCTTGCGAACCGGTAGTGGAAATTTTAGAAGCGGAAGTAGATAGGAGAACCAGTAAATACCACCTCTGCCTGGGCCCGCCCCCAATCTATTTGCTGCCTCCCGAATCCCAGCTGATTGGCTAGAAGGAAAAAAATTGTTTAAACTCTTGCTGAGGGGCTTCAAAGGGCTGCCCTACAGCTGATCAGTGGTAAAAGGCAGTGTGGTGGTAGATCAGTGTGCTCCAAGAACAAATGGGTAGACCGGTACAGCTCTACAAGCAATTAAAAGTCTGGTAGACCATTACCTCTGCTAAATCCTAAAGAATTGTCACATGGCCATCAAACCATGCCCACAAAATAAGCCACGCCCACAGAACCAGTAGTAAAAAAATTTAGAACCCACCCCTGCCTCATTTATCTACCAAGTCCCCCCCTCCATCCCCAATACTGACATGTGTAAGTTGCAGATAACTTGTCCTTTATGATTTCTGATTCATAATTTATGGTTTACCAGAATGTATAAACCTATTAATTTGTTGTTTATTCAATAAAGTACACTTGAATAAATAACATTTAGAATAGTAGGAACTTTAGATAGGCTGGAGGATAATATCACATATTTCAAATAGGCATGTTGTTACTGAAGGAAAGATCTCCTAGGCAGGATGTTGAAATCCAAAATTTTATATATGGAATAAAAATGTTTCTGAATCCAAGAGCAGCAACAAAGGAGCCTAAAGATGATTCGAAGAATTAAAAAAAAAATGTTGCTCTTAAGCAGAAGTTTAAACCCTGGAGTCGTGTAATTCTACATATGCCTGGATGAACAAGTAAGTTTTTGATTTGTCAATCAAAACTTATCACCATATAAATCCAGGAGGCAGTGCACTTATTGTGGTGCTCTCTCTGAAAAAGCCCTATTCCTACCAACGCTCTACGAACTTGTGGGACAATGATTCTTAATTCTTAGTGAAAAAGTTTGGATATAATTAAATATAGTAGAATTGTTTATATTGCCACCTATGTAACAGGTTCTCTTTTCTCTTCACTATAATAATAATCATTCAGTAGCTAATTTATAAAGCTACTTATGGAACTTTTCTTATATGGGGTTATGGAGGCTTTCCATAAAGATATGCTTATAATGGGAATGCATTGTTCCTGGTCTATACTCTGGATCCTTTATTTCAATATCTACCTTTCCTCATTTACTGACTATGATCTGCCTCAATAAGCAGGTTGTTAAGCAAAATGACTGCTAAGTGAATATGTGACACACACACAGAGAGAGAGAGAAAGAGAAAGAGAGAAAGAGTGAGTGAGAGAGAGAGCATAGTGAAGACATACTATTTAGCTGATGGACTTGAAGCATGCCAAGCCAATTTGGTCTTGTTAAACAGATAATCAGCAATGGAAACAGAAAGTCCCACAAATATCCTCTCCTATACGTCATGTATACTGAAATGGACATTGCAGGTTGAGACTTTAACAAGTCGTTAGTGCAGGCAGACCTGTTCTTTTCTTTTCTTTTTTCCTAGTCTTTATGATTTCTCCATGTATGGTTTTATTCTACTGCTCAGCATTTTTCATGTAGAAACATTTCAGTCAATCATTAATTCCTCATTTCCATATGAGGAATTAGAACAAGGACTGTAAAGTGCAGAGGTGATGGATAGAAGCATAAAATGGATTGATTTTATGGCTAAGTTGGACAAAATTATCATACATTTGATTATTTATGTTGCCACTTACCATTAGTATCACTTTATCATGGAAAATATTTGACTCTATCTGAGAATATTGTTGGGTTTCAGGATTAAAAATTGCCAATAAGCATTTGATTTAAATGCTCAGAATTTAGTAGTTTAGCAAACAAATTAGTAGTTGCTAAATCACATTGATTTCTGGGCAAGCTGCTTTTCAAAGCAAACATTTTTCTTTCTCATATATTTTCTATTCTTTAGCTGTGATGCATTCCACTATATCAGTCCCATGAAAAGTTTGGGACATTCTCCATATTTACAGGTTATGATGGAGTGTTTCTAGTAATCAAGATGCAATGCTATAAAACACAAACATGGACCAAAACAGCCTGGTGTTTAAGAAAAACTTTGATACAGTTTTGAAAACCGTCCAATGTTGTCTTAAAATATGCAGAAAACTTTAGTGATCTAAAGTTGACACTGACAAATTTGTCACTTGCTATAAATCCCAGCTATGAATTAGTTCACAAATGCAAAGCCTGCATTCTAAGCCTGCTTCATCATGAGATAATTTCAGTGATTTCAAAGTCAATTTTAGATAGTATTCAAAGTTCATTCACGTAGTATAAGTGGACCTATCAGTTTAAACTCTAGAAAATCTATATTATAGCCCGAAGCCCAATCTAAGCATTTTTCTCTGTATGCATTTTTAGAATATTAGAATATTTTAGAATACTACTATAGTAATATAGTAGTATTTGATTAATATTCTAACATTCATGTGCATATGAGACAATAACATGATAGTACATATATACTAATATGATCTAGGATACCATATATAGATCATTTGTATAGCCACATCTATGAATTTTACGAGTAATTCTGATAGTAAGGCAGTAGTGATACTCACTTACCTTCGCTACTAGTTCGGAATTGTGAGAGAGAGAGCGTGTGCGCTTGCTTCGCTCACACATGGTGCTTCTGCGCATGCACAGACCATTTGTGATGATGTCCGGGTGGGTGGGCGGAGCCTCCTGCCACTACAGGTTCACCCAAACCGGAGCAAAGCAGTAGAATACCACCACTGTAGTAAGGGCTAACTTGTACAAGTTATAGTAATAATCCGTTTTAAAGATGGTGATATTTGTAATGGAGATTACCTTAGGCATTCTTCATTCATTGCATTCCACCCATGTCCTAACCTTAGGAAGGTTCTGAAGGCTTCCGGGCCTAGTTCAGATTTCAGATCAGGATATTCCAAACTGAAGATTTTCAGATATCACTGTTACATCGTTTTGCACTCAGGCAATTAGTTTTGCATGGAAACCAAAATGAGCTAAAGTTAATCCCTGGGTCTCTTCTTTTAACCATGACATGCATACATAACACTGGTTCTATCACTTGTTTCCAGGATAAACAAAGTTCAGAAACAGGGTAAGAAACAGCCAGCCAGGCATGAAGTAAGGAAAGGAAAAGAAAATACACCTAAGTATTACCCATTCCTCTCCTTCCCATACTTTTCTATCCTTGCAAACCCTCCTTGCCTGTCCATGATCTAATTAAAGCAAATTGATGTAGAAATATTTTCTCCCACTTAACCTTGTGCCCGAAAGCAGACCTGAAAAGATGAATACTGAGTGAAAAACCACCTCCAGCAAAAAGCCAATCCATTAGACAAAACCTTCAGCATGACCAGCATGCCCCTACACTGAATTAACTGGATCAGATGCCGTCTAGGGAAGAGAAAGGGTCAAGGCATAAAAGGCCTTTGCTCCTTTCCTCCTCCACAGAGACAGATTCTGTGTATACTGATGCATTCACTTTCTTTGGACAGCTACTTCTTAGTATAACACTGCACTCTCCTTTAAATTGCCTATTGGACTAACAAATACACACATTCCTGAGTGGGAGAGGCAAACCATCATTCCTTTTTAATAGGAAATGAGACTCATTTGCTTAGAAGCATTCCCACATTGTGAAGGGAACACACTGTCCTTCACTTCAACTAATAAAACCAGGCTGGCATCAGGGGCATAAGGCAGTCTGAATAACACAAACCATTCACTCCCATTTTTCCATCATTTAGTTTAGCTTTACCTTGCTTTGTGCTCAGTGCACAAAACACTGCAGCATAACATCAGTTATCAGTGTGACTCATATGAGCAGAACAATTCATGTATATATTTGATTCTTACCAGACTGGGTTTTTTTGAGTCGACCCCCTCTGTTTTCTTGCTTTGCCAGGTGTGACAGGTAATCCTCCAGAGGATGACAGTCTCATAAGGGAGCAGCAAGGATAGCAGCAACTTGTGAATGCAGCTGAGTGCATAAGAATGAGTCTGAATAGGGCCCTTTGGGACAATCAGCAGCTAAGTGCCTGCAAAATGAAGAGTAAACATTAAGTAGACCTCTGTAAACTGGTTGTCCTGGAACTTTGCTTCAAGCATTAGAAGTATAGAAAGTTAGCACCCACCCCTCTCCTAGAAGAATGAACTGTTTTGAGAAATATTAAAAAGGCAGAATATTATATTTCCCTAAAGGAGAAATATTGCAAATATTAACATGGAAGCTGAGTGATGTGTATCAGTCTTTGAATATAATGCACATTCTGTAGTTAAATCCCAGAAATTGTCTGCTACCATAGCTAGAACATACTGCATGATATAGTAAAGGCATAAAAAAATTAACAATATTAAACAGTGGACACAGAATATTATACTTCATGCAACCCTCAAATATATCAGTTATCTCTGTGTCATAATGCCAATATCCAATCAATTGAACAGGACTTCAGTTAATTTTTTTCATTTGCTAAGAAAACAGAAGATATTTTCCAAAAATTCAATCTCTCTCTAATATAAACTTTCAGTATTTGAGACTTGAAATTATATTGATTTTTCTGCATTTCTGATAGATCTGGGCTTATTAGCATTTCTTGAAGAAACATATTGATCAATGCAAACAAAGTACTCCATTTTACAGGAAATTTTATTACTGTTTTCAGATTGATTTAGGCTGTAATCTATGCTCACTGTTTTTAATAGGAATGTCTCCCAGGTAAGTTTGCACTGGACTACATCTTTAATATTATATTTCCCAACCCTAAAGAAAGGGTTGTTTCATTCCATTAGCTAATATTTATTTATTTATTTATTTATTTATTTATTTATTTATTTATTTATTTATTTATTTATTTATTCATTCATTCATTCATTCATTCATTCATTCATTCATTCATTCATTCCAAGTCAATCTGGATTTCTTACAACCACATAAACAAGTATCTGCAATTTTCTTGGCAACATTTCCAAAATGGTTCACCTTTATTTTTTTCCCTAGAATGGAGAGAAATGGCTTCTTAAAGTCATCCAGATGGCTTTGTGCCTAAGGCAAGGAATAGAACTTTGTAAAAATCGTAACTCGTGAAGATGCATTTAGGCCTATCTAACAATTAAGATCAGTTGACTATACTCCTAAGAAACCATAACTTGTTCTCTACCAAAGTTAAACAGCAAGAGAAAATTTGACAGAACTTTTTCCTCTTTGAATCTCCTCAGGAGCAATAGCTGGACATGGCAAAGGAAAAGAAAATTTACCCCCCTTTATGGAATGAAATTTTTTAGAACCCAGGAAGAAACACAATGTAATCTAGACTTGTGGAGCAGTAGATATTTAGATAGTATGATCTTAAATTATTTTATTTTATTCTGTTTATGTACATGGCAATTGTCTGCTTCCTTTCTTTGAAGTTTAATCTCCATTTTTGAGGAGCCTGTCCATTGTTCCTTTGTTATACTTCATCTCTGAATCTTAATCCTTTTTTCCCCTCTAAACCTAATACTCATAATTCAAGATGTGAAGCCTGAGAGCCAGTTCCATTACTCTTTGGCTAATGTGTTTAGGATTGAAACTTTTGCATAAAGTGGTATAGAACAAAATATATAAAATTCACAGTAGAAATGTAATTAAAATATATTAAAGATATTGAACACAAGTGATTACTTTACCCAACTGGAAAAACTTTGTCTTCATTCTACCAACTTGCAGTACATCTCAATTTTATTAGGCTCTGGCAAATCACCAAAGGGAAGAAAATAGACTGAAGCTTATATTTCCTGTCTTGGAAATATGAACCTTAAGAATTCCTAATGCTTGATTTAAAGAAAATATTTCCACTCCATTAGTCAAGAATTATTGTATGCAAGACTGGCAAGAGAACTTGCTTAAAATAAGCTCAACACTATAAAAAGGCTTGTGGACCGCTTCATTAATCTCTATGTCTAAAATAACAGCTAAATGTATGATAGTCTATGAAATCACATTTTACATCTAATTACCTGTGTATTATATTTATTTTGTTGCCTGGAAATATAGCAATGAGGAGAGCCTTTTAACATTCAGGTCACTTTGCAAAAAAATGGAAGCAAAATTGATATTACGTATAATTAACACAATTGAAAACCCCCTCACTGCCCCATCAAATACTCCTGAGCTCCCTCATTTTGGTGGAAGGGGATGGCCTTTCTGAGAGACATGTTATATTATTGTGTGAATGACCTTGAGAAATGGAGGAAGAGACATAGCCCAGGGAATGTTCAGATAAGAAGCAGTCCTCAGAAGGAATGTGGATATTGGCAAATGTCTTAGAAGGAACCCTCCCTAATTCCTTGGCTGGTAAAGGCAATAGGTGAGAAATGTGCTTTCATACATGGAAGACTCTGTTACTTTAGAATAAAGTAGAATTAGTTCATCTGGGAGTGTTGAACCACTGTTGAACTACAAGGCTAAATGCTGCTGAACTACAATGCTCACAATGCTAAAAGGATGAATAAAGAACACTAGGAAAACATGCCAAGAAGGTATGAATGTCATCCCAGCTACCTATCTAAAAGAAGCAGGCACCTATATTTGACAATAGCAATATTTATTTGTCAAATTTAAATACCGCCTATCTCACTCACAGGGTGAATATTAGAAAATTCTGCATGTAGATGATCACCATGTGGGAGAAGGCAATAGTAAACCATTCCTATATTATTTTTAGCACAGCAGGGAAACACGTATAGAAGATAGAAAATAATTGACAATATAGTGCTGGATGATGCCCCCCTCAGGTCAGATAGCACTCAACACATTACTTAGGAAGAGCTGAGGATTTTTTTCAGAGCATTAATGGTGTTTATTACATGGTTAGATCAAAGCCTTTGGGATGCCTAACTACTGATGTTGGCATTCAGGAAAAAAAAATATGAAATGATAAAGACAGAATTACAGTGGGAACATGGAACTTAAGCATAAATACAGAAAGCTCAACAAAGCAAAGAATGAAATGAATTGATCACACATAGACATCTTAGGTATCAGCATTTTTTAAAAAAATTAAGACATTGTATATTGTTGTTCAACTCACGGTGATGCCAAACAGCTTGCAGAAGTAAAATCCCAAATACAAAACCTAACAAACCTTCATCTCTCTTGTAACAACAATAAAACAAGCAAAATAGAATTTCAAATTCTTTAATATCCAGAATACGTAAAACAAAGAAGGAATGGTATTGCTCTCCTAGTCAGGAAGGATATAGTAAGGATAGCACTTTGGTTCAATGCAAACGATGACAAAATAATATCAATGAAATTTTGCAAATAACCATTGAATATGTGGATTACTTGAATTTATGCTCCAACCATTGATGCAGAGAGATGGTTGATGAGTTTTGTGGCCAGATTCAGTCTGAAATCAACAGACATATAAGCAAAACGTGCTCCTTATTGTTGGCAACCAGAATGCCGATGCTGGAAACAATAGAAAGGAAACCATAGTTTTATTGTATAGCCTATAGCCTGCTGTATAGTAATCAAACAGAGGACTGACTTACCAATTTCTCAAAATTTAATGATTTCTTCATTGCTAACACATTCTTTACATAACCACAATGACACTAGCATATATGAACATGTTATGATATTTTGAGGATCAGACTCAATGATGAATTCAGAAGCAATTTCTTCAGTTAAAGGAGAGTTTATTCATAATAGGCATTCTACTTATTCTGTCAGATTTACAGTGAGAAGCAAACGTGAGGTGAATGCTCTCTCTATTTATATCAAAGGGGATAAACCTTGTACCCTTCTTCATAAAGTTCATTGTAATTCTCTGTGTTCATCTGCGCATGCGCGTTGGTCATTTCTCTGCTGAAGCCGCTGGGAGAGGTTCTCTTTGCTGTAGCTCCCTCGTAGTGCTCTCCTTCTGATGATTCGGTCTCCGGCTCGATCTTGGGTGTTCTGCTGGCATCTGTGGTTCGTCTCTTTTCTTTGGAGCTTTCTTGCTTGGGGTATTTTGTTCTTTGGATCGTTTGTGGTGTGGGGGAAAGTTCGCAGGGCCCTCTGGGTTCAGGCGTCGTCATCATCGTTGTCCGGATCGAGTCGTGCAGGCTTTGAGGTGTTTGTTTATTTCTTCGTCTCTTTTGTATTTTTGCATTATCGGCTTTTATTGATTCTTTTGAAATTGTTAGACTTGTGCCAAATGTTTTAAATATTTTTCTCATGGGTGTTTCGATTTCTTGTTCGGTGGATGATTCTTCTGTATCTGTTTCTGACTCTTCAGAAGAATAAATATATTTTTTGCTATTTTTTGTGTTTTTTCGCACCAGAGTTTTTGAATGGTGCATTCTGATTGGTTCAGCTGTGTTCATTTCTGTGGCCGGTTGAAGAGAAGATGGCTGCCTTTCAAAATTTTGAGCAGGACCTCTGGTCTTGCTTCTGGTTATTTTTTCTTTCGTTGTAGGTTCGCTCACCATTTTTGTATTTTCGGGTTTGGCTTTTTCAATTTCTTTTTCTCTCGCTGCTCCGTTTTCTTCCAAGAAGTCTCAGAGTTCCGCGATGAGTTTGTGGTCATCTTTTTTACTTTTTATTAGCCTCAGTATCTCCGATCTGAGGTCTTTGTCTTTTATTTCGTTTTCTTCTTGGTTGTCGGTTTCATCTGCTGTTTCTTCGATGTCTGTGGTGTTATCTTCAGATTCTTTGATTGTTGTATTTATTGGTTCGTCGATCATTTCTTGATCTGTTTTTGTTTCTTTATCATTTGCCCTGGTATTGGGTCTTTCTTTTTTATTCTTGAGGTTTTCTTTCTTAGGCATGTTGGATTTTATTGAGTCAGTTCAACCATCCTCTGCTACCAGTTTGTTATGATATTTTGAGGATCAGACTCAATGATGAATTCAGAAGCAATTTCTTCAGTTAAAGGAGAGTTTATTCATAATAGGCATTCTACTTATTCTGTCAGATTTACAGTGAGAAGCAAACGTGAGGTGAATGCTCTCTCTATTTATATCAAAGGGGAGGAGTCAAGGAAGGGGGTGATTACACATGAATACATTAAAGGAGGAGGAATAAATTAACTCTTAATATCCTGTACATATATACATATCTCTTGTTATAGAATAAGGCATTTACTTATGACAGAACATCACTGGATGGAGCACTCAGAAATCAAATCAACTTATTATTGATATAAGAAAGTGGAAGAACTCAATTATAACAGCAAAGATGTAGCTAGGGATTACTATGGAACAGTTCACTAACTATGCAAATGTGCAAGTTCCAAATCAAGCTTAAATAAGTACAAAATCAACCTGTTTCCACAATACGGTTTTGAGCATATACCTCCATTTACAAGGAGAACATTGGGAACTGCTTTAAAATACTGAATCTTATTTTTTCGGGAACAAAATCAAAGAAATGGTTAAGGATGATTATGTAGAGAAAGTGCCAAAGAGCAGAAGAAAGGCAACTGGACAAACCATGAGAATTATCAAGAAGAGAAGAGAAGCCAATTGTTAAAACAGGTTTGGAAAAAATGAAATGAACTCACTTGCATGCCCTATCCTGACCTTAAACTATTAATTTTGCTATGTGCCCTGCTCCTTCTAACTCCAGACCTTTTATCATGCAAAGGAAAATCTATAGAAGACAAATTAACCCTGTAGATATAAAGCAGCAAATCTCTAAAAGTCGAGAGCTATATGGGACAATGTGAAGCTACTTGGTACTTAAGCAATCAATGTTATAACTTACTCCCTGTAAGCATGTATATAGGATTGCTACCTTAGGGAACTTTATGGCATTATGACAGTTGAAATCCAGCCTTCATCACTGAAGCTGAGTTGCAGAAAAAGGGGAAAAAAGGCAAAGCAACTGAAAACTCATTATACTGAGTGAGACAAACCAAAAACAATTCCGCCATCTCATTTCAGCCTTATGAAAATCTTTGCTCACATAAAAGAATGAAACATGGTTAGGATGTGAATGTGTATATAAATAGTGCCTCCCACATCCCGATGCAGATAAATATAAGGGAAATACTGTATGTGTTCAGTGTGAAGCTCTGTATATGCTTTTGAATACTTTTGTCAAAATTCAATTTTAATATTGTTTGAAGTCAGGAATGTTGAGAGGAGAGTTCCTAGTTATATATTAGATGGGAAATCCATTCAAATGAAAAGCTTTGGTAGCCAGGTTTTGTAATATATCATCTTGTCTATACAACAGTATCTTTTTCAGTAGGAAAAATGTTCACTAAATGCTTCTTAGCCTTACTGTGAATTATATGGACATGAACTAAATAATGCACAAACATGTTCCTAACTTCATCTTAACTCCAGAACGGACTGTTAATTCCTCCATGCAGAGGGCCTTTCTGCCTGGGTTGACCTATACATTTGGTGATAGTATTTATTCAGGAATCATGCTTTCCCTGTATCCATTGGCCTCCTTTTTTTATGGGTCTCTTGCACCTCTCGTAATTGAAATGAAAAACAACTGAGAAAGAGAATAGCAATTAAAAATATATAAATATTCATTTATGCTTAAAACAACAAGGAACGTCTGCCTCCACTAACCTCTATGTTACAAATTCCAGAAGGAAAAAACAAAGCTATTGCCACTTTGTTCAGTACTACTACTAACAAGGTCAACCTCAACCTCAGTTGTTGAAAGTTTTGCCTCTCTCTGGAGTACAGAATGGGACAAAAAGGAAAACTTCACTACCCAGTCAGAAAGAGTTTGTAAGAAATAGAGAGTAAAAGATCATTAGCAAGAAGAGGATTTAGATAACAATTATTCTTTTTATATTTGAATGCAACTTATCACATGAAATTAAACTTTGGAAAGAGTATTAGTGTACTCATATCTGTGGTGCCTCTTCTGGTTTCTCAATCTTTTTGCCATTTGTGACATTAGTATTAATTAGCAGAAGAAGAAAGTGAATCAATTTATTTAAAATTCACCAGATTAAGAAAGTTGATGTTCTTTCATAGGCAAATCATTAACAAAGAGGATTTCAGTGGTCAAAATGGATCCTAAGGTTCAGTGGTGGGTTTCAAATTTTTTTTACTACCGGTTCTGTGGGCATGGCTTGGTGGGCGTGGCAGGAGAAGGATACTATAAAATCTACATTTCCACTCCACACCAGGGGAAGGATACTGCAAAATCGCCATTTCCTCCTAATCAGCTGGGACTTGAGAGGCAGAGAATAGATGGGGGAGTGGATGAATGTTTACTACCGGTTCTCCCAACTACTCAGAATTTCTGCTACCGGTTCTCCAGAACTGGTCAGAACCTGCTGAAACCCACCTCTGCTAAGGTCATATGCCTGCCATTGATTCACATAAAAGATAAATTATATGAAACCTATACAATTACATATCAAATATTTTTAACATACTTATACTGTGTTGCTTTATATTTTGGCATGCTTCTTATCTTAACACCAGAATTGACAAAAATGAGATATTAATTTCTCTATCACCACCCTTTAACATAGCAAATTTTGCTTTTATGAATGCATTTCATGAAATGTAACAGAAAAAAGAAACAGGGTATGCAATTACATTATTGTGACTAAAAGATGTGATATCATGGCTCAGGGAGGCTCACCTGGGTTTCCCCGCATATGTCTCCCTGCCCGTTACCAAGTGATATTCTTTCCTGGCCCTCAGAAAGGGCCAACATAGCATATACTCTTTTGCTTCAAACAAAGTAATCTGGACTTGTGGGATATTGTTATCCATCCCTTGTCATGGTCAGATAACCCTCTATTGGTTTTGGAGTTTTCTCAAGCTTCTTCCCAATACAGTCCATTGTTTTGCCCAGGCAGCCAGTGAATCCTTTTGAGTTCCAGAGGAAATTATGGTTGCTTGTGAGGCTCTGATGGATGGTTCAACCAAAGCCTTAGTCACTTTCTGGAATGAGTGGATAGCAACAGATTTGGATCTGTGCCACTATATGGACTTTCTCTATTTTAAATCCGAGCAAAATCGATACCTAGAACACCATTGGAGAAAAATAAAGAATGAATCTAATGAAGTATGGATAAATGCCCTTTTTAGGGATTAATGAAGTAAGAGTGATATGATAAGTGTAGTGATATATGATTCATTTACCTGTCATCACAATTATGGCTTGGTTCAAGCTAGAAATGGGCATGAGGAATATTTGCAGGGCTCCAGTAAAGACTATCAAGGAACTTTTTGGATAAAGCTACTTGTCTATGGAGATTCTTAGTCATCCAGGTCATAGTTGTCCCAAAGGTGCTTTTTCAAGAGGCAACTGGACTTTCTTGTAAAAAAAATACAATCTGAATTGGGCTCCAATTATGCATGTCCTTTGTTAGTGAAGGAAGGTCTAATGTGATTATTTAAGTCCTGTTGGTCCTGAGGAAAGGACTACATTCTCAAAGTTTTATGCATGGCCACCCATGTATTGGATCAATTTCCTCCCTAGCCTGTTAAAATTTTTGGAGTCCTTGGTGCTCTCTGAACTTGATTGTTTGCTTGGTTAAAATCTCTTGGAAGATGCCATGTGGTTGAATAGAGACAGTGATAAATGTATCCTTGGGAGTCGTGGTTTCCCTCTCCTCAAAAAATCATCATGCAATGATTCTGGATTATCATTGACTTATTATACCCTCAATTATGTGTTTCCTTCTGAATCAGTTTCAAGTCTGAGAGAAGAGTGTCTTCCAAAGGCAAGTCTTCAAACTATCCAAATATCAGAAGGACCTTCTTAATGAACAAAGTTATCAAAATCAGCACACATTGTGCTTCTGAATTGGTGCAAGGCTTTACTATGAAGGTAACCTTCCAAGTGTACTCAGATATAGCATAGCATTTAGACTTATATACCACTTCACAATGCTCTACAGCCCTCTCTAAGCAGTTTACAGAGTCTGTATATTGCCCCCAACAATCTGGGTTTTTACCGACCTTGGAAGGATGGAAGGCTGAATCAACCTTGAGCCTGGAGAGATTTGAACTGCCAAATTGCAGTCAGCAGAAGTAGCCTGCAGAACTACATTCTAATCACTGGGCCACCAGGACTCTTCCTATTGACTGGAGAAAAGGACTGAAGTCTAAATAAGGTCCAGATATCAGTATATTCAGGTGTGACATGCAAAAATCTGAAAATAAACAAAATATACCTTTCAAAATGCAGAAGGATGAGTGAGTAATGAATATTTTGATAATGAATGTTGGATGTCAATTAGAAAAGAATAGACAGAAAATAGCAAATACTAGGGGGTGAAGAGTATATGATGTACCTGAAATTCTGACTACAAGTGCCCCTGATAAGAAGTAATTATACTGTTAAGTTTTGTTGCACATTCAACTTGTAATTATTAATAGTAATCAAAATATATTTAAGCTGTGCTTGGTGGTTTTCTATTATCTGATTGGTACATTGATTATAGAGGGTTTGCAGATTTTTATCTTGGATGAATTGCTTGTTTCATTCTACTTTGTTTTAGTAGCAATATAGCAACCTGCACTGACTTCATGGCATTATGATTTCTACAGGCAGTTAAAAACAATCTATATGTTATGAGATATTTCATAATATCATCACAGTAGAGAAAAATAAGAGAGGCCATTCATTTGGTCTTGAGAGGCTTTGGTCCATTGAGAAGTCATATGAGGGTCCTTTTGTTCTCCTTACTGCGTCCCTAAAGAATTCTTTGCTGAGAAACAAGCTAAATGAACTGTCTAAAAGTGCCTTGGGAAAAGAGTTCTTATTGATTATGGCAAATAAAGGAGCAGTAAGAGTACAGCCTGGAACTCATGTTGAGAGATGACAGCAAATCCTTTGTAAATCAATAAATTTAAGTAACAAACTGCAAAAGCATCTGCTTTTGAAAATAGCATCTCTTATATTTGAATATTTTACATTTTTCTAGTTTGTGGTACACATATTGATAGATGATCTTGGTTTCAAACAATGTGGGTGTGTTTTATTTATTTTTTTATTTATTGGTTCAATTTATATGCCGCCCTTTTCCGGAGACTCAGGGAGGCTTACAATGCGTTAAGCAATAGCCTTCATACTTTTGTATATACCTACTTAGTAGGGCTTTCGCCCCTCCCCCAAGCGGTGTTCTTTTTTATACAAAGTCAGCTTATTGCCCCCACAAACCGGGTCCTCTTTTTGATTTGAAAACCTATCATAGCTACAAATAGCAGTATGTCGTGGGTTATGCAGCAAGAGACACCCTGTTTTGAAATCATATGTTTGTGTTTTCAAGCCAAAGGTTTAACTGTGTTGTATAACACAACCCTACGCTGTTGTATAACAAGGAGAGGGAGAAAATAGAGATGGGCTATGGTTATATACACCTCTATTATCTAAAGAAAAGCAAAAATAAGGAAGGATTTTGCCTAAGGAAAGACTTGAGTCATTACAAGACTATCCTAAATAAAGTCTGAAGCAGTTCGGGGTTCCAACAAAATGTTTCTAAATGGATGGTATGGACTTAGAAACTTTATTGTCACTTTGAATGTACACTAATCGGCATACATTAAAATGAAATTTTGTTGCATACAGCTCTCAAAGGGTTATCACTTCCAATATATACTACATAAACATGACTAAATAAATAAATACATAAATAAATAAATACAAAATTATGCATATACCCACATATATTATATGACACAGAGAAACAACACAGTTTAGTTTGGATGTATACATTTACATGGTGAGAAAAACGAATCTTGCAAATTTACCAAATTGATGGCATAGGGAACAAAACTGTTACAGAATTGGGTAGTCCTGCTAGAAATACTTCGAAACCTCCCCCCAGAGGGGAGCAACAGAAACAAACTGTGAAGTGGGTGTGTGGGGTCTCTAACAATGTTTTGAGCTCTAAGCACATAGCGCTTATAAGCAGTATCTTGAATGACAGGAAGCGAGCTTCCTAGAATCTTCTTGGCTGTCCTTACCACTCTCTGTATGGACTTTCTCTCTGAGACACTGCAGCCACCAAACCAAACAGTGATGCAGTTTGTTAAAATGCTCTCAATTGTGCCTCTGTAAAAAGTAGCCAGGACAGGAGAAAGATGTGCTCTCCTCATCCAATGCAGGAAATGCAGACACTGGTTTGCACGCTTCACTAAGGATGATGTGTGGAGAGATCAGTTCAGATTGTTACTTATCTGCACCCCCAGTTACTTAATACTGTTGATCACTTCTACAGCTGCATCCTTGATACTGAGTGGAGTATGACCATGCCGGCTCTTTCTAAAATCTACGAAAATCTCCTTTGTTTTATTAACATTTAGAACCAGTCCATCATTTAACATTTATTGTACCAGTCCATCAGAGCCTTCACCTCTTTCCTATGAGCATCTTCATTGTCAACCCAGATTAGACCCACTATTGCTGTGTCATCTGCATACTTTACAATATAATTTGTACCAGATTTGGCACAGCAATTGTGGGTTATCAAGATGAACAGTAGAGGACTCAAGACACAGCCCTGCAGGGAACCTGTACTCAAGGAGATGGAGTTGGAAACTTTTCTTCCAACTTGCACAAACTGGGGCCTATCAATAAGGAAATCCAGTAACCAATTACATAAAGGAATTCTAAAACTTAATAGGCCCAGTTTGGTCACCAAATGCTGAGGAATGATTGTGTTGAATGGCAAACCAAAATCAACAAACAGCATTCGCACATGAGTATTCTTCTCCTCCAGGTGTACCAAGCTAAGATGAAGCACAAAGAAAAGTGCATCATCTACTGCATAGAGCAGTTCTTCCGATAGACAAACTGTAATGAGTCAAATATTTTATCTATCTATCTATCTATCTATCTATCTATCTATCTATCTATCTATCTATCATCTATGTATCTATCATCTATCTATCATCTATCTATCATCTCCATCTCTCTATCTCTATCTTTCTTTCTATCTCTCTATCATCTATCTATCTATCTATCTATCTATCTATCTATCTATCTATCATCTATCTATCATCTCCATCTCTCTATCTCTATCTTTCTTTCTATCTCTCTATCATCTATCTATCTATCTATCTATCTATCTATCTATCTATCTGTCATCATGATAATCATGATCATGATTATCATCATGATCATGATCATCCTATCAGTTAAATAGGCCCTGGAACAGATGAATGGCCCTGCTTGGTCCTTGAACTCTCTGAAACTTAATAAGATGATATATTAGCTTTAGGCATATAGTGTAGCTGTCACCAGGTGGTCATCAGAATATTTGCAATCCAGATACGGCACCTCTGAACAACTCACAGGAGACCATGCCATATATAGAGCTATTGTGTCTCAAGTTTATTTATGATATTATTTCACAGAATGGAAAACTGATTACCAGATATTAAAATAATATTCTTTATCAAGGCCAAACTTCTCAGGCCATAAGATTTGTTTTGTTTTGAATCATTTTCTGTTTTCATGATGGCCATCTGGAAACAAAACAATTGTATTACCAAAAATGGTTCCATTGGGGAGTAATGCTACTTAGACATAAAGTTCAGTTAACCTCAGGTGCTTTGTGGCCTTTGCCACAAAACCACCCAGCTGGACAGGTTTAAAACTGGCTTAGAGAGCCTATTTAGAGAGACTTTAGTTAACCCTAAAGTCCTTTAACATTTGACCACAGGAGTGCCCAGAATTGGTTCCAAAATGATTTGAGGAAATGTAACCATCTTGTACACATCACCAAAGCAATATACATGGCTCTTAATATGTGCATGGTTGACATAATACTATTGAACTATGCATGCTGAAGTAATGATTATGAATAATGCATGGTGATTATATAAATAAAAGCTTCAAGGAAATGAGCTTTGCATTGAGCCAAATTTTCTGGGAAATGGAAGAAAATCTACAACATCCTGAAGTAGCCATTGAACTAGAAAAGATATTTTGCAACCCGCTGAATAGGCCTTCACTGCCATTGATTTAAACCACTGAAAAATCAGGTTATCTCCACTCCTTGTCTTAATAATCCCCCTCTGCCTCCTTTTCTGCTTGTTGTGTTCGATCCCAAAGATCCATTTACATGTGCACACATAGCCTGTCTGAAAAGACTTCCACATTAGCAGCACCTTTAAAAGTGCTGCATCTCTTTCTAACACATTGGTAAGCACAGCAGCCCTAAGTATCCTTTAAAGAAATTGATTTGAAGATACGGAATTCCTATGCTATCCTCTAAATTTTGAGGACAACAGTTACATTGATATCTAACATACTAAACTTCCAATCACTTTATTTTCAGTGAGTCACAAGATAGATGCTGCCATATGTCTAAGATACTTAGAAGTTTTGATACTTAATAGAGAAGGTAATAATAGAAGGTGTTCTGTCCCCGTCTCCACACACACACACACACACACACACACACACACACACACACACAGCCAGCCAAGGGTTAAAGGAAGCACTTGGCATGCACAGTTTGTTATCAAAAACTTGGCAGTAATACGAGCACCGACTGCCAAGTGCTTTTTAGTTAATATCCCTTCACCAGATAAACAGAAATACACACAGTTCGCAAATAGTCCAGTTCAAAACAAGAAACCTTCGGCAGATTTAAGCGTTGTTCAAAGTGACTAGCCAGAGTTAGTTTTTGTCCGTCACAGAGTCTTAAATGGCCACCACACATATAGTCTCTGGGGTGTGGTCCAGTGACTCAGCCTAATCCCTGGCACGCCTCCTCAACTGCTGCAACCGTTTATCATGCCTTCGTTGGCGTGGATCCAGGAACGACAGATCGCCTCCATCGCTATCATCGGAGACACCTGGCTCCTGGCTAATCTCCTCTTCCTCGGCCGGCACCTGAGGCAGTGCCAGAGAGGAGGGGCCTGGAGAGGGAGGCCTGGCCGACTCCTCTCCTTCAAGTTTGGAGCCTTCTCCCTCTGATAAGATAGGCTTGGAGGACGGAGCCACAACAGAAGGCTTCTCAAGAGTCCTACTTTGGCTTGAACTTGCAGCAAAGATACATTTAGATTGAGCAAAATCTCGCTCTGAATTATTTTAATGCTCCTTCTTCTGTGCTTTTAATAGTCCCCAGGAAGCATAAAGAAATAATGTTCTGGAAAAAGAATCCTCTCACTTTGTTTCTGATCAAAGAAAAGTCCACCTGTTTAATTTTGGCTTGTCAAATTGTGGTTACTGTTAAAAACACACTTGTAAAATAAAATAAAAATTGTCATCATCATAAATGGGAAAGTTTACTGTGGAACAATTAGTTATATTAATGAATCATTAATCTCTGGGAGTATATGCCATGTTGTATGCATCATCATTCTATTTTATTAAACTCAGTTTATTGATTAGCACATTGTGAATTCAGTGAATTGTGATTCATTCAGCAAATTATAATTAAGCAAAATAAGGTTTAGCATAATGTGTGAAACTGATCAGAAAATGAATAATATATACTTGTCCAAGTGTCTTGGTGGGAAAGCTGCCCTGCTGCCCTGCTTCTCCAAGAAATCATCAACATCTAAAGTTCTTTGACCAGATGGCAATGTACTTGAAAGATTAAGTTTTTATTTTTTTTCTCCAATGAACATTTAGCTAATAATACAAATCAGTTATTTATTTCAAGCTAAAATAGAACTAAATTAGAAGTCTACGAAGTTTCTATATACTGAGTAAAATCATTGAGTTCACTGTCATCATCACTTTTTGCTGCTGAGTAATGAAGATAGAGCTTGATAGACATAACTTGGAACCATTCACACAGAAACCATGTACCATATTTTTCAGAGTATATCTCCCCCCCCCCCCAAAAAAAAGAGAATGAAAATTTGGGTGCTTCTTATACACCAAATGTAGCCCTGCCCAGCCTCTCAAACGGAGGTTTCAGAGGCTGAAAAAAAAAAGCCTCTGAAACCTCCGTTTCAGAAGTTGAAAAAAGCCTCTTGAACTGAGGTTTCAGAGGCTGAAAAAAGCCTCTGGAAAGGAGGTTTCACAGGCTGAAAAAAGCCTCTGGAACAGAGGTTTCACAGGCTGAAAAAAAGCAAGGCACAGAGCTCACAACCAACGAACCTGTTGCTAAAGTTTACCTCTGGGAACAGCTGATTGGAGTATTCTGGGAGGCTGATGCACCCCCAATCAGATTTTTTCTTATTTTCCTCCCCCAAAATTAAGATGCATCTTATACTCTGGTGTGTCTTATTTATTTATTTTATTTATTTTATTTTATTAAATTTCTATACCGCCCTTCTCCCGAAGGACTCAGGGCGGTGAACAGCCACAAGATAAAACACATAAATACAAAAATTTAAAATAAATTAAAAACAAATTAAATAATTTGGCTGAATTTAAAATACCCCATTATTTAAAAACAAATTAAAATTTACATTTAAAGATTTAGGCTAGGCCAGCTTGATGAAATAAAAAAGTCTTAAGCGCGCGACGGAAGGTGCGCAGATCCGGGATCCTCCGTATCTCTGGGGGGAGCTCGTTCCAGATCGTAGGTGCCCCCACAGAGAAGGCTCTCCCCATAGGGGCCGCCAGTCGACATTGTTTGGCCGACGGCACCTGGAGGAGCCCCTCTCTATGGGAGTGTACTGGCCGGTGGGAGGCTATTGGTGGTAGCAGGCGGTCCCGTAGATAACCAGGTCCTGAGTGACTGTGTGTAGAGAGTCCCGATCTAGAAAGGGACGCAACTGGTGGATCAGGCGAACCTGATGAAAAATCCTTCTGGTCACAGCCATCAAGTGCTCTTCTAAAGACAGCCGTCAATCCAGGAGGACGCCCAAGTTGCAAGCCCTTTCCGTGGGGGCCAATGATTCGCCCCCAATAGTCAGTGATGGCACCAGCTGACTATATCGGGACGTCGGAAACCACAGCCACTCAGTCTTGGATGGGTTGAGCCTGAGCCTGTTTCTCCCCATCCAGATCCGTACGGCCTCCAGGCATCACTTCAAGGGCATCATTGGGGTGGTTTTATAGTCCGAAAAATACGGTACTTCACTGCTGTGTTGCTTGATACAAAAACCAAAGCAAAAGCCTGGATAGCTCAACAGACAGAAGCACTGTAATTTAACACCAGCTGTCTGCAATTAAAGTAAGATCGAATCTCACAAGGCTCAAGGTTGACTCAGCCTTCCATCCTTTCTAAGGTAGGTAAATTGAGGACCCAGTTTGTGGGGGCAATAAACTGACTTTGTATAAATATACAAAATTATGAAGGCTATTGCTTAACGCACTGTAAGCCGCCCTGAGTCTCCGGAGAAGGGCGGCATATAAATCAAATTAAAAAAAAAAAAAGCATAACCTCTATGTAATCCATTCAAACATTTCAGAAGAAGATTTTGCTTGGAATATTCAGGGAAAAAGTAGGAAAGATAGAAATAATCTTTATCATGTGAAGCTTCAGCAACCAGGAGGTTAGCTCCTGACATGGCAATGCATGTTCAACCCCAAAAAGCATTATTTTCAGTTTTGTGCTGTATAGATTGCTTGACAGCTCATAAACTAAATTTATTGTAATGAGTTTGCAGAGGGAAATTTATGTTGTAGAGTGTTATCTAAACATGAGCAAAGAGGTTCATCAGTGGTTACTCTGCAGACAACTACAGTATGCTGAGTTTAGCATATTCATGGAGACCGCTGTTTTATCCATCCCATCCTTGTACAGAAGCATATTTTTAAATGATTCTGTCTTCATCGCAAGGCTTCCCATTAAAACAGAGGCTGGCAGCTGGCACTTTTTAAAGCAAATGTTAATTGAAATGCCACTTTGTAAATCTACATGAGATGTTTCCAGTGCTGCACTGTGTGGCCCAGTTGTCACTCATGTGTATTCATAACTCCATTAATGTTAATTGGAATTGTGCGGGCCTATGGAGGGGGTGGCTTTTAGTGCTTTAGTCAAACAATAAAGTGTGAAGGAAGGGAAAGAGGGAGAAAGAGTTTTCTTTCAGAACCTTTGATAAGTAGTAGAATGTCAAGGGAAAAAATATCCCTGTTTTGACTAGCAATTTAGAGCAAACCATTTTTCACAAAGGAAGGATATGTTGTGAGTATATAAAGTTGTCACCTGTCCCATTTATTCCAATTAATGTTATACTTATACAACAACATAGTCTGAGCAAGAGAAATAGGTTATTAGGAATCTTTCACAAAGTCATTTTTACATGGAAAAAAGAGATATGAATAGGTTAATGATTCCAAAAATACAATAACATTGTCTCAGAGAAAATGGAGGAATAATTTATATTGATATTTCAACTTTTCATGTATTTATAAAGATCATCCCATAACAATTTTCTCTGATCTTGAAATCTAGTTACAGTAGGAACCAGCACTGGTTGCAGCCACAATAAAGATCAAGCAACCTGTAGCAAGGGCATTTTATACCATTATCGTTACAGGTCCCAGATTACAGGCGTATCTACTAGATAGAACTGCCTCAACAATATATTGCATTAATCTATCAATGATCATTCAAATCACTCCTGAGGCAAAAAGTTAAATTTGGCTTCATTACCGAAACCACAAATACATCCACATCTTTAAATGTCTATGGAGATTCTCAATCATCCAGGTCATGAATGTGTTCTGCCCCAGCTACGGACCCCAAAGAACACAGCACATACAAAGTCCATTCAAACCTTAGTTTACTGAATAAACCAGTTTTTACAACAATGGCTGTTAATTGTGGATGCCAGCATCTCATGGCCTAGTACCCCCATCACTTCAGATGGGAGGGGAGTGGTTAACTCCTTCTGAAAGGGCTCGCAATCTTGGCATTCTCCTGGACTCACGGCTGTCCTTGTTGGACCACCTGACGGCCGTGACAAGGGTTTTTTTTGCACAGGTTCGCCTGGTGCTCCAGTTGCGCCCTTTCCTAGACAGGGATGCCTTTCGTACAGTCACCCATGCTCTCGTTATCTCTCGCCTGGATTACTGCAATGCCCTCTACATGGGGCTGCCCTTGGGGTGCACCCAGAGGCTCCAACTGGTCCAGAATGCAGCCACGTGGGTTGTTACAGGAGCTTCCCGTTACTCCCGTGTTACACCTCTCCTGTGCGAGCTGCACTGGTTACTAGTGGTCCTCTGGATCCGATTCACTTACCTATAAAGCCCTTCATGGCATGGGCCCGGGGTACTTGCAGGAGCACCTTCTGCCAGCCTCCCACCATCCAGTGCACTCTCATAGAGCTGCCCTCCTCCGGGTGCCATCGGCCAGGCAATGTCAGCTGATGATGCCCAGGATGAGGGCGTTCTCTGTGGGCATACTGACCCTCTGGAATGGGTTACCCACCAGGCTCTGGATGGCCCCTGACCTCAGCTCCTTCCGCAGGGACCTGAAGACATGGCTCTTCCAACAAATCGTCTGATCTGCTGGGAGTTTTTAGTTTTCTAAGGGTTTTAATTGGATTATTTTAATTAACTTAAATTAACTTATTAACTTATTGTTCTGTGGTTTTTATCTTTGTGAGCCACCCTGAGTCCTTCAGGAGAAGGGCGGCATATAAATAGGATTAAATAAATAAATTAATTAATTAACTGCATTAACAGCTGCCAAGAATTCAAAGAATAATACTGAAAGCTTACTGTGGTTGACAGAATGCCCAGAAGCAATTTGCAGAAAGCTGATAAGATAAGCAAGACAAGACACGAAGGTATGTGAACGGAGTTGTTCCCTGCAAATTGCTTCAGTTGGCGTTCCTCCTTAAATAGGCTAAGGGAGTTAGCCCCAAGCCTTACTCCCGAGGAGACCTACTCCTGAGGAGCCACTACTACCTTTTGGCAGCTCTGCGCGCCCGTGCATCGAGAAGAGGCTCCTCCACTTCGTCCTCTTCACTTAAGGTAGCTTCTGGAGGTTCTGAAGGCCCTGGCTGAATCCCCGCCTCTGGCACCACATCTTCTCCAGCCTCCTCATTGTCCGACTCAAGTGCCAGCTGCACAGGCTGCTGGCACAGCACCACACCAGTCTCCTTGCTGTCTGAATCAGCTACTAGCTGCGCAGGCCGCGTACGGGCCACAACAGATTGTCCCAAAGGTGCTTTTTCAAGAGGCAACTGGACTTCCTGGTTTTTCTTTGAAGATGTTTCACTTCTCATCCAAGAAGCTTCTTCAGTTCTGATGAAACTTCTTAGATGAGAAGCGAAACATTTTCAAAGAAAAAACAGAAAGTCCAGTTGCCTCTTGAAAAAGCACTTTGGGACATCTGAGTGTTTAGTTATAAACCAGTCTAGTTTTTCTTCAATTGTCTTTCCTTCTACATTCACACAGGACAATAACAATGCAAATAATGGACTTCCGGTGGCTCCGCAGACGTCGAGGACGGTCTCCATAGACCGCCAGCCACCCGATCTGTAAAAACCGCCCTGACAGCGCTAAACAGCTGTCCGGCGGTTTGAAAAAACTCTCCTTCGGGCAAAGAAGGAGAGGAGAGCCGGAGGGGGTGGGTAGAGCCCCCCGATAGTCACTGGATTAACTCCAGGGACTCGGAGGGTGAGAGCTCCCCAGTTCACCCCTCCCATCGCTCCGGATCGCTGGTGCCTCTGTCTTCAGAGCAAGACGTCTGCGTCCAATTCTGCCGGCAAACAGTGAGTTTTAATGATTTTCAACAAGGCAGACAGAGCGGAAGCAAGAGTGCAAGCTTTTTAAGAGAAACAGAACTTAACTCTGTGAATACATTGTTGCAAACGGAGCTCTCTGGAGCTGGAGGCTGGGAGGAAGCCTTTGTTATGGGCGGAAGGGAAAGTGAAAGTTAAAAGGAAACTGTTTGTTAATAGCCCTCTGCCTGAAGAGAAAACTACTGGGCTTTGAGTATAGTTTGAAGAGAGGATTGTTTATTTTGGAAAAACTTTGGAATATACTTTCTAAGACTGTTTATAAGATTTTCTGGCTGTAAAAGGAAAACTTTTTTTTAAATAAAATGGCTGCTAAACAACTAAAGCCACCAACTTCTAAAGGGGGAGGAGGTTCCCCTGTAGTGACTCAAAAACAACAACTTCCGGCTGATACACAGTCACAAGACCTTAAAGAATTTATAATGGGTGCCCTGAATAATCAGACAGAAATGATGAAAGGATTTTCAGAGGAGTTAAAGAAACTTACAAGTGTGGTGGAGGAAAAACATGATGAAATAAGAGATGATATTGTCTTTGCAGTTTCAGGACTGGCTACTCACATGTTAAAGATTGAGGAGAGAGTGCGGGAAATTGATGATGCTAATTTGGAGATTGCAACTAAACTGGGAGAGGTTATGATACAGACAGAGAAAGTGGATGACGAGATGGTTATGTTACAGTACAGGTCAATGGAATTTGCCCTGAGGCTGAGAGGTTTGAAAGAAAAGAGTGGTGAAAATTTAAAAGATGTTTGTTCCAATGCTTTAGCAGAGCTGATTCCAGAAAGGCCAGCAGATGTGGCAATTCAAATGGACAAAATTTACAGGGTCAACTCCTGGCTGGCAAAACAAAAGCAGCTACCAAGAGATGTGGTGATCTATTTTACAACAAGGAGAGTTAGAAATGATATTTTGCAAGCGTCTTATAGAAATAAGATTAAAGTGGAAGGACAAGAGCTGGTGGTCCTGAAAGAGCTTCCTCCTAAAATGTTAAGAGATAGAAAGCAGTTTGGCTTTTTGGTGAACGAACTAAGAAACCAGCAAATTCAGTACAGATGGGATGTCCCATTTGGGATAATAGTGCCATACGCTGGGCAAAGACATCGCTTAAACACAGTTGGAAAAGCAAAAGATTTTTATGCCAATGTTTTAAAGGCTGGAAGGCCACCCTCACCAGGGGGTGCTAGAAAGCAATTGGAAATTACTCAACAAGAGAAAGATGGAGGGCAACCACAAACCTATGCTCAAGTATTAGCTGGAGGAGCTATTCTGGAAGAAGATCCATTACTGACTGGGGGTTCACCACCAACTTTGGAGTCATTAACGATGATTCAGCTGCCAAAAGATCAACGACTGACAAGGGCTACCTATAAACAACATATGGCGCAACAGCCTCAAGATCCAACTCAACAAGCCCAAAAAACGCAAGCTGTGGGAGGAGCTAGGCCGAAGTCTAAAATGGCGGAGGAGGTTCAGCTGATGCTCTCGAAGCTTGGAACGCCCAGAGATGGCAAATAAATTTCTATCTTGGAATGTTAACGGTTTAAATTCTCCACAAAAAAGAAAGAAAATATTTCATTATTTGAAGCAATCTCAGAACGATGTTATTTGTTTGCAAGAAACGCATATTAAATCTTCAGATCAAAAGTACCTGATAAATTCGAAATTATGTACACATTTTGTGGCATCAGCACCAGAAAAGAAAAACGGCCTAGTAATTTATGTTAAAAGAGGCTTAGTGGCCAATTTAATTGAGGCTGATACTCAAGGTAGATATATCGCAATTGAATTAATAACACAGAGTGGGAAGCTGCTTGTAATTGGAGTATATGCACCTAATCAACAACAAGATAAATTTTACAAACTTTTACATACTAAAATACTACAATGGGACTATAGATCCTTATTTTTAATGGGTGATTGGAATGGGGTATTAGATACCCAGAAAGATAAAAAAAGTCTTTCCAAGATCTCCATGCGTGCTAAGTTGCCTAAATCTTTTTTTGATATTTTGGAGGATATGGAGCTTAGAGACGTTTGGAGAGAAAGGAACGTATTGGAGAGTGATTTTACTTTTTTCTCAGACAGGCACCAATCTTTTTCGAGGATTGACTTTATATTAATTACAAACGATCTTTTTTCTAGGGTGAAGAGTACGAAGATATGTCCAAGAACTTTAACTGATCATAGCCCAGTTTGGGTGGAATTAGAGCAGGAGAGAGGGGAAAGGAGGTCTTGGAGGCTAAATGAGAATTTATTTAGATATGAAGACAATCTGTGTGAGCTTAAAAAACAAATGAAAGAATTTTTTATTAATAATATGAATAAAGGAACATCGATGGAGATGGTATGGGATGCGTGTAAGGCTTATATGAGAGGAACATTAATCTTTTTGAATAATAAACATAGATTAAAACAACAAAATAGACGGAAAGAGATAGAGGAGGAAATTAAAAAGAAAGAACAATTACTTATAATTAATCCAGGAGATAAAAAGGCAAAAGATATGATTAATATTTTAAGACAGCAATTTAATATGTTAATGGCGGGGCAAGTAGCAACTAGCATACAATATGCCAGACATAACACATTTTGCAATGCTAATAAACCTGGGAGATGGTTGGCTTACACGATGAGGAAAAAACAGAAATCACGTATTATAGATAAAATAGAATTTAGAGGTAAAGAGATTTATCAACAGAATTTAATAAAAAAGGCTTTTTTGGAGTTTTACACAAAACTATATGCCAAAGATGCAATTCGAGATGTTGATATTGATAGATATCTAAAGATGGAGATTCCTGAATTAACGTTGGAACAGAGAGATAGATTGAATCAGCCAATAACTTCTGAGGAAATTGTTGGAGCAATTAAACAATTAAAAATAGGTAAGGCTCCGGGAACAGATGGACTAACAGCTGTTTATTATAAACACTTACAATCCGAAATGTTAGAACCACTAAAAAATTTATTTAATAAGATACAATTAGGAGGAGGAGTACCACCCTCTTGGAAAACAGCCTTTGTTTCATTAATTCCAAAGGAGGATCGAAATTCCATTAAACCGGAGAATTTTAGGCCAATTTCACTTCTGAATACTGATTATAAGATTTTTGCTAAAATATTAGCAAATAGACTAATGCCAGTTATGCAACAAATAATTCACAGTGATCAATCAGGGTTTATAAAAGGTAGACAAATGAGATACAATGTTAGACAAATTGTAAACTTATTGGAATATTTGGAAAAAAATAACCAAGTCCCTGCAGCGTTTATATTCTTGGATGCAGAGAAGGCATTTGATCGTTTGAACTGGCAATTTTTGTTTAAGATAATAGAGAAAATGCGCTTTGGGGAATATTTTACACAATCAATTAGAGCGATATACCAGCAGCAATCAGCACAAATCATAGTTAATGGAGGTTTAACAGAGGCTTTTAAAATTGAGAAAGGAACAAGACAGGGGTGTCCTCTGTCCCCATTATTATTTATTCTGACTTTGGAGGTATTACTGAATAAGATACGTGATTCACAAAAACTGAAGGGTATTGTAATTAGACAACAAGATTATAGATTAAGAGCCTTTGCAGATGATTTGGTTATTACCTTATCTCAACCTACAGAGTTGGCTCCATACATATTGGATATAATTAATCAATATGGGAAGGTATCAGGATTTAAAGTTAATTCACATAAGACAAAGATGATAGTTAAAAATATGACTACATTTGAAAGAGACAAATTAGCAAGATTAACAGATTTTGAAATAGTTAAAAAGGTTAAATATCTAGGGGTATACATAGCAGCTTCAAATACAAAATTATACAAAAATAATTATGAGGTACTTTGGCAGAAGGTACAGAAGGATATGGAAAATTGGAAAAAATTACAGTTGTCTTTATTGGGAAGAATTGCTGCAATTAAAATGAATGTTTTACCTAGATTTTTATTTCTGTTCCAAATGATACCTGTGCTTAAGAAAGATGAAAATCTGAGAGAATGGCAGAAAGGTGTTAATACTTTTATTTGGGCAGGGAAAAAACCCAGAATAAAAATGAAAATTATACAAGATACACGTGAAAGAGGGGGTCTTAAAATGCCTAATTTAAGATTATATTATGAAGCAGCGGTTTTATCACAAATCAGTGATTGGTTTAATTTAACTGAGAGGAGAATTTTGAATTTAGAAGGTTATGATTTGTTATATGGATGGCATGCCTATTTGTTATATGACAAAAAAGTGGATAAAGTATTTAAGGTTCATATATTAAGAAATGCTTTGTTAAGGGTTTGGAAAAAATATCAATATAAGTTAAATTATAAGATACCTTTATGGGCAAATCCTAGACATGCAATAGAAAATATAAGTATAGAACAAAAACAGGAGGTGATTACTTATAAAGAGCTTCTTATTATGGAAAGGGGGGCAATGTATTTGAAATCTTTAGATACACTGAGAGAAGAAGGTATAATTTATACATGGTTTCAGTATGGTCAACTTCAAGCTAGATGGAAGGAAGATCAAAAAACTGGCTTTGTGCAAAATGAAGAGAATTTGGTAAAACAAATTAGAGATCAAAAACAAATGCATATTAAAAGGTTGTATAATGCTTTATTGGAAATAGATTCTGAGACAGAATTGGTTAAAGACTGTATGATTAAATGGGCACAAAATTTTCAAGAGCCAGTAATGATGGAAACTTGGGAAAAGATTTGGATTAGAAATGTGAAGTTTACACAAGCACAAAATTTAAGAGAAAATTTTTATAAAATGTTTTATAGATGGCATTTAGATCCTAAAAAATTATCATGTATGTATTCTAATGTGCAAGCTAAATGTTGGAGATGTGACTGTGATGATGCAACTTATTATCATATATGGTGGACTTGTAGAAAAATCAAAGCATTTTGGATAAAGATTTGGTGGGTGATCCAGAATATTCTCAAAAAGAGACTGAAATTTACTCCACAGTTGTTCTTATTGGGTATAACTACGGACTGTACAGTTGCAGAGACTAAATTGATTTTGAACTTGATAACAGCAGCAAGATTGTTGGTAGCACAATACTGGAAGAAGGACTTTTTGCCTACTATTGGTGAATGGATACTGAAAGTAACTAATTTAGCTGAAATGGCTAAAATTTCAGCATATCTGAAGGATCACACACAAGAAAGGTACATACAGGACTGGAGAAGATGGATTGATTATATACAAAATAAGTATCAGACCAAAAAATATCAAATAGCTTATGAATGATTTCTTTTATTTGTATAAGCGTTATATAAGTGACATTAGAAGTATTATGTTTAAGAAATGGGATTTTATATATGGGGGGTTAAGAATTTTTTTTTTAGGGATGTTAGTTTAATGATTGGTTATGCAATTTAGATTATTGTTAGAGATCAATAGAAATACCTTGTGTTCTGCTCTGGGAAGTCGGGGAGGGGGAGGGGGGGTTGTGGGGGGTGATGGGGGGTTGTGGGGAAAATATGTTTGTTTCTTTAAAACTTTTTCAATAAAAAAAAAAAAAAAAAAAACAATGCAAATAATGGTTCACTAACACCATCTCCTCTGTAAGATATCTTCTCTCTTAAGCTTTACAGAAATGGATGATGCCTAAACACTTGATCTTGATTTTTCAACACAACAAAAGAGGGGGAAAGCTTTCTTGGAATAAAATGTATAGACTGATGTTAACACTTTAAAATTTGTCTTGAATGTGACAACAACGGATCCGTGGTGTTAACTTTTGCAGTTGGCTTATTCTATTACTAGGCAAAAGAAAGTTTAATACACTTAAGAAAAAGCAAGTGCATCTGTTCTTTTCTGTGAAAGGTTGGGAATGTTTGTTAAATTTGTCTACTGAAGCTAAATTAAATAAAACATCCAAGAGACCTTTGGCACACTTTAGAATGACTGAATTTTATAGCCAGGAAATAGCAATACTTTCTATTCTGGCTGCATAGATATAACTGCCAATATGCAGGATTCAGTGATGAGGTACATAGGATAAGCTCTCTATAATAATGTAATAGTATAGGATAGGGAATTACTTTCCAGTGTGCTGTAATTTTCTGCATGAGAAAGAATGAAGTATTAACAGCATAAATAGCTGCAAGTATAGCTGATGTCACAATGCCGGATACAATTTTTCAAATACAAACATAAACTAGTGTTATAGATTTTAGGAATGCTTTAACTGGTATTGATATAAATCATAAACATAATAAATAAGTTAAATCAATATTATGCAAAATACTTGTGTAAAATGGCTGTAGAATGGGCTGCATGTATCACATGGAAAGTTGGAGCTTGGCTCCCACTGATTCTCCCAAGAGGTGTCCAAAATTGTCTTCTATATCTTTCCACATTACTATATTTCCAATTGCTGACTAGAAATGGATCCAATAGCTACTTTCTTGCAGAGACATCCTTTTGTACAGTAATTTATACATTTCTCTTAGTTCTGTTGGCTAGGTTGGATCAAACAGGGCACAAAAATTCTGTACCTGTTTGCCCAAACTATAGTGTAGTGAAAGGGCTTTATATTAATTGGAGTTAATTCACTTTTGTCCTATCCTTTCACTCTTCAGTGTATTCCAATACAAAGTACATTGAAATACTTCTTAATAGGTAAGAGGTTTGGGTTTTTTTTTAAACCTTTCAAAGCACAGTGTTTTAGCATTTAACTTTTCTTGTTGTAGCCTCTTTCTTGAGTAGAAGATATAAATTCTCTAGTTTTTAGGGCGGAATTAATAAGCAAGCTTGGACAGTCCTGTTATTAGAAATCTTTCAGATGCATGCGAGCATACACACACACACACACACCACTTTATCACCAGGCCTATTTAATATCTGTTCTAATTTGTCAAGACACCATTGCTTGTTTCTATCAACAGTCACTAAAATCCACTGTGTTCTTGAAGGATCACAATTTATCTAGATATCTCTTTTTTAAACTATGTTCCTAATCACAACTACCTCCAAGTAAGCTTTGTAGAAAAAGAACACTTACTTTTACCCAGACATGAATAGGTTTGTATGAACTGTGATTCTGGATACCCTATAGGTCAGGGGTCTCCAACCTTGGCAACTTTAACTTGTGGACTTCAACTCCCAGAGCTTTGCTGGCTGAGGAATTCTGGGAGTTGAAGTGCACAAGTCTTCAGGTTGCCAACATTGGAGTCCCCTTCTATAGGTGTGCTTCTTTGATTATATTCATTCTAATAGAATAAAGATAATAGTCAGTGTGCAAACTAATGTTAGATTAGAATTACATGAAACTAGAGTTTACGGCACTGTTTTTCCCTTCACTTTGATGGTTGAATTTAGTATTCTAGCTTAACTCACATATTCTTCCAAGGACAAGTTAATTTATATTAACTAGGCTTAATAGTGACCTTTCCAAAATAGCTTTTTCTTGAACCTTTCCCCCTTTTTTATAAGTCCCCACGTCCCCTTTAGCTAATGAATACAGACCAACAACTCCAATCTCTAAAATACTCTATATTATAAAATGTCAGGCAGATAACCTGTTGCCCTTTATGCTTTGAAGGAAAGAAAAAGGACTACTATTTTAGTAATTTTATACCCAGATAGATTTTTAGAGAAAATGTTTTTAAACAGGGAGACAAATGCACACAGACTAATATATGCACCTTTAACACAAACGAGTTTGGAAAGCAGACTTGAAGATGTGATTTAAGCTCGTCAAAAAGAATCTTTCCTAATAATTAAATGTTGGCCCATTTTCTGAATGTCAGGCAAGTCATTGCTGACAATTACAACATTTTTAATGAAACAAAATGCCTTAAAGCAAAATAAATATTCTAACAGTCAACCAGATTTTTCTTCAATGGAAAAGGTTGCATGTTAGAAAATAAAACAAAACAAGATCTATAAAAGCATGATTTATTAATACCAGAGGAACTGCATAACGAAGGATTGGTCACAGGAGTTAATTAGCATGAATGCTAAATAAATAAATAAAAGTGCCTTGATGTGAAAAAAATGTACACAGATTTACTTCTTCTTACAAGCACAGAGGCAGTCAGTTTTATTAATTAAAGAAGTTAAATCATTCATATGCATCTGGCAGGCATTTGTGTGACTGTCATTTGGTGAATAGATGCAAGAAACTAAAAGGCTTCAATTCAGCTGTGTTAATTCTTCTAGTTCTTTTGCACCTCTCAGCACCTTTCAGTATCACTGACAATAGTATATTTCCAAATCAGACTGAAGATGGTAGTACATAGTTTTCCTTTTAGGCTACATTCTGAAAGTGGTGACAATAAACTTATGGATAAGGCTACTGCCATGTAAGTCCAGAAATGATACAACTTCTTTAAGGATCTGCTGACAGACACAATGTGTACATGCACACATGCTTCAAATAACACATTTCCCTCTAAATCCACACTTATGCATTATCCATAAGTTAATAGCATGTGTTCCATCTTTTCCTTTGTGTTACCTAATATCAGAGGTGGGTTTCAGAAGGTTTTGACCAGTTCTCGAGAACTGGTAGCGGAAATTCTGAGTAGTTCGAAGGACCAGTAGTAAAAATTCTGACTGGCCCCACCCCCATCTATTCTCTACCTCCCAAGTCCCAGCTGATTTCCTCCCCAGCAGGGAGGAAATGGGGATTTTGCAGTAACCTTCCCCTGGATTGGGGAGGGAATGGAGATTTTACAGTATCCTTCCCCTGCCACACCATCAAGCCACACCCACCAAGCCATGCCATGGCACGCCCATCAAGCCACACCCACAGAACCGGTAGTAAAGAAATTTGAAACCCACCACTGCCTAATATCTATATTAAATCACAAAAGAAAGATTATCTGTAGTCTTGGAGAAGGATGTTATCAGTGTGTTAAAGACACCCAATTCTACTGTTCTATAGTAACTCCAAGAGAGCACTCAACCATAGAACATTAATTCATCTCAGTTTTGTATTGTACGAAGGCGAATAAACTGAAATTAAACCCCGAAAAGATGGATGTGTGGTTGATAAGGAAAAAGTGAGATGTGGAACTAAAATGAAACTTGTTTTAGAGGAGAATAAGAATCCCAAGAGAGCAAGTTCACATAAAGATCCTGGGACCTGGTACAGTTATACCTGCATGCATGCAGTTATCCATCTTAGTTGCATTCCATTTTGAATACTGCTCTGCATGGAGCAATCTTTGGAAAATGTTTGGAAGTTGCAGTTGGTGTAAAATGTGACAACAAGTCTATCCACTAATTGAAGGAATTGATGTTTTTACTTTAAAAAAAATGTTTTGCTTGCCATTTATTTACTGCTTGCAATTTAAGACTTTCAAAGACCTAAATACCTTGGGGCTTGATTATTTAAAGAATTTCAAATTTATTACAAGAGTTTAAATGCCACCAATTACCATGAATGGCATATAAAACTATTTTGGTTTATTCTCGCAATATTTAGAAAATCTTTAATACACCTTGTGATTGATTTTAGCATTAATTGTAGTTCATATTTTAATTTATGTTTAAAGTTGTTTACATTCTACTTCATTTGTTCCCTTAAATAATTGTGAGAATAGAAATATAGGGTACGCATCGATCAGTCAAACGAACAGCATTAATTACTGTGCATATTGCAAAATGCTTAACCTTTCCATGGAGAAAGATTCCACAACCAGATTATAATATTTTTTTCTTTTTTCCCCCTTATTTTATTTAAACTGCATAATGCTCAAGGCCCAAATGTTAACAAGAGTTAATTACAATGAGTCAATAACTGAGATCAAATCCAGAAAAAAAAGTTACATCTTTTTTAAAAAATACATTTAAGGATGAGATGAAGGAAGGCTAGGCCTGTCAATAACAATTATTGATAGAAATTAAAATCCCTGTGAAAAAAAATGGAATAGAAGTTGGTGTACAGAAGGATGATTTATAATTGCTTCTCTGTGAAGGATTTGCTCAAAGGCCAAATCAAACCAAATGAAGCCTATTAATCAAATGCTTTGGCAGCAAAACCTGTCAAACAAAACCAACCTTGCAAAATCTCTGGTGATGGTGGGGTACTGCTCAGTCCAACCTTTCTCAAAGATTTTTGTTGTGAGAATAAATCTGGAGTTAAAAATATAGTCTATGCTAGTGATGGCTAACCTTTTTGCCATCGTGTACTAAAAATGGGAGTGCAGGGGGTCACACGTGTGGGTGCCCGCACCATAATTCAATGTGCCCCTAACCCCCCCGTGCATGCACATGCGACCCCCCCCCACACTTTTGGCATGTGATGGTCCGGTGGGCCCAGTAGGCCTGTCTTTCACCCTCCCCAAGCTCCAGAGGCTTTCATGGAGCCTAGGGAGGGTGAAAATGGCCTTCCCCACCTCCCTGGAGGCCAGAAATGACTTGTTTCCTAACTTTCGGTGGGCCTGGAAGCCTGAAAATCAGCTGCCCGGCGTGCACATGTGTGCTGGAGCTGACTAGGATGACACTCACGTGCCCACAGATATGTCTTTGTGTGCCACTTGTGGCACATGTGCCATAGGTTCGCCATCATGGGTCTATGCTATTTTGAACTCTTAGAGTAAAGGGCAGGGTATAAATGAAATAAATAAATAATACAAAATAAATAACAGGGGGAATGTGAAAAAAACAGGATGAATATGTTTAAATGGTATAAAACACATAGGAAATGAGAGCTTGGAAGAAATTGGAGGGATTTGGCTCATGATTGGAAGATTAAGAAACCAGGTGGTATGAAAATTAAAATACTGGATTGGGAAGGGATTTAAGTACCACTTAATAACAAGGCTGAATTGTACATTTTTGGATCCAATCTCAAGATCACACAGCCCAAGTCAGAAAGGAAAGGTAAATAAATAAACACATGGTTTTCAAAAATAAATCCAATTAATCTCTGATATGCAAGTTGAGGGTGGGCTGACAGAGTGAAGACTATAATCCAGATCATCAGATTAAAAATATCAATTGAACATGAAATAATCTTGCCTGGATTGTTTTTCTTTTTCTTTTTCTCACCTACCTTGTATTCACTTGTTTAACCAGGTAAGAATAAGGATGGGAAAGGAGACACTAGTACACATGAATAGATTATTTCAAGCAGTGTTTCTCAATTTTGGCAACTTTAAAATTTTGACTTTAGTTCCTAGAATTCCCCAGCAAGCCATGACAAACACTGTTTTAAAGGATTTTTTCTTGTTTCCAATTAAAGAAATTTGTTATTCACCACAAGAGAAAATTGGGCAAATTTTCACTGGGATTATGAAGTTGTAGAATAAACCCACCCATTTCTTTCTTGCTATTATACATTTAATAATTAATTTTATGTAATTGCTCAGTAGATTCTAACAATGGCATATTTGACCATTAGCAGTTAGAGTAGTAAACTGGGACATATAGGAAGTGGACCAGGGGTGGTATTCACTTACCTTTGCTACTGGTTAGCAAATGTGAGTGCACGTGTGCGCTCAATATGCTTACTTGTGCCTCCTCCATGCATGCGTAAAGCCTTCTGCACATACGCAGAGGGTCAAAAATAGGACATGATGAAATCTGGGTGGGTGGGCGGAGGCTCCTGCCGCTGGTGCTACCAGATCGTGCAATCCGGATTGAGCCGGCTGAATTTCACCACTGAAGTGGACCATTTACACTATGTGCATCATGTATTCACAAAGACCACTTGCCTTTTTAAATGTCACAATATTAAAGCTGGCCTGCAGAGTCAGACATCTAATGAAGAAGATATAGCTTAGAGAGCTGGAGAAAGTGATTAATTTCCATTCTCCAAGGAAATGATATGGATTCCATATTTGTTATATTCTGGAAACATGGATGATAAAGGTGTTATAAGGTCCCAAAATGTACTTGAGTCACCAGAATGCCAAAGAGAGAGACTCAAGACGAGGCTTGCAAAAAGAAGCAGATTTTATTTATGGCACAAACAAAATATTATATCCAGACTATATCCAGAACATACAGATAAAATGCATGTGAGGAAATAGCCACATCTTGAGGAAGGTATGGCATCCTTTTATACCCTCAGAGACATCAGCTTAGTACCCAATTCTGGCCCCCTGGCCCATCCCTTCCTTTGGCAGTGCAGCAAGGAAGGGAGGTAGGTGTGTGGGTGCTTAGCAGCCCCGCTTCTTGAGATATCCACCAGGCACAGAGTGGTAGAGAAAAACAAGATAACACAGAGGTGAGATCACTGGTAGAAGCAAATGGCAGAGGCAATTCTAATTCTTAGCAAAGTGATTCTTACAGAAGCAAAACAGCAAGTCAAACCAATTCCAACAACTCTACTATTATGTCCCACTAATTCTACCTGTTCTATTATTATTATTATGTCCCTTCAGTGTGATATTCCTTTGTCAACTTTCAACTATTTCTCTTCTTTTCTTTTGATTCATATTTCTAAATACTGTTTCTATATATTGTTTAAACAAACACACAATATAGTACTGTATATTAAATCCAGATTTTTGTCCTTGATGACTAGTTTAAGGTACTGTATAGCAAAATGGTGCTGATGTTTATGTTAAGCAATCCAAAACAGTTTCAGATTTGATTGAGAGGACTAGAATGTAATATACTCCTTCCCTCTTCTGCATTTGTTTATTTATTTATTTATTTATTTATTTATTTATTTATTTGTTTGTTTGTTTGTTTGTTTGTTTGTTTCAATTTCTATACCGCCCTTCTCCAAATAGGACTCAGGGCGGTGAACAGCCAAAGTAAAAAACAGGACATACAAAATTTAAAAACAGTTTAAAATAATTAGATATTTTGGCCGTAAATTAAAACAACTCAATTTAAAATCAATTTAAAATTTAACTCAAGCCAGCCCAACCTGTTGTTTGAAACTTGTTTCAGGATTTTGAATTGTATTTTGATTTAAATGTCTGAAATTTAAAGGAAAAATTAGTACAAAACAATTATTTGAAAATGTCCTAGAGCTAGGTTTTTTGTTTTTTTTACTTTTAATTGGATAATTAGCTTTAAAGATCTTTAAAATAACAATAGCAAACCAATCTTACGCTCATTTTAAAGTGTGACCCAGAATATGTTGCTGATGATGAGTCTTCCATTACTGGATGGAAAATTGCTAAAAAAAAACTATAGATAGAAAATATGACAGTGGCATAAAAATAGTTGAAACATCCTAGTATTGTTGGAAACAATAGCCACCAATCAAGCATGTGTTGGTTATGACAACTCATATGTTGCCCCCACAATACAGAAGCACCATTAAACTCATATATAATGGCAGTATACCATACTATTCATCATATTATTATAGGTATAAAGTTACTCTTATCAACTATGGAGTGATTCTGAATTGAAATAATCTGGCATGTTACATTACACATTTCACTCCTGTCCTGTGAAGGTCCCATTCCAGTTCTAACCCATTTCAACTATTTCACTCATGTCATGAGGGTAGTACTGTATAAATGGAAGTCTGCCGAAGTAGAAGAATATCTAAATCTAATAACCTTTCAACCAGCATAAATCAAATACAAGATTGTGACCTGAGATGACCTTTTATTAATTACACCATCCTCATTTAGCTTGTCTGATTTAATTTAATTTGAAGTGACAAATAACATTTAATAGTGGAAATGATTTCTCTCTTGCTCTGTCTCTCTTTAATGAAGCTCATGAATAAGTACAGCTCATCCCTTTTTTCTCCATCCAAGAACATCATAATTTCAGTGTTTTACTACACCATTAACTACAATTTCACAAGTTAAAAAATTAAAACCAAGTTATGTGCAGGAAAAAAAGGCCCAATTTTAATATCATTTAATGTCATAATCTATCATTCCTCAAAGCAATGATACAGACTTTCCAATCTGAACCCTTCCTGGTGGGCTGGGATCGCCTAGGACTATTCCCAGGACAACTGGAGGATACCAGTCGATAAGGCTGGCTTAAAAACAACCAGTGCAAGAAGGAATGTCTGAATATTTTCATATCTAAATGGGAATATCCATTGAATCAGAACTGTGATATACAAATCTGCAGCAGGAATCCCACTACTGCATGAAGTAGTAAGCATTTGTTTCATGAAAAGTTTGGAGTTTAATGTCTCTTAATGACCCAGTAGCTCAACTGGACCCTGAACAGGCTCTCATAAGTACAAGCATCAGTGAAGTCTCATTAACAATGAGCTGAGCCAGGACTGAAAGTCTTTAAGTAACTAGTGGAAAATTAGTATATTCTGACAAGTTCTAGTTGCTCTTATCAGCTACACCCCTCTCCATCAAGTACTCACAAGCAAAATTTTGACCTGCTGAAAATGAATATTATTGTTACTTCTTTCCACTAACCCTCTTTGTTAACTTGGTCCCATTTGTACCTCCAACTCAATGGCTGCACTATGATCAATAAATGGTACCCAAAGAACTGCACTGAAAGTACCCAGTGATTTCTTTTTAAATACCACTCTACTTGTGAGATGTGTTGTACAGTAGAACTCCAGTCTACATTGCTTTATAATATATTCCACTCATATTGTTATATTGGTTTTCCTCTGGCATTTCTTCACATTTAAAATAATATCTGTTACACTATTCTAATGTTATTTTCCAATTCGTCTTCCTTTCACTGAGATACCAAGACTGCTAACAAGGATATTTTGCCCTGTAACTGATTCAGTAAGTAAGAAATGGCAGAGGACAGGATAATAAATAAACCATGATAATGAAGAGAAGCTGCTGAGTTTACCCAATTCCTGAACCTCACCCATGTGCCATCTGTGCTCCAGAATAAACAAGAGCCTAAATTCTCCCAGCATGTTCCTCATGGAAGGGGTTGTGTTTGATCAGCCATACCAATCACTAATTCTGTCTGTACTCATTCTTTGTGCCAGAAGCTGTTCAGGCTATGTCAAAGGCATCAATCAGAAGAGAAGTCATAATGCAAAAATAACACTGTTAGTGAATGGGGAACACTCTGGGATCCATTAGTATCTCCCTCATCAAGGGTGATAGGATATATGAAAATAAGCAAACACTTGTGCTGAAAGAGAATGGTTCCTTTTGGAAGAAATTATGACTTACTGAGGATATAAAAGAATAATGTCTCCAATTGCCATTTCTATCACACACAGGGTTCCTCCACTGACATTCTTCCCTCCCTCACTGAGGAAAGAGAAGGCAATAAAACAACTAAATGCTTGGCAGCAAGGTTTAATGGGATAACACTCCCATGCATTTCTTTCAGACAAAGAGTTTCTTTTAGGTCCAGGGTATTTAATTCTTTCATTTCAAACTGATGTGTAGAAAAAGATGATGCTTCAAAAAAATGAGATTTTCTAAAAAGCCTTTCAGTTATATCGCATGTACCTCTTGTTCTTATAATTTCCTTCTTTCTTCTTTTCTTTTCTTTTTTCTAATTTGGATTGTTTGCTTTCTGTTTTTATTGTGAGATTGTGACTGCTGAAAGCCACAGCATATGCTGGAATAAACTCAAGTAAGTTAGTAAACAAATAAATAAAGAGGTCAATATAGTTTCAACAACTTTCTTCAGTTTGTGTATATGTGTGCATTCAATGGAATTGAATAAGAACAATTTGAAGGCCTGAGCGTATGGAAACTATTCTATCTTCTGGAGGATTAAAAAAAAAAATGAGGCAAATCAGAGCAACATGTCTCTTTTGCTTTGCTGTTAGAAATGTGGATTGTTCTGCAGTCATTGCTATGGCTCATCACTCTCCCTTCTTTGGCTTGACCCAATGGAATTATTGATGACTTGCCCACAGTTTTTGAAATATCTAGATTGTATACCACTTATCTTTTTCAGAAATTTAGTTTTCCTCAAAGACATTCCTTTTCTTATCTCTCAGAAACTACAGGACTAAAAAATATTAACTGTATTAAAAATACTTAATCTGGTCTTTTAAGAAGATCTGTATATACATTTGTATAGTGACTATTGGCTTTTGATTGTATTTGTGGCCATTGGTTTTTGACAGTACTACGTGTCTCCTTTCCCAGGGCTATATTATAATTTTCATTCTCTTTTATTACCACTTAATGGTTCTGCTAATGGTCCTTGCATTTGATTATCACCTTTTATCATGAACCACCAAAAATCATCTTGGAGTTAGGCAGTGTCAAACTTTGTTTCTGCATTCCTGTATATAATACTTGTTAAATACAGAATTAATTCAATATGCTGCATGTATTTCTCTAGCAAATGTTTTTGATGTTTAAATAATTGTTTGTCAATGTGTGAATCACTCGATGTTGTAAAATTTCAAATGTATTTATTATTTATTGATTATTGAGTAAGATTATGAGCATGGGTCCCATGGGTATAGAGAAGTAGTCTATGGGCCTGTGGTTCTTTGTCTTGCTTCTTTGAATTTCTACATGAATGGCTTACTACTTCTGATGCACATATAAGAAGCCCTGGTGGCACAGTGGCTAGCATGCTGTATTGCAGGCAAATTCTGCCCTCAGCCTAGAGTTCAATTCTGATGGAGCTCAAGGTTGACTCAGCCTTTTATCCTTCTGAGGTCAATAAAACGAGGACCTGGATTGTGGGGGGCAATATGCAAATAACACTTCTACATTATAAACCACCCACAGTGCTGTAAAGCACTATGGGGTGGCATGTAAGCCTAAATGCTATTGTTATATTGTTGTTGTTATTGTGGTTGTTGTTGTTGTTGTTATTGTTATCATCTCTTTTATTCATTAAACAAGCAACTCAGTCAACTGAACATTTAAAAATGTGTCACAAATATCATTCATTGGTGCTGATGGTTGATACAGGTTGCTGCCAGCATCCTAGGTATCAACCAAATATCTTCTTAAAGTGAACGATATTCTGAGTAGTGCAGTTTTTTGCAATTCCACTGGTATTATTGCAGAAAGCTGCAATTTCTTGATGTACTTTGTAAAATTCTTGGACATGGTCCAAGTGCCCCAATCACAATGGGCATCACTGTCACATCTTTCAGCCATCATCATCATCATTTCATATTAAGCAAAATGTATTACCAGTTTCTCATGTAGAAACTGATTACCCTCTCATGTAGGTAAAAATTACAATCTGATAACAAATTATAGGACTTTGGGAAGAGCTATACTCAATCCCAAATATTGGTTACTCAAAGAAAAATAGTAGTTATTCCCAATTAAACAGTTGATACTTAACTTTTGAGGGATTTCTGAACAATTTTATTAACTGGTCTTTTATTACCCCTTCCTCATAAACAAAATGGAGTGATAAAATAAAAGAGAATGTTTTAAGACTCTTTAAATAATAGCATTATTATATAAAATAACCTTTCCTTACAATATTTTCAGCAGATTTCTCTTAATTGGTAGGAATAAGGCAATTCTTTCTGTGACTTAAATAGTAACTTATAACTATAAGGGCAACTTCTTCCCACTCCACACATTTTTGGTGATCTTTGTAAGTAAAGAATTATAGGAGTAATGAATCATTTTTCTAGCTTAAAGTATTAGTGAATATTTGCAACTAGATCAAGAATAATGAGATAAGACATGTTATTGACCTAAGGCCACTAGTTTCACTTAAATGAAATAGGATCTGAAATAATTATGGCTTTTGAGAAACTATTAATTTTGTCCAATTAGTCACACCAGTTTTAAGAAACTCCCTTGTGACTTGCTCTGCACTGAACCCATAACTCTCAGTGGGTTACCCTGGATGGTTCCCATATTTGTTCAAAATGTATGATCATAAGTGAAAAGACCCTATTGTCTCATTTTTGCCTCAGAATGTTCTCACCAATCTTCCCACCCATCCCCATTTCCTTATCTTCATTCACTGTTGTGATTGAACAACAAGCCTAAAAGATTCAGTTACACTACAATATTAATTAAAATTAAACATTTTAGTGCTTCTTCAACTGTATAGCCATCTAATCCTGCAGTATAATCCTAATGGTCTGTGAGAATGTCCTCATGGGACAGGAGAAGAAGCTGAAACTAGGCAGGTAAGAGGCAACTTAGCCCACAGAAGAATGTGGGTGTGAGAATGTGTCAGAAGGGATCCTTCCTAGTTTCTTGATTTGTAAAGGCAAGAGAGAAGAGATGTACTTTGAGACTTGCAAGATTCTGTAACTTTATAATAAAAATAGTATAAGTACTCATGGTTGGTGCTCTGGACTACCATGAAAGCCTAAATGCAGACAGACATAGAATGATCATTAAAAGTTATGGTGCTAAAATAGAGCAAAAGATAATTTTATACCAGGAGCAATGAAATAAATTTAATAAGGATACTTTCAAATTATATATTTAATACTTGTATTTCCTTATAAAACTAAAAATTACAATCTGGCAACAATTTTTGGAGGTCTAGGGATGTGCACCTAAGATTATGAGGGAATCACATTCAGCCCAGCAAATTCAGATTTATGGAATTGGGCATATGGCCTGATATTGCCACCCTACTATTCTTAAAGACCTCCTATTTATGTTTGCCATAAGTCTGACATTCAGAGTATTTTTTTTTAGTTCTTTAAAGAAACTCCTTGTTCCTTTCTTCTAAACATGACCACTATGAGACAAATCACTAATTAAAAGAAAAATGTCATTACACACCTTACTTTTCTGAAAAACATAACTGTTAGACATTTACAGTGCTAACTTTAAAGAAGAGGTAAGCATATATTTGAAATCTGAATTCCCCCATCTCTGTTCTAGCATTTATATAAACATTGCAATAGTAATGAAACATCTGTCTATCTCTCTCCTCCCTCCTTCTCTCTCTCTCTCACTCTTTCTCCCTCCCTCTCTCCCTCCCTCCCTCCCTCCCTCCCTCTCCCCCCCCCCTTCAGCCTGGAGTATTGCATACTGAAATGCCACACCTTTCAATTCTCCAAGTTTCTGGATTTATTGCCACTGAATTTGATTTATAGCCACTGAATTTGTCCTATCAATAAATATTACAAATTGTACATAAAAATATATGTAGCTGTAGAATGACAAGGTAATTTAGATGACAGAAAAGTAAAAAAAAACAACTGTTTGAGCAATAAAGAAGTAAACATTTTATTTTAAAAAAACATTTAAATCACACCATAGGGCATTTTTTTTCCTTTAAAAACAATAGCATTACCAATATTTTCTTTTACATAATTTTCCCTATTGCCTAATCTGCAGGTGTTTACAGTTCTCAGAGCTCCGAAAGTTCTGAAACTTCTGAAATGGCAAGAAAGGTTTTAACAATTAGGGTGAGCAAATTGCTAAGGGAAATATGTTAGTCAGTTACCAACTGAGTACTTAAATAAAACATTCCATCCCTAATGGAGTCCTGATGCTGTTCATCAAGCTTGCATTAGTACAGAGTGCTGCATAGCCATAGGCAAGCTTCAGCTACATCTTTGTTTGGGAATGGCAATACATTAAGCGAAACAGCAAAAACCATTTTGATGTGGAAGGAAAGATAGCACAAGGTTATTATATGGTATCAAATGTCATTGAAGATAGAATTAATATATGGTTATTCTATGCTTGTTTACTGTGGATACTTTTTCTGATTTTTATTTTACATTTTAGGTGAATCTTGATTTATCTGGAGCTCACATAGAGAACATAAATAATGGAACTTAGTGCAATCTAAGGTATTGATGTTTGCAGTGAAAACACTGCAGAACTCTTGACTGCAAAGAAATTCATGTGAATGTTCTGCCAGTAAATGAAGAAATTACATGGTGCTTAAAAAACAACCTACACCTGAACATCATCAAGACAAAGGAGATAATGCTGGACTTCTGGAAGAAGAGAGAGGTACCTGCCCCACTTTACATTGAGGGGGGGGGGCTGTGTGGAGAGAGTCTCCTTCAAATTCCTGGGAGTCCATCTTAGTGAAGATCTCACCTGGAGAAACAACCCAACCCAGGTGGCCAGGAAGGCCCAACAGAGACTCTACTTCCTTAGGGTCTTGCAGAAGAACAAGGTGGAACAACAACTGATGATCTCCTTTTACCAGTCCACAATAGAAAGCGTCCTTTCTTATTGCATTCTGATATGGTATGCTGGCTTGACAACTGCAGATATAAAGACATTACAAAGGGTGATAAGCACGGCACAAAACAACATGGGCTGTCCCGATATCACTAGATGAAATTGCTAGGACTCACTGCCTTAGAAAAGTGAAGAAAATCCTCAAAGACAACTCACACCCTGGTCAGCACTTCTTTACTCTCCTACCATTAGGTAGGAGATATAGAAACATAGCCAGTTGTATGAACAGGCTGAAGAACAGCTTTTATCTGTGGGCTGTCAGATTCCTGAATGCAACATAACATCATAAGCATGTAGTATGATCGACTTGCAGGGCCGGAGCAACATGTTCATATTGGTGCAATATATCATAATGCAATGTTATGTACATATATGTATAGAGGATTGTGTGTTCTTAGTATGATTTATTGGATTAGGGATTTTCTTTCTTTCACTGTGAGTTATTGATATGTATTTATGTTGGGGGGTGTACAAAGGGAGGCTCAGCCAATCTCATTGTACATGTATTGTGCTTTGACAATAAAGGTTGAATTTAATTTAATTGAAGTCCTGAGGTAGTTTTACTCAATGGATGAGTCTCACCTCCCAGAGTTATTCCAGAGATCTCAACAACCTTTAGACAAATGGGACAGAAACTAATTTTTTTCTGCATAAACTCAATCAGATACGAGAGATAATTTTACAAACCATAGTCCACACTCACAAGTGACAATCTCAAAAGAGAGAAATTATTCTTCAGCATTTTTTTGCTGAGAAGTCTAGAGTTGGAAGTTGTCCAGGTTTGCAAAGAAATACTAATAATGTTGAAAGTTGATAGTTTTTTAAAATTGAAATAATTCTTAACTATGCACATTTTAATTTGTTAATTGCTGTCTTCTTGACAAACATAATTCATGCATTCCTAAGTCAGTGACTTGGTTCTTATAATAATCCAGTATTATGTGCTGACTCTGAAGCACCATTTCAAAATTCTGTCGTGTTTGGTAATTCCAGAATTATAAGACTCATTCTACTTGTGGTTATATCATTAGATATTTTTCATTATCAAAATATACCAGGAAAAAAAGAAAATTGCATTTAGACTATATATTTATCTTCAAGAAATAGCAGATAAGATGTTGGTTTGAACAGCTGGGTTTAAGAGCATAAGAGAAATATATACAAAAAGAAAATATAAAAAGAGTATTACTTATCAGAACTAAATAAATAGAAAACAAAAATAACAGCTGACTTCTTTCATATTCTGTAGCAGGTTTTATTGATATGTATATTGTTTCTGATAATTACCATCATAGTAATAATAAATGATACATTTATTCTCTCTCAGAAGACAGTTGTCATTTTATTTCTGAAAGACAGACATTTGAACCATAGACATACATAAAATGTAGTAGTAGAAACTGATGTAGTCACATTTTTAAATCCATGGGGCATGCAAGCACACATTCTTTTTTAAAAAGTATTTATTCAAAAAGTTAAAATACAAAGTCCCCCCCCCAAAATATTAACAAACAACAGTAAAAAATGGATAGAACATTAAAAATGTGCATTAAAAAGGACACAAAATACAAACATTATTCCCTCTGCTTGATTACAATAAATATATTGTAATAATGTCAGTTTCTCCCCTTTGAGAAGCAGGTTCATAATCTATAAACTTCGACGTTTATTTACAACCAACCTAGCCTGTCATTTATCTACTATATATAAAAACAATATAGTTAACAGGTAAATCAACAGGAAAGTTAAACTTCAAAGTCCTCTGTTAACAATCTGTCATTGTATTTAACTTGTAGAAAGTCTACCACGACTTCTTATCTGCCACAAATGACCACAATCATCATCTCTGATCCATCTGGGATCAAATATCTTTATTTGGTTCTTAATAATAAAACTTTTCCTTAAGATTTTCAGGGAAAGCTTTCACAACAATATCTCATCTTCCAATAACTTAAATCTCTGCTGTAAATATCTCCACTACATCCATTGTTGAAGCAGTCTTACTGTGAACCAAGGTATAAAGTCTTTTGTGAGTTGTTGTCTGGTTAGGTATAATAAATCCATTTTCCAAAATCGACTCAGGAAAGTCCAATCCAAATGGTTTACCAATCAGGTAGAATAAGTCCATCTTCTTAACAGAGTCCAGTTCATGACTCATCAAGTCTGCCAATTCTAAGTCTGTAAAACCCAGACCTCCTTCAAATTTCTGCAACAGGCCTTCTGCTTTCCAACCATACTGCTGCTCCTTCAAATCTGCCAGCATGGACTTAGATTACAGATCATCCAATTGTAGATCTGGCTTGCTGCAATTATTTGCATCTGCCTGGACTAGTCCATGCAATTTTTGTGGCAGGATTTTCAAAAGTGGTTTGTCATTGCCTCTTTCCTGAGGCTGAGAGTAATGACTGGCCCAAGGATACCCAGCTGGCTTCAAGCCTAAAAAGGATTAGAACACATAGTCTCCCAGTTTCTAACCTAATGCCTTAACTACTATACCGATCTGGCTCTCAAAAAGTTCTTAGTACTGTATATATTAAGCCAAGCATATTTTTCCTCATAGACTGTTATCTTCTTTGAAATATTAAATACGTTCAACACCATATGCATGATAGATTTAACAGATTGATACCTAGGAATATGTGTGCAAAGGTTGATTTATGTTGGCCTTTTGTGAAAAATGAAATAGATTTCTTCTGAGCTATGTGGATCACAAAGCCAGCTGCTTAAACACATGCAGGAGTTATTTAATCTTAACCTTTTTGTTTTAATAAATTCCTCCCCTCACCTAGTTTGAATATTACCTGTGGACAGAATTTATTACATATTTTATTGATGAGGATGCATATCTATATCAGATGAACACATTGCTCATCTGGGCCCCATTGAATTTGTTGGCAAGGCTTCTGATGTGAATAAGAATGAACTTTCCATTCAATGCAACTAGCTGTTCATACAGTCTGTAGTCCATGACTAGTGCTGGAACAAAGCCAGTGAATATACATATGTAGCAGTTATAACAGACTATAATAATACACATTGTGGGAAAAATAGTGTAGATTTCTCTACTGAGGAAGATACATGTGATTTATGACTCGGGGACAAGCATGGTAATTGTCAATCTGCCCATTTAATCATCTGCCAAATTAGGGGGAATGTATTTTCTGGAAAGCCATTAACTTGGTTGAGAAACTTGCTTTGCATAAAGTGAAGTTCCTTTTTCATAGCTAGTGGTGCATAAGGAGAGAGAATATCTTGGGAAATATATGAAAGCTTGAAGGCTGAAATCCTTAATTTTTAACATGGTAAAATTTAAGCATTTGGGGTCTGATAAATTCCTAATCGGTTTTATTAATTTTTATGAGAGACCATTTTCTCAAGTATAATTCTTATTATTTTATAAACTCATAATTATGCTTTTTTTTTTTTTCAGAATGCATCTCCAAAATAGATTAAAAATGTATTCTAGAAACTACTAGTGCCTTCTGGAATTTTCCAGTAGAAATGGCTCTGGAAAGATTCCAACCAAATGTCTTATGTTTGTTTCTGTAATAGAACTTGAATATGACTTGAACAGAAGAAAGATTCTTGAACGGATTAAGTGACTAAAGAACATATTATTTCTTTATTAGGGAAAAGGATTCCTATGTTTTTGATATGTATACTTAGTTTTGCCAATCTGGAAAGTTAATATAGCATATCCAATCTGACAGGTGATTAATACAGTATTTGCCTATTCCATGTTGTACACAAATCCACACATCCAGAATAGTTGGGTACAATAACTGTTAGGCTGTTATGGTGATTGCTTCTGAAGTGCAAACACAAGAATAAGATGTCAAAACACAATTAAGTATCTCTATGATTCCATCTTGGGTTGCTGCCCTGTTCTATCATTAGAACAGCTTAACACAGCTTATTATTATTATTTTTGAATCAAGGGAGGGAGGAACATAAGCAAAGATTCCAATCAAGTCCTCTTTATTTAAATAGAAGAATTAAGCATATATTTACAGATTGTTCAGTGTAAGAATTCAATTTTATTGTTGTTGTTTTTGGGCTGATTCATACATTCCATTTGTAAAATTACTGTATATTGTTAAAAACAGTAAGGTACATATCACAATAAAGCATTCTTATTAAACAAGATACACTAGCAATAAAGTATTCATATTAAAAAAAAGAAGGGGGGATATGTCTAATTCTACTGAAAGACTATTTTAAAGAATAGGGGCCAATCTAAAGAATAGGGGCCAGGGGAGAAAGACTGTGTGAGCTTCTTTCAGGAAGGAGATGGAATACTGTTTCTCTTGGGCAAATATATTGGATAGTTCAATTTTGGCTGGGTAATAGTCCCACATGTAAAGAGATACCTGATTATAAAGTTTTATTTATTGGATTGCATCCAAAAGTCTATCATGAACAATTAAAGGCCCACAGCACAGATATAATGTGCATCTGATAACATGAATGAAGTAATTAACACACAGCAACATTCTAGACAATTGCAATTTCTGGATAATCTTAAAAGACAGATCCAGTTATTCAGGATGGGTAATAGTAATTCTGAAGAAGCAACTTTGCAATTTGGGTTGTGAACTTCTTCTGAGTTCATGGCTACTGCATATGGATAGGTTGAGGAGATGGCCAGAAGGGCCTACACTCAACTCTGGGTGGTGATAGGACCTGGTGATAATAATTCACATCCCCAACATAACACATATAGACTTACACAATAATTTTACATGAGATAATTTTTGAAAAACACTATTCATGAGATAACAACTGGTGCAAAATACAGTGGCCCATTTGTTGATGGGTTGCAATTATATTGCAAACACTGCATCGTTTGCCATTAGGATTCCAGTTATAATTCAAATATGATTGTTTGAGGCTTGTATGACTGCCTTCTATAAATAGAATTGATCCACATCATATGTTCTTCACAAATGAGAGTGCTAGAAGTCCCTGTTCCAAGAGAAGTGAAGTCACAGAAGACAGGAAAAAATGTTTTTCATTGTAGTCCCCATTCTGTGGAGTAGCTTTTCTACAAAGATGAAATTGGTGGCTCTGCTTCAAAAAAAGAGTTATTTGAAGGGTATTTTGAAATCGAAAGTTATAACTTTTTTAAAAAATAAATAAAAATAAAAATTATGATAAGTGCCGAATGCAGTCACTTTACAGCTATAGCCCATTGCTCAAAAACATGTTCATCATACTCATGCCAATTGCTTCTGGCAATTAGTTCTTCGTACACCAGGACTATGTTCTTCATGTCTTTGAACATAGCAGTGAATATGTTCAGAAAAAGGTTCTATGTTATTCAATATTTCTTCTTTTCTTCCTTCATATGGCATCATTTTCATTTGATCATATAGTTTGGTACTGTGCCAGCAATAAAGTGTGGGTAACAAAAATAAGTAATGAGGACATGCAGATGGCAGGAACAAGCTTGGGACAAGCTCTGGGAAATTAATTCCTTAAATATGAATGATCCTCAATTGAGTTCCTGCTGGCAGGAAGCATCTCTACTTGAGCACCAAGAGATGCTAATATAACATCACTCCACAGGCCATCTGGAAGTGCTTTCAGTGATCTGTTGTAGTCAATTCTTCTGCTCTGTTTATTTTCCTCATAAATAATCCTTTTAGAAGAAATACCTGTGAGTCAGAAGAGGAAAATTAGGATACAGTGACTCATCAAAGATAAGAGATACAGAGATAGAGAGATAAAGGATACATGATAGAGATAGATGATAGAAATGTTAGATATTTTTTGCTGTTTTTCATTGCAGTCCTATACTGCAATTCACCTGTCTTTAAATAAATTCATTTGAAAATAAGCCTTAATTATCTTCGTTAATATCTTCTTTGCAAACCAAAACAGAATTTATTGTCCACAGGAAGCTGTTTTTTTCTTTATACTTAATTCCAAATTCTTACTATAGATGTTTCAGTATTTCAATTTGATCCAATCTCTTAATCTATTTACAACTTTCTAAGATCAAAATCTTATTTAGCTTTTTGCCATTTATTTTAGATTCTTTGAATTCTTAAGCTTTTGATTAATTTTTTTCTTTCATTCAGACATTAAGGCAGTCACCCAGCATTTTCATTTCATTCATTTTCAACCTGTCATTCCAAAGCTCTCTAATAGCTTAGAAGTAGTTAATGGCCAATTTTCAAAAGTGATTAGAAAGTGAGGTTTGTGAACTTAGTGTCTTTTGAAAGTTTCCACTGCAGTTGTGGGCAGGATGGCTAATTCCTTCATTTCCTAGTACTCAAACTCAACAGTCTCCAACCTTTCCAGCTTTGCAGATTGGCGGGAGGTGGGGGGAATGGTTCTGTGTGAGTGGTGAGTGAGTGCACATGTGCCCACCTCTTGCATAAATGGAGCTGCGCTTGCCAATTGCTGTGTGTGTAAGTGGAGCTGCAAGCATATTCGCCCGCCACATCTGTGGCCTGGTTCTGAATGGTCCACGGCCAGGGGATTGGACGCTCCTGCTCAGAGTCATGGAAAACTCCTATCCTGTGGTCTCCTTGTGAGGAGCAGCTGTCTACAGCACTTGTGGGTGATCTCCCATGCTTTCTTTACCTACTCACTTGTTCCTTGATCTTTACCACAATCATCAGCTCCATTTTTTGCAGCACCATTTTCAGTTAACCAAACCTCCCCCCAAAATCACCAAAGGATAACTGTGCTCCATTCTACATATTAATTACGGGCATGTCAATTTTGTTTAAAAATGACAGTTAACAGTAATTTTTCAGTACCTAATTTTACCTCAGTTCAATATAATTTCCCTGCAAATATTTACTTAAGAATAAGTCTCAGAATTATGTCATCGATATGAAATGAGTAGCATATACATTTAATAATTAAATAAATACATAAATTTATTTATTAAATTTATATGCCACTCATCTCATATTGAATGTCTCTGAGTGTCTATGCATGGATGACATAGTAATTCTGAGACTTATTCTTCGTTGTTTCAGAAGGCAAGGCTAAAAGCAATATTTGAAAATAACAATCAAACAGATTTTAGCTACATATTGGGGAAAAAATCCTTTTGCTTAGAACTTTTTATCATTGTTTAACAGGCTATGCTAGGAGATGGTAGACTTAAGCAAATATAAGCAGGTCATCTTTTAGGAATATTACTTTTTAATATTTTACTCTGAAAAGGAGAATGGACTAGATAACCTTCAAAATCTGTTGTGAAAATGTTGTGGTGATACATTCTGAACTTCTTTTTGCAGTATTTGAATCAATGCAGAGGTAGCAGTATTGGAAACTGATTATTATAAAAATGAAATAAATAATAATTTTAGTAACTAATTTTAGCTCCTTCTATTTTCTTATAGAGAACCATCTTATCATGCTTTTTTCAAATATTTCAAAACAAAAGCATTTTCCTATGGAAAGGATTCTTATAATTAATACCAAAATCTTATTTTAATTTTATTTGGACCACTAGTCCATTTGTAACCTTCCAAAATCAAAGTTATAATCACACTTTTGTAGTTTATTAAAACAAATAAGTTGTTAAATTTGTATTGAAAATTTGTTTTACTAAGGATTGAAGGAAATTCATCCAATGTTTTTAAACAATGTTTATCCAAAAGTTCCTAGTAGCTGAAAAGCAATTAACAATCAATTTATGAAAGTGACTAGAAAGGTGCCAGTTATTTTTGAGCAAGATGGCTCAAAACAGTTCTTGCAGAACTATAAATCCAAAGCAGATTGTTATCTTGAAGTCATTAAGGACTACTCATTGAGTATGGTTTGTCAGCCAGTTACAAATCCATCTGATGGCCATGCTATCTATCCCACTTTTTTTCTAGCTTACCAAGAAGTAAGTTGTGGTCTACTTTGTCGAAAGCCTTGCTGAAGTCTAAATATATTTGTCCACAGCAGTGGTGAAATCCAAATTTTTTACTACTGGTACTGTGAGCATGGCTTGGTGGGGATGGTTTGGTGGGCGTGATGTGACTTAGTTGGCATGGCTTGGTGGGCATGGCTTGGTGGGCATGGCAGGGAAAGGATACTACAATATCTCCATTCCCTCCCTACTCCTGGGAGAAGGATATTGCAAACTCTCCATTCCCACCCCACTCTGGGGCCAGCCAGAGGTGGTATTTGCTGGTTCTCTGAACTACTCAAAATTTCTGCTACCAGTTCTCCAGAACCTGTCAGAACCTGCTGGATTTCACCCCTGGTCCATAATATTTCACTGGTCTACTAATTTAGTCACTATGTTGAAAAATGAAATAAAACTGGTTTGGCATGATCTGTTTTTAACAAACCCATGCTGACTTCTAGTTATTACTTTACTTGAACTCTTTTCCAATCCTCTGGTAGTTTGCCAATGCTCCAGGAGATTTGAAAGTTGTGGTAAAGTGGTTCTGAGATAACATCTGTCAGCTCCTTTAGAACTCTGGGATGAAATCCATCAGGTCCCGGTGAGTTGTATTCATTAAGATGAGACAGGTGTTCTCCCTCCCTCCCTCCCTCCCCCCCCCCTCTCTCTTTGCTTATTTTAATTTTTATTTCTAGTCTGTCTTTTACAGTTATGTTTTTGGTAGGCATGCAAACGCATGCAAGTATGAATAGATAAATAGGTACCACTTTGCTGGGAAGGTAACAGCATTCTGTGACATCATGTTGGCCACATGACCATGGAAATGTCTTTGCACAGTGCTGGCTCAATGGCCTTGAAAAGGAGATAAGCACTGCCCTCTAGAGTCAGCAATGGCTAGTGGAGTAAAATCTGCAGGGACACCTCATTTTACCTTATTTTACCTTACTTTTCCTTACCTTACCTTGTTGTTGAAGCACTGATTTCAAATATCTGTACCTCTAAGCCAAGCATGTAGAATTTATTTGCCCTCTTACACCAATAAAATGTTAATTGTTCTCCAAATATTTCATTTCTTTTAAAAATTAATACATTAAAAAAACAGATGCAGTATAAGAATATATCTATAATAGTTGTGAGACTCTCACAGCATAGAAAGTAATTATTAGCTAATGACTTAAGAGTTCATAAATGGGCTTATATGTTCTGCTATATACATATTATAAATATCTGCTTTTGTAAACAAAAAGAGCCACAACAGAAGAAATGAAGAAAATGCAGTCTGCTTTCCAATGCATTTCCTACTTGAGAAGAATTTTTTTAATTAAAATATATACCCCCATGAATAACAAAACTCATGAAATCATTGTTTCAGCATACAGAAGATTTTTAATAGAACTGTTAAGGTATTTTTAACCTATAAAAAGTTTATTGCTATGGACGTAAGAAGGGATATGGGAATCTAAAGTATCAGCATCACTCTTGAGATCCAGTTTAATAAAGGAAGTGCAGTGAAGAAAGCTCATTTTATTAAAGGAAATGCCAACAAAGCTCATTGAAGTATGAGTTTCCAATCCATGTATATTCCATAATGATATTCAACAAAAAATACAAAAGCACCTTTGAAGATGGAAACTGAATCAATATCCACACTATAAGAAGAAATATAGCAGACCTTGTATGTATGTATCTATACATCATTATTATACACCACTAAGAGGAAGTATATTCAGTACAAGAGAAATTCTGAACTGCGACCTGACCTGTTGCCACTTCTCAAGCCAACTTCAGAAATTCCAGTTTGAATTGAAGAAGGAAACAGGACCTGACAGGCATTCTGTCCAGACTAGGACTACCAGAATATCTGATTCTTATTGATCATTCCTCTGCTTTCTGCCCTTCCTATCCTTTCAGGAAATGCTGATAGCCATGATGGCTGGATCCTGTGTGTACCAATGTATCAGTGTCTACCTTTTTCCTTTTAGAGATTGTTCCCTTACCACTTTCCCAGATGTTTGCCCACATCATGATTGTCATCACACAGGTGTCCCCATGAAATTTCCCTTGTAACTAGCACAGATTCTTTCTTTCTGTCTTTCTTTACATTATGGTACCATTATGGATAGACTCAGTACTAAAGTAATCAAAACAATGGGGAATAGTTTGTTCTTCTATTGTTCTGTTTCTCTGTGGGTTCATGGAAATTTTGTAGCAAGGGAGAAAAGAAAGTTCTGCTTCATAGCAATTTCCCTACTGATAATTTTTTAAAAAAATTGGGGAGGGAAGCTTTATGATACCGTAAGCAGGGTATAGAAATACAGACTTGCAATACTCTGTTAATGCAGCCTTATAACAAAATAGATTTTGCTCATCTAGTCATGTTTCCTATCTGGTTTATCCATGAGAGATGACATCTTGCAAGTCAGATAGTACAAACTTTTCACTCCCACCACTTTTAACTGTTTCATATGTTAGGATGGATCCTTTCTAGTTCTTTTTTCTCTGACTATTAACCTGGGAGTTCCTACTTCTCTTCTCTGTTTCCTAGGCAGCTTCTTTTCTTCCCTTTCTTCCTGTGTTCCATTACATGGATTGGGAATGGGAGGAAGGTAATGTCATCTTTTCTGCACTAAAGATGTGGAGAATGATCTGCAATGGTAATGGGCCAAGCAGAAAATATGGTTTTTATCTTATATTTGGACAAAAGTTTACTTGACGTGCACTTTGAGAAGAACTTCTACAATGTGCAGTTTTTGAGTCAATATGTAAAGCACCTTTCAACATTCCAAAGTTTTGAACTTTGTATTATAATTTTCTAAAGAAAGACAATATGTATATTAGAGGAGGAAAAAAAGCAAAATGAAAGTTCATTAAGGAAGTATATTTGAAAATTTATAATATTCTTTGAAAAAGATATTCAAGACACCTATGTATCTATTATCAAGTTATTATTTTAAATGCTAGCTACATAACTGTGGATTATATTCCTGTGGAATTTCTTTTAAAAGATTTGCTAAAACCAAGATAAGTTATAACATCAACAGTCCCACAATCTACTTTGTAACTTACAGTATGTAAAAATAATAAGCTATTAGAATAAAACTTTTTACTGATCAATATATAATGAATTTCATAATTACTGCATTGCCAAATTAAGCTTCAGGTGGTTTGAGGAATATTTTATGTTGATCTTTGTTAATTCAATCCTACATTGTTACAGAGGTTTGCAAAAATATCAACACTTAAAATGAATTAGCTCATTTTAATATAATGTCTGCATGTGCTATTAAAATTAGAGTGATAAATTTTACATATTACCCAGAGATCTCAATTGTCTCTTTTGAAGAAAAAGAATACTGTAATTTTATGCTCATGATTAAAATACTAATGGTGTAATTTGTTTCAATGCGTATTATTCATTTTTTCTTTCTCAACAGAAGAAACCATTTTCTGCTAAAGAAGCTACTGATCTATCTAGCTTAGCATTCTCTGGGTTAATTGACTAAAACTCAATAACATTTCAGACTGGACTTTATTTTATTGATCCACTCTTTGCTCCACAGATATATATTACCAAAAATTGCTTCAAACATCACCATTATTATTTTTTGTTGTTGTTCTATATTTACTTGGTTTATCTCCTTCAACTTGATACTTACATAGATAAGCTAAAGCTCCTCTTGAGTTGAATTCGGCTGTAATGACTACATGTACATATCCACATTTTCTGGCAAAAAACAGAAATGAACACATGACTGAATGTGCATGTGCACACATTTGCGTGCATTGACAGACAGACACACCCATAAATTTAGTCTACTGTCCTGGGCTAGATTTGTTTACTTAAAGGTCCCATTGAACACAGTGGGACAATGCACCATACATGAAGTAACAGTAAAATTACTGTTAACAGCATGTAGGGGTCAAATGAGGAATTGTTCCAAAGTACTGATGAACATATATACATATAATTTTAAACTTTTTTAAAAGAATAAGATAAAACTAAGAAAAAGAAAAAGAAAAAGAAAGAAATCAATGAGAAAATTAAAAGTGCAAGAGAAGCGAAGAGAAGAAAAAGAAAGAAAAGTTACAAAGAAATAGCTTCCAGTTTTCTTTACAGCTGTTATAAATACAATTATAAATTTATCTCTTGATCTATCATTACAATGTAACTGTCTTATTTCAATAATCTATCCTGCCTAATAATAAAAACCAAAATCATACAGGTTTTTTTTTTGTTTCACACAAAAAAACTATGAGGGGTTTCTAGTCAACAATAAATGCAGATACATTTTTTTCATTGATCAAAGTAGTCAATTTAGCCATCTCAGCAAATTTTATCATCTTCAGCAACCATTTCCCCATTGCGAGTACTGTACAATCTTTCCATCTTTGTGCATACAATTATCCCACTGCATTTATCAGGCACAAAAACAACCAAGTTGAATAACTTCTTTCAAATTGTTTTTCCATCAGTCCCAAAAGGAATCGCACTGAATCAGTGTATGCATTTGAACCCAAAATTTTATGTTTTTTTTACATGTCCACCAAACATGATAAAATGTCCCTTCTTGTTGTTCACATTTCCAACGTAAATTTGAAGTGTCTTTATATATTGTGGATATTTTCTCTACTGACATATACCAACAGTATATCATCTTACAAAAATTCTCTTTAAGATTTTAACACAGCTTGGATTTTAATCCTTTTAGCCACATATTTTCTTATTGTTCTAACTGTATATCACATGGAAAAAAAAATAGCCTACTTTGTCACACATTCTTTCATTTGTTCTTCCTATTGAAATTTCAATAAAAAAAAATTAGCAGTTCAATTTTAGCAATTACATATTCATCATTTGTACACAGTTCTATTTCAAACTCCATCTTAAAATGTTCAAAATTATAAGGTTTTTTTATTCTTTCTTCTAATAATTGTTAAAGAAGAGAATCTTTGACAACTATATCCCTGTGTTATCAGTTCTTCCATTATTCTATTTTACATTCTGCTTGACAAAAATTTGGTATCTCAAGGAGTTAGTTATTTCTGTTTGCTTATTATTTCTCATACATAAAATGCTTCTTTGGGTAAGAATCACAGAGATAGTTTTTTGGACATAACCTGGTTTTTATCTATTCCATATTCTCAACATGGCATGCCTAACATAATCCAGAAAATCCATATTAACCTTAACTTTATCATATCACAAATATCCATGCCACCCTACACTCAGGTTGTTTTCTTCTAACTCTAAAAATTTTAAGTTTCTCAGTAATACCCACTCTTAAATCCAACCAAACTGGACAAAAAAATTCAAATCAGGTAAATCCTTCCTCTTTCCTTGCATTGTGTAACACTATATTTCATTCATGTTTTTTGCCCAGTCACACAAATTTAGATATATTCTTCCGTCATTGTTTTAAGGGTGTATCAATTGTCTAAACAGAAATTATCTGTACCAAAAACATCATTCTAGGCAAAACATTCATATTTATCTCTTCAAGTATCTCAGGAATCAAAATAAACAAGAGAGCTGTTAATGGGCAACCTTTTCTTGTTCATTTTTGTATTTCACAAGATTATGTTAGATCTTCAATATTTGTACTTTCTCTAAATTGTAAATTGATCTTATCCATTTGATAAAGTTCACTCCAAAATTTGTATCTTTCAAAACCTGGAACATGAAGGTCTAGTTCAAATTGTCAAAACCCTTCCCTGCATCTAAAAAAATCCGGGTTTTTTGCTGTGCCCTCAAGACCCTACTGTTCCGACAGCCGGGCTGTCTATTTAAGTGATTTTTAAATTGGAATTTTAACTTGGGGTTTTAAATTTTGGCCGAAACTGTTTAATTGATTTTAATTACTTTTAATGATGATGTCTGTATATTTATGTTTTTAAATTGGCTGTACACCACCCCGACTCCTTCGGGAGAAGGGTGGTATATAAATAAAATTAACATAACATAACATAACATAACATAACATAACATAACATAACATAACATAACATAACATAACATAACATAACATAACATAACATAACATCTCTGTTAATGAGAATTAAGTCCAATAGGACTGATCCCCTTGTTCCCTTCTCTACTTTTTGGGAAACGAAGTTGTCTGCTAGGTTTGTTAGGAACCTTTTAGATCTTCTACTTGGTGCAGAGTTTGTCTCCCAGTTGATGTCAGAGTAGTTAAAATCACCCATTACTATTGTGATGTGCTTCCTACATACCTTAGTTACCTGCCTAGCAAAAAGTTCATCTATTTCCTCTGTTTGGTTGGGTGGCCTATATACTATACACCTATGGCAATGTCATTTTTCCCCCTTTACTATTGACCCAAATGCATTCAATATAATTTTCTTCATTCTGACCTGGATGACTGAGAATTTCCATAGACACAGTTAACCATGGTAGTACAGTGGCAGTGCTGAAGCAACTTCAATCAAGCAGCACTGAAGCAATCACAAGTTCTCCAAATTCCCCTTGGGAATAATGGTTCAAGCAGTGTAAATTAGCACACTCCAGGTATCTTGGTTGACAAAGTTTTTCTCTATGATAAACCATTTTGCCCAATTAAAGGTTTCAATCCTGAGAGTTTTAGTAGTATATAGATAGATGCTACATTGGTTGCTTTCCAACTTTCTGGCATTTTTTCTCACTAGAGAGTAGAAGTCATCATGTTTTATAAAGGTTATAAAAGTTCATCTTCAAAACATTTATAGAAAAAACATGATAATCCATGTGGTCCAGACACCTTTCCTAGTTTAATCTTTCTTATACTTTTTCTTTTTGTTATAGATCCATTCATAACTGTCTCTTTTCCTCTGCAGTTTTTGTGTCTTTAGTTATTCATCTTTTTTCTCTAGAGAAATGTCACTTTGTTTATAATAATGGAATAATATTGAGGAAATGCTTTTTGTAAGACCACACTGGCCATTAGTACAGCACCTCCTTCCTGTAATTTCAATATCATTTTCTTTTCTTTTTACTTTTTATAATTTATATGCTAGCCATTTCCCTGGTTTACTTGCAAACTTTTTTTTGTTGCTTTACTTAATTCATTTTTATTTCTTTACTGTTAACATAGACAATTGTTGAAAAGCTTAATTTGTTGGCAAATACTCATCTTCTCTGGAAATTTCTTTAATTTTTCTTTTTTTAGTTTATCCAAAATAAACTAAATTCTTATTCTGAAAACTCTTTGGTAATATTTCTACTTTACAAATCTTATTAATCAAGTTCTTTGAAATTCAAATTGTATCTATTCTTGAAAAGGATGCATGTCTTACCAAAAATAAGCATATTCTCTTGAATTGCTATTTTTGCTATTTTCTGTCTCCATATATCAACCAGTCCTAAATTGGCCATCAAATCAAAGAAAACCTTTTGGTAATTCACTGTGAGTGATTTTAATATTTTTTTTCTCAGAAGTTCTCTTTAGGAATGGAGTTATCTCCAATCCCCCATCAAGTACCAATTTGGTGGTAGGAAAATATATTTATTAATCATAAATTCCCAGTATCCAAATCTTAATCTCATGCAAATTAACTTCTATTCCAACATATCTATCATGCTCATCAGCCAATACAGTCAAAGTTCTGTTTTAGTCCAAAATATTAACTTTTTAGGTAGCCAATAATGTTTTCTCTTCCATTTCTACACACTGAGGTAATCATGTTACAATTATTGGTTTGTTATTTTATTGTTGTTTGTCCAAGATTTTTTATTTTTATTATTTTATTTGTTTTTATTTTATTTTATTTAAATTTGTTTGCATCAAGGAAACTTACATAGTGAAGTTCACAGAATTTTGTATCTCTTCACTATGTAAAAGATACATATAAAAACAATGGTGAACCAAAGTGTATGGGACTTATGTTTGTATATTCCAGATGTTATGAATGAGTTGAGAAAGCATACTGAGGAGGGTTTTTTGAAGGATTTCCAGCCCTTTTATCAGCAAGTTCTATTTCCAGCAGGTCTATTTGTAACAGGTGCCTAATTCATTCTGTGTAACTGAGGAATTGGTTGTGTCTGTGCCAATGCTTCTGCTTCTGCTTCACCCTTGTTTTGTGTCTTTGTGCATATATGTGCAACAGAAAGCATGGGCAGATAACTGGTGTGAAGAGGAAGAGATTTAGAATGGATCAGCTGGAACCATTTGGGCTGCTGCTCAGTTACCCTTCTCATAGGAGCCCACTAGAAGAAATCATTTGTTTTACTTCAAAGTCCCAGGACAGATTTAGCCCATTTTCTAAGTTGAATATTTGGCATCTTCTACACTTTATCAAAATAGGTCCTATTCTCTTCAGTTTTCAAGGATTTGTCAAGACAACTAGTATTTTTAAAGGTAATGACAAAAATTGTCAGATATTGTTGCCAATCCACATAAAGGTGAACACTTACTTTGTAAGATTCTGGCCATTTTATTCTTTCCACCTTAATGGAAAGAATAGACCTCTCCTTTGGTCACTGATGGTAAAGGGATGAGAAAAATTACACAAGCTATACTCTGCATGTTTTCCATAACATGATATTCTTCCACCATTTTGATGGAAAGAAATTATATGTGGGAACATCGAACATTACTGTATATGTCCACTTGCAAGAATTATACTCCAAAACTGCACAAAATAGAGTCAGATTTGGTGCAATAGAAGCAGCTTATGGAAGAATAACTGAGCTGAAAAATATGCTGGGTTAATTTGAGGGCTGCAGAAAAAATATTCAAGAACATTTCAGAACACACAGATGGATACACACACACACACACAGAGACACAGACACAGACACAGACACACACACACACACACACACACAGACACACACACACACACACACACACACAAATCCTGATGCATCTCTATGTCTCCAGTTATTTCTTCTATTCTAAAATTCTCTTCCTCCTTCTTCCTGGTTATATGATACAAAGTATTGCATTGTTAAGGGATTGGGACAATTTCCAGAAGCTATATTTGTTTGTTTGTTTGTTTGATTGATTGATTGATTTCTCTAGCCACCCAGCAAATGACTCTGGCTGGTTCCCAATTTGCAATATTTTATATGTTTTTTCTACATTTCTTCTTTTCATAAGAAATAGAAATACCAATAGCACTTAGACTTATATATCGCTTCATAGTGCTTTACATCCCTCTCTAAGCGGTTTACAGTGTCAGCCTATGCCCCCAACAATCTGGGTCCCCATTTTACTGACCTCGAAAGGATGGAAAGCTGAGTTAACCTTGAGCTGGTGAGACTCGAACTGCTGAACTGCTGGCAGCCAGCAGTCAGCAGGAGTAGCCTGCAGTACTGTATTCTAACCACTATGCTACCAGGGCTCATTAAAATACATATAATTTTAATGAATTTAGCAGTGTCATGAGCATTATAGTGTTTATGGATGCCATGTAGTTGATCCCATTTTTTTTAATGCTGAAGTCCAAAAATTATTAAAACGTTCTGCAATAACAAATAAGTCATAAAGGTAAAGGTAAAGGTTCCCCAGCACATGTGTGTTAGTCGTTTCTGGCTCTAGGGCTCATCCGGCTCATCTAAGCCGAAGAACCAGCACTGTCCAAAGACGTCTCCATGGTCATGTGGCCGGCATGACTAAATGCTGAAGGCACACAGAGCAACTGTTACCTTCCCACCAAAGTGGTCCCTATTTTTCTACTTGCATTTTTTATGTGCTTTTGAACTGCTAGGTTGGCAGAATCTGGGACAAGTAATGGGAGCTCACTCTGTTACCCAGCGCTAGGGATTCAAACCGCTGAACTGCCGATCTTCTCATTGACAAGCTCAGTGTCTTAGCCACTGAGCCACCACGTCCCTTAAATAAATTATACTCATAGCATATTTTAAAATATTTTTTTAATGAAACCAAGACCATTTCCAAAATAAGAACAGATTAAACAAAGAAAGAAGATATTTAGGCCTGTGATATACCTGGCATCATTTTTTTTTCTTTTTTGTGGGAGTTGGGAAGCTTTTCGAATATCCATGATTTCATACAGATACCCAAAGGGAAAAAAAAATTGATTGATGCAAGCATTGTTGACAAAAAGAACAGAGGTAGCATAGTTATCATAGAAGCACTTTTATTAACTGGGGTGAAAAGTAACCATACATATGCATCCTTCTCTAGAGGAGAAATGGAGTGAAGGCAGTGACTGGCAATTAAAATGGATTAGATAGCTTTGACTATTAAAGAAGTATCTCTTTAATAAAGAACAATGTGGGATGGTAAAGCTGAGTTGGACTGGATATTGTTTACACTTAGGAAAATTCGCAAATTCAAATGAAAACTCAGAGAATCTTGCTGAAGAGAATATGTCATACATGGTCCACCATGCATACAGTAGATAAGGGGTCACCAACCTTTCGGACCTCAGGGACCACTAAATTCATAATTTTAAATCCCGCGGACCACTAATATGATCTGCCTAATGACCGGCTGGGTGGGCATGGCTAGGTGGTCATGTGACTGGATGGGCATGGCCAACTCAATGTCACTCACATCAAGGGGTGCCTCTCCTCTCCTCACCCCTTGATGTGAGTGACATCGAGTTGGCCATGCCCACCCAGTCACATGACCACCTAGACATGCCCACCCTCCCAGCCACTCCTCGTCTTCCTGCCTGGCTCCTTAGGGCCCCAACAGGAAGGAGTTATTGGAGCTAAGCAGCCACCACGAGAAACAGTTGGCACAAGGCACTCCAGCTCTTCACCACCAGTGGACTTTTCTCCAGCCTTTGCCCATAGCCCCATACCAGGAGGCTGAAGCAGACCCTGAGTCAGAATTTCTTCCCCCTCTGACCCACACAAAAAGACCCCGAAGGGAGAGACTCTCTGCAGCAACACAAATGTTCATTACATGTATCCAGCCCAGGGGCTGTAGTTTGAGGACCCCTGATTTAGTGCAATATAAAAAATGCAAATAGTTTTTCTGCAGATCAAAATTTTCTTGCGGACCACCAGTTGGTGACTGTTGCAGTAGATGGTTCTCCAAAATTCCAGGATGACAGAAGTTCAAAGCTTTTACCCTGCAGAGATAAGTTAGCTACCAGCCAGAGAGAGAGAACTGACACTAATCTCTAGGTCTAAACTAGGAAATAGGTAGAGTTAGGAACAGAGTCATGAATAACATATTCTCACAGCATAATTTGCAAATATATATCCTTAGAATTGCTTTAGGGTGAAGTCTTGAGTACAAGAAAAATGTTCTCACATTACAATTTAAAAGGCAAAGCATTTCATTGCATTATCAAGGTTTGGAAAAGAGGAGGATTGTCCAATGGAATTTAATGCCATTAGTTATGCTTCTAAGAAAATGAATCTGTTCTTACTGTTTCATAGTAAAGGATTTTAAAAACTTAAAGTAGAGTTTTGCAATGACTTTTCTATCAAATTCTAAGAACCCACAGGATGCCCTAGTATTTATTTATTTATTTATTTATTTATTTATTTATTTATTTATTTATTATCAAATAAATATACAGCATATTTATTTCTATAATAAATTATATGCATATAATACAGCATATTATAACCAAAAGAGCGGTGAACAAAAGGCTACAAGGTTCCTAAAGCAAATTTCAACTTAAAAGTCAGTCTTTGGGCTGCAAAGAAGAATTCAGACTTTTAGCATAAGCCCATTGTTTCACTCAGTATCTTAGAGAAAGAAAGAAAGAAAGAGTGTGTTTGTGTGTGAGAGTATTCTAGTCCAGTGATGACCTCAACAAACCACAATGATTCAAAATAACATGATAGTGTCCTCATTCAATTGCTGTTATTACATTCTTGGATCCCAATGTCTAATACAAGTGTGTAAATTGTGAAATTTACATGCTAATGTAATTTTCTTCCTTAAGGTATCCATGCTCTATCCTTAGTAAATATTTCCTTAAACCGTACAAGAATTTTGTACGGTGGTACACATATGCATGGAGTTGCCATCAGGAAAGTAACAAACGGAAAGATGCTAACTTTGATCTAAAAGGAAATAAGGAAAAATCAACTAAACCTGTGGAGAGGAAGATGTGACTACTATTAAGAAAGGCCTATCTGTCTCATGTTTCTGATTTATTTTATTTTTTTCTTTTTCCTCAAAGACCAACTAATGTTGAGCCAGTTTTGAGTGGGATCACAGCATGGGAGAGAAGTTAACCTTTCCTCTGTATTCTGATTCTCTAAGTTGAATGACTGAAAGGCTATTAGAAGAAATGGATACAATTTTTCTGCTCCACAGTTTCATATATAGGTTTTTAGAATTGCACAAACCAAATATACAAAATCTTGGGAAAAGTCTTCTGTCATGTAATCAATATTTGACCAGAGATGATGAGCCAATTTTATCCCTAGATCAATTTCCTGTTCAGTGAAAATCCTCAAATGGGTTTCAGTGGTGAACAGTCCAACAAAATAGTCTAGTCAAAACAATCAAACATATAACCACTAGCACCAGTTAATAAAATAAGTTGGTGCTTCAAATTAGTTATAGTATACTGCATATTTAGGTAAATTTGGAGAACATTTGCCTTCTAAATAGCAAAAATCCTTAGGAATAATATTTGTCAGATGGAATTCCTCATGTATAGTCAATAAGTTTTCAGTTTACAATCATAATGACAGCTGGTTCTGCTTCCAGTATTTACTTTTCTAAATAATTGAAACAACAAGACACAACTTTTTTCATAACTTGAACCTTCTTCAAAAATATCAAAATAAATTTAACAACAAAGAACTACTTTCCCCCTTCCCTGTTCACTCTTTTCATCCAACCAGCTGCATCAAACAAAGGAATTTCCAACTGTGTTTGTCTGGTTCAGCCAAAGGAGCTGCTTTTTTGTTTTGTTTTTACTTGCCTATAACAATCCCCACCAATTGATATAGGCAAGTAAAAACAAAACAAAACAAAAAATTTTGCTGAGGAACTCTTCTAAGTGATAATGCATACCTTGTTGTCTGGTCATAAGTGTTAAGTCAAAACCTCTGTTTAACAGAGAGGTGCCAGCTTTCAATGCAGAGTAAACCTTGGCCATTAGTTATATAGGCTGTTTATAATTTAAACAGCCTACATAACTACATAACTACATATACAAGACCTTTTCTATTATAACATTATGGTTTGAAGTAGTATACAGAACTGTTGAGCAGCCTGGGGTGAATGAATTATAACTACTGACTATAACAGACCTATTTTTACCAGCTCATGTGGCACACACCTGTAGTTCTCTGGCAAACTTTCCAGTGCTGTATGGAAAGGGAACCTTCTGCTCCAAGAACTTCCTTGCTCAAAGATCTTTAGATGGAAAACGAACTCCTTTCTGGCCCTTCCTGAAAGTGCATTTGGCAGTTGATTTAAGTACATTAATTTCATTGGAACTCCACAACAGAAAGGAAGCATCTAGCTTTGTTATTGGTAGGAATGTACAAGTCCTCTGAACTAATCTCAGCACAAATTAAATTTACAAGGCAAATTACGAATCAAGGATAAAATTATCCAGATAAAAAATGCTGGTGAAATTGCAGCTAATTTTACTTATATCTTTTACTGTATTTTAGTAGCAGGGGAGAGTTAAGAGAAGAAAAGAAAGTAAAGATACCTGACATTATTTTGCATATGTTTGCCAAAAGCTTTCTCTCCCTTGCTGAACACAGCTTTGGGCCAAATTATATTACTAGATGTTGGTCACTTTTTTCATCTAATCAACATGATATAGAAACATTAGTCAGGGAGTAGATACTGTTGTGCAAATATTTCTATTAATGTGTTATGTTCTCCTGTGGAGCCAGCTAGCATTTCCTCCAGCCATGCAGTGAAAAGATGAAAAAAGCAGCAGCCAGATGTTATCCCACCCCATTTAAATTCTTTTCTAACTTCTCTCAGATTTTTTTTTTGGGGGGGAGACAATATGTAGTGGCAAAACTGTCTGTCTGAATAACTTGAGAGTGTGGGGAGACGGTGACAAAGTTCCATAACACCTTAGCTATAGAACGTAGGGAGAAAGGTTGAAATGGGATCTTTTATTAGTGGAATCTGTCTACTCTAACATTTCATAATAAATTTTGCAAAGTTGACTTCTTGTCTTTTGGGTAGTGACCCTAATAGGTAAGTAGCTCAGCTTCTCAATTCCTAATTCAAAAACTTTTTTTTTAAAAAATTGATTTATATGCCACCCTTCTCCTGAGACTCAGGGAGGCTTACAATGCGTTAAGCAATAGCCTTCATACTTTTGTATATTTATACAAAGTCAGTTTATTGCCCCCACAAACTGGGTCCTCATTTTACCTACCTTAGAAAGGATGGAAGGCTGAGTCAACCTTGAGCCTGGTGAGATTCGAACTTACAGTAATTGCAGACAGCTGGTGTTAATCACAATGCTTTTAATCAGCTGAGCTACCAGGCCCTTCTCAACAGTAAAACCAATTACCAAGAGAAGAGGTTGGCCTCACCTTTGCTAAATGTGTTCAAGCAAAGTCTGGAGAACTCTCTATAGGGGAATGATTTAATTTGGATTCCTCAGCCAAGCAAGTAATGAAATCAATAACTGAAATGACAACTTCCAATTGTTTATATGATTATGTGGTCTATTCCTTCTGATAACTGAAGAATGTTGTTGTGATGTTCACCACTTTTTTCGTGGCTAAATATAGGAAATTCTTAAATGGTTTGGGAACCATTTTCATATAATGAATTCACAACACATTATTCCTTTGATTGTATCCCAGAATAATTTAAATTAAAGTAGTTCACATACATGACTTAAAGCCATTCGTGGCCAAATTTCTGATCATGAATTGGATATTATTTTTAAGAGGAACCTTAGTTTAAATTATCTTCCTGGGACTCTTTCCATAGATTTCTCTGCTACTGATTCCATTATCCCTAATATTTCTTAAAAGTACAGTATGTTGCAGGGAAGATACAGATAAAAGTAATAGAGAAGGCTGAAGATGATAATTTATAATGGTAATGAATCAAGCCAAATTTCAGAGAATAATTGTCTGTTTCTATACACATGGTCTAGAAAGAGATGAATAACATAGAAAATGTTGAAATCAAGTGATTCCATGAATAAATATAATGTCTACTGGAAAGCAATATAGTCATCATCAAAGGAAGAGGTCAGATATGATATTGTTAACTTTTGTCTTCACTAACAAGGTGAATAAACAGCAATAGAAAGTGGGTACAATATTATATGTACAAAATTTGGAAAATAATTTGTTTTTGTTTATCTGAAAATCTACCTCTGGCCCTTTGCTACACATTATATTAGCCAGAGGAATTGCATTGCTTAAAATGTATACTGCTTTGCAGTCATAATAATTTTACTGAAAAGGTTTTGAAAATTCCTCTTGACAGCTTTCTCAAGGTAATTACATTCATTTAGCAAGTCCTTAAATGGGACTGTTGTGTTCATATATCATATATTAGACCATATTTCATAATTTTGTATGTGGGCAGAACTCTGCATTTACAGTGGGGATTTGAAATTCACTCAAGAAGTTCTTGTTTATCCATAATTAATTTACCTCTGCCAATATCTTTGGTATTTTATTGCAGTCATGAAATTATGTAAGCTAATGTACTGCTCATTACATACAAATGATCAAAGCTGTTATTTTACCCCAGAGCAACAATTCTAAAAGGAGAAGCTGCATGCTCTTCTAGGCACCATGAATATACTTTGAGAAGTGTAAAAAGGGATGAGCAGATGGAGATAGGAACTGGGAACAAAAAAACATTTAAGCAGAATATCAACTGTAATAAAAGTTTTTTTTTATTTGTTTTGCCAGAAATAAAAACTTCTTTTTCTCCTACATTGAAGGAAACTCAGGATTTTTTCTCTCTTTTTTTCTATAATATTACCAAATGATAAATAAATAAATAAATATGATAGAGTCAATTTTGTTAGTCATCCAAATATCATCCTAGCTAAATAGGAATAAAATAGGTTTTTTCCATAATTAAAAATGCAAAATATTTTTAATTTCAATAGGATACATCAAATAAAATAATTAATTCAATTTAGTTTATTCTCCTCTTAAAATGATCAGTTCTGAATTTTAGCAGGAATAATTAAGATTGTAAGCCACCCTTATCCTTGATAAGATGGGTGGCCAATAAATTTTATAAATAAATTAATAACTAACAGAAGCTACAAACAAGCAGTCTGATTCTTTGAATGTTTGGTTGTTGTTTTTTCCAAGTGAATCAAAAGCAGTGGAAAATTATATAGAGAAAAAAGATGAAACCCCATTTTCCTGCCCTTCTTTTCCAATCAAATATTCCTCTTCAAATATGAGTAGCAAAATCATGGACTGTATTTATTCTTAAAATCTCCCTTCAACTATATTTTAGTTAAAAAGTTTGGAGAATTCTCTTTAGAATGCTGAAAAAGAATTTCAGAAGTTCTGTTTGAGAAATATGCTGTGTGTAGACCTTTGTATGTGGTTACATACCAAGTTCTATACACAAGCATATTTCCCAAACAGAACTTCTGAAATTCTTTTTCAGTTAAAAGAGTTGAAGTATGTCTTCACCTCTTTAAGTTGCATACCCATCTGTGAATTAGCAAACAGCTCCTTATCCATGATTTCACCATAAGTTTCAATAGTGAAAACTCACACAGGAGCAATTATCCATACTGCAAAGAACTGTATTTATCTGAGCATAACAGACATCACAATGGAATTTAAGAGTGTAGATGTGTTTAGCACTTAACAAAATTTTATGTACAATAGCCACATACTTCAAAACAACACCATTACAATAACTCATAAATTTTAAAGTTAAGTTCAGGACAAATCCAGAAATAAGAATATTGTAAAAAGCTCAGCTCATTTTTGCCACTCTTATTATGGTGAGCTTTCTGAGCCCCTGCACAGATTTTGCTTCTTTCTCTCTTGCTCATTTGCACCTCTTGCACAGCTGGCTTCAGTTAAATAGTTCAGGAAGGGAAAATTAAAACTATTTTCCCCAATTTATTTTGGATTTTATGTCAAGGTTTCCATTTTCTTTTCTGATAAGGCTATTATAATTAGAGGTAACACTATGCAATAATTAGGAGGGGGAAGAGAAAAAGCAGGAAAAAAAACCTCCTTATATATTAAAACTTTCTCATAGTACAGGAAGAAGCACATTTAAATGCAGCAGTCGTGAGATCTTAATAATTCTCTTGGATTATTTTTTTTTACCTAAATCAACACGGATTTGGTATTCACATATTTGTAATCACCGGATAACAGAAACATCCAATGTCTCTTTGTTCTGACAACACCAGATGCAAGTATTGTCCATACTGGAGAATATTATTCAAAATGATTTAGGACACACAATGGCAACTCTTCAAACATTTTTGTGTGATCAGCCAAAGCAAGGCCACGTTTCATCCTTTCGTGCAGTTTTCTTGCAAAACCTTTTTCACTAACTTGAGGAAGAAAATCCAAATTGATAAAGAGGTTAGCATAGTGGTGAGATTCAAATAATTTAACAACCGGTTCTCTGCCCTAATGATCTCTTCCAACAACCAGTTCACTAAACTGCTCAGAAGGTTGAATCCCACCACTGGGTTAGCATATTCAAGATGGGCCTAACGGTTGTAATTATAAATCAAACTAGACATTCATTTTAAACTAGAAGGGACCTAGGCAAATCTCCCAAGAATTAAAATAGGGGTTAAAAATAAAATAAAATACTGTTTTAAAAATGGGAAAGGGGAAATGCGTACAATTACTGCCTTACAGCTAATGGCAACCACAGGATGCTGCTGCTTCAATTAAATGACAGAAGTAGTACTGTGCTGCAATATCCACCCATTTCTGACATATATGTGACATTACAATGCATCTACAAAAAAAAAAAAAAGGATGATGGTTGCATCAAAAAAGTGCAACATTTGGGTCTTCATTTTACTGACCTCAGAAGGATGGAAGGCTGAGTCAACCTTAAGCCAGTCAGGATGGAACTGCTGGCAGTCGGCAGAGTTAGCCTGTAATACTGCATTCTAACCAGTCCACCACCCCAGTTCCTAGTGTTGATGCTTGCCTTGCATTGTGATGACACCAAATATAGATCCACAGGTAGATAGATAGATAGATAGATAGATAGATAGATAGATAGATAGATAGATAGATAGACGGACAAATGAATGAATGTGTTTTCCGATAAGGGCCTGCTTCTTGGTCTCAAAGAGGCAATTCTGCTGCAGCAGTTACTGCTGCTAAATAAGAAAAGTAGTAAAAGCAAAACTGGCTTTTTAGAAGTCATACTGATTCTCATCATAACCATTTGAAAAAGGAAAATTTATAAATAGCCTCCAAAGGTGCACTTCCTTCTTTGTTCTTGATTGCTCAGTTTTCAATCTACTCATTTCTATTTCCTGGATATGATCTCCATTTCAAATAAGCCAAAGACCAGTGGGAATTGGGGACTCCAAATCTGCTATTATCACACCATAATATCTCCTATATCATTTCCATCAAATGAAACTTGAGATTAGCCCTGAAACTAGCATTAAAAAAAAAATGACATTCTGCCCCCCCCCCCTTTTTTTTTTTTTTTTTGCCAGTGAGTCCATAACATAAAGTTGAATTAAGCAGCATTGCAAATGAACAATGATATGGTACTAAGACCTGGCAGGAAGGGAATCCAACAAACTAAAATTATTTGGAGGCTTAGTGCCAGTAAAGCTATTACAGAGGTATCAAGTTTACAAAATTTGATTAGGCAATTGGGGGAATTATGCAAATTGGAACCTAGCTAAATACTAAGAAATACAATACTGCAGCTTTGAGCAAGTTTCAGGTGGGACAGTTGAAAGACTGAATCTGGCCCAAATAAAAATCTTAGTAGAAGAATTGGAACTTGCTTGTTTTCCTCACTTACACGTGCAAATTCAAATAACTTTTTGGACCAAAAAGTTGGGAACCAAAGTGGCATATCAACACAGTTAAGAAAAGGGAGCAGAAAAAGCCATGTAGATTTTTCTTCTGACAAAGCACTCTATGCCGGCATCTACAGCAATACAGTTTAATCTCATAGTATCTGTGTTGAACATATTTTCTATAAATCAGCATCAAGCAGCCTAGTTATTTTATGAATTATATGTAATGTGTGAATAATGATATATAACTTCCCATCTAGCAGTTCGAAAGCCTGCAAATATAAGTAGATAAATAAGTACCACTTCAGTGGGCAGGTAACCATGTTCTGTGAACCTTGGTGTGTAGTCATGCTGGTCACGTGACCACAGAAATGTCTTTGGATAATTTTGGCTGAGATGTACATTGCCCTCTAGAGTCAGACACAACTGAACAGGGGGAATCTTTAATTTTATGTAGTTCACATGTAAATGTGTTTTCTGCATGGAAAGTTGTATTTGAATAGGAAACATTTGGGAATAGTTCGGGTCACCTCGTACATCTTTGGTTCACTAATAATCCTAAACCAAGGGTCTGCAATCTTTAACACTCAAAGAGCCACTTGGACCCGTTTCCCACAGAAAACAAAACACTGGGAGCCACAATGCCTGGGTGGGCATGGCCAACTCGGCACTCCCCCTGGTCACATGACCCCCTAGCCATGCCTGGTGGGCATGGCCAACTCAGCATCACTCCCACCTAGCCACAAAACATTTCAAACACGTGTATTGGAGGGTAGGGTGCAGTCAGCTGTCAAACTGAATAAAAAATAGAATAGAATTTATTTATTTATTTATTTATTTTATTTGATTTCTATACCGCCCTACTCCCAAAGGACTCAGGGCGGTGCACAGCCAAACAATAAAACACATACATACAAAATTTAAAAGTAGAATAAAATCAAATTAAATAATTTTGGCCCTGACAAATTTAAAACCCCAAACTTTTAAAACCAATTTAAAATTGAATGTATAAAATACTAAAATATATTTAAAAATCTTTTATAAAAGAGGGAGAAAATTAGGCCAGGCCCGCCTGGTGAAATAGTAAGGTCTTTAAAGTGCGGCGGAAGGTGCGCAGATCTGGGATCCTCCATATCTCTGGGGGGAGCTCGTTCCAGATAGTAGGTGCCCCCACAGAGAAGGCTCTCGGCATTGTTTGGCTGACGGCACCCGGAGGAGCCCCTCTCTGTGGGAGCGTACCGGCCGGTGGGAGGCTATTGGTGGTAGTAGGTGGTCCCGCAAGTACCCAGGTCCTAAGCCATGGAGCGCTTTAAAGGTGGTAACCAAAACCTTGAAGTGCACCCGGAAGACCACCGGGAGCCAGTGCAGCTCGCGCAGGAGGGGTGTTACATTTTTTATTGGCCAAAGAGGTTTCAGAAAAAAAATGCTTTTAAAAGCCTCTGGCGATCAGGCAACTCAGCTAGGATTTCAGAGGCTTTTAAAAGCATTTTTTTTTCCTACAACCTCTTTGGCTGAGCGGTTTGGCTTGCATTTGGGAAGTTCCCCACCCCACCCCTTTCGGCCGTGAACAGAGTGAATCTCTTACTTACCTTCTCAACGAGTAGCAGTGACTTCCTGGATAGCGAGGTGAGGATGACTGGGACTCTCTTCTTCCTTCTCTTATCCGGCGAAGGGAGGAGAAGCGGGGGATGGAAAGGGCCAACCATGTGAGGAGTCTCTTCTTTTCTCAAGCCACATGAGGAGTGACTGGGGCGATGGGCGGGGCCAACCACATGAGGAGTGACTGGGAGGGGAGAGAGTTTCTTTCCTTCTCAAGCCATGCGAGGAGTCACTGGGCCAGGGACAAATGGATGGATGAAATCAGCCGGTACTACCGGTGAAAAAGTTAACTACCGGTGGGTGCGACAGGGAGCCACAGGAGAAGGGCGAAAGAGCCATATGTGGCTCTTGAGCCGTGGGTTTCTGACCACCGTCCTAAAGTTCTGAGCTAAGGATAGATGAAACTCTAGATTTTTGCAGGATGACATTTCAACCCAAACAACCAGATGGACACTCTTGCTTTCCTGTTCACTTAGCAACTGACAGAACACTATTCTATGCTGCCTCTAGATCAAGAGAACCACTAGATCACGGGTGTCAAACTCGTGGCATCACATTGCCGTCACATGACATTTTGTGACATTTTCCCCTTCATGGAGCTGGGACGAGCGTGGCCTGCGCATGACACACCTGGCCTGCGGGCCACCAGTTTGACAACTTGTTCTACCATATTTTCCGGCGTATAAGACGACTTTTTAACATATGAAAATCTTCTCAAAAGTCGGGGGTCGTCTTATACGCCGGGTGTCGTTCTCCTGTAACCAGGCAGACCAGCCCAAAAGGCTCTGACGAGCCTTAAATGGCTCTGGCGATCCCAGCTGAGTTCCCTGCAACTCAGCTGGGATCGCCAGAAACCATGTAAAAGGAAAAAAGTTTTTTCCCTTTTACTCTGACGATCCCAGCTCTGACGATTCCAGCTGAGTTTCCTGCAACTCAGCTGGGATCACCAGAAACCATGTAAAAGGAAAAAAGTTTTTTCCCTTTTACTCTGACGATCCCAGCTCTGACGATCCCAGCTGAGTTCCCTGCAACTCAGCTGGGATCGCCAGAAACCATGTAAAAAGAAAAAAGTTTTCCCCCTCCAGCTTGCTTACCTCAGCTGCTAGTCGCAACGCTTGCCTTGCTTCCTTGCCTGAATCTATTCCATCAGCAAGCAACTCCCTGCCTGCAATCAAGCAAGCAGGGAGTTGTGGACTTCAACTCCCAGAATTCCTCAGCCAGCAAAGTAAAGCTGGCTGAGGAATTCTGGGAGTTGAAGTCTACAAGTCTTAAAGTTGCCAAGTTTGAAGATCTCTGTTCTATTGGGTAAGTTTTTTTCCCCTTTGGGAGCTTTAAAAAAAATAGTCAATTGGGGTTATAATTGGGGTTTTTTTTAGTTGTTCTTTTTTAGACCTAGCCATTTAAAGTTTAGGAAGTTTTAAATTTAGCTTTCATATAAAAATAAAAATAAAATAAAATAAAATAATATTTGTGCAGCTTTCTGAGATTTAGTGTGTTTTTGTAGTGTTTCACTCTAACTACACAAACACACAAAATCTCACAAAGCTGTATGTGGAATTTTGTGTGTGTAAAGTGTGAAAGTTGGTTTTTTGGACTTTTTGTGGCTGTGTGAGGTTCCTGCTTGTTGCAGGGGCCATTTTGGGTCTAGCACAGCTGCTTTTACATTGTGGGTGAGCCAGTTGTGTTGTGTTGTGTGTGTTTAGAGTGTGAAAGTTTTTTGGGGGGGCTTTTTGTGGCTGTGTGAGGTTCCTGTTTGTTGCAGGGGCCATTTTGGGTCTAGCAAAGCTGCTTTTACATTGTGGGTGAGCCAGTTGTGTTGTGTATGTGTAGAGTGTGAAAGTTTTTTTGGGGGCTTTTTGTGGCTGTGTGAGGTTCCTGCTTGTTGCAGAGGCCATTTTGGGACTAGCACAGCTGCTTTTACATTGTAGGTGAGCCAGTTGATGTTTTTTAATTTTTATTTGGTGTGCATTGGAAGAGGGGTAGTCTTATATGGCGAGTATAGCCCAAACCCTATATTTTAACAGGAAAAGTTGGGGGTCGTCTTATATGCCCAGTCGTCTTATACGCCGGAAAATACGGTAGATTAAATGTGAGTAATCTGTGGCCATGACTACATGTATCCTTCAGGTTCATTCTTGTGACCTTCAGTGTTCCCTCAGACTGTATTACTGATATTTAGCAGCCAAATGACCATTTTCAACATAAAATTGCAATGTAAAAAATTTAATAATAGCTTATTAAATCTCCACAAGGACTTTTTTTAAAGGAGCATATACATGTACATGTATTCAAGTGATGTCAGCACCCATTTTACCTGTGGCTTTCAGCTATTTACGTTTATTTTAAAGTAAAACTATTGCCCTCAAGAGAAAAAAAGTTATTCCTGTTTTGGAGTCTTGAGTTGTGCTGTTCATTTGAGTATTACTCATTCAGGCCTTGCTCTTTTCTTTTCACATCTTTGTGAGACCACAAACCAAACCTTTTTTACCAAGTGAGATTATTTCCTTGTAGTTTTAGCGGCTTAATGATAGATTTCTATCATGTCAGTCAGATTTCTTTCTATTAAGTGGCTCTTTTTAATTTCAGTGCTAGGATTTGAAAATGTCAGAACTGACCATTCATGAGATAAGTGAATTATGTGCTTAAGCTTAGGAAGAATGACAGATATATCAGGCATCTACCTACCACCCTCTCATTTTGCTGTCCAGAGAAACCTTACCCTATTTTTTCCTATGGTATCTAACAGGGGAACTAACAGATTAACAGAGTTGGAAAGGACCTTATAGGTCATCTAGTCCAACCACCACCCCCCCCCCCCCCGCTCAAGCAGGAGACCCTATACCATTTCTGACAAATGGCATCTTTTCTTGAAAGTCTCAAGTGATGAAACTCCCACCACTTCTGAAGTCAAGCTTAGCTGTTCCATTGGTTGATTGTTCTCACTGTCAGAAAGTTCATCTTCCTTTCTAGGTTGAATCTCTCCTTGGTCAGTTTCCATCCATTATTTCTTGTCTGCCCTTCAGGTGCTTTGGAAAACAGCTTGACCCCCTCCTCTCTGTGGCAGCCCCTTAAATATTGGGACACTGCTTTCATATCTGGTCCTTCTCTTCACTAGACTAGCCATGCCCAGTTCATGCAACCGTTCTTCATATGTTTTAGTCTCCAGTCCCCTAATCATCCTGCTTGCTCTCCTCTGCACTTTTTCTAGAGTCTCAACATCTTTTCTATAGTGTGGTGGACAAAACTGGATGCAGTACTCTAGGTGTGGTCTTACTAGGGCTTTATAGAGTGGTATTAGTACCTCACTTGATCTTGATTGTATCCCTCTGTTAATGCAATTTAGGATTGTATTGGTTTTTTTAGCTGCTGCTGCATACTCCTGGCTCATATTTAGCTGATGGTCAACTAAGACTCCAAGATCCCTCTCACAGTCGCTGCTATTAAGCCTGGTTTCCCCCAGTTTATATGTGTGCTTTTGGGATGGGGGAGGCCTGTTTGTTTTGCAGGAAGGAAGTAGGATTTCTCTGAATGTCCTCTACCCTTGCCTTCTATTATGATGTCAGAGCATATAAGTGATTGTTTCCAAATCCCATTAGGCACAAATGCATCCTATTGGGCCATAGTGGAAGCATGGAACTTTTGTATGTAAAGCCTATATCTTTAGATCCTACATTTTGCTTAGAGATTTATGGCCCTGGTTTTGATGGCTTCAGTGAAGATTAATCCTCAGTTTCTCTATAGTTGTATGCTCCAAAATTGCTTGTCTTCATAAATGGCATATTATCCTAGTCCTGGAAAGTACCAGTAACTGGCAGATTTAGCAAACATCTGACAAGATACTGTCAATGGCACTTTGAAATGGGAGGCTTTGTCTGATCTCTCATAATTGCATTATTGTTCACTCTGTTGAAGTTAATAACCCACTTAGTAAGTCAGTGATATAGTCCTTATAACCTGATTGTTTGAGTAGTGGAATAGCAAACTTGAAGAAAACGGATTATAGAGCTATTTAATCTAACTACTATTTCCTCACAATGTAGGTCTTTGTTAACCATTAAGTACTATGTGTTCTCGGATATGTATTACACCTCTTTTATGTTTAATGTATACAAGAATGCATTTGCAATATTTGATTTTTCTTTCCCTCCACCAGATAAATACACACTTATCTATCAATCTCAGACCATGACATTTCTCAGTACAATGCTTCTATTCAGGAGAGGTTACGCTATAGACTTCTTAACGCATGCTCATCCTACATTTGGTTTACACAGCTGTGAGTTAAAGGAACACACACGGGGACCAGGGTGACAGTGATATGCAAAGAAGAATTTAAAAATGAAACAAGCTGCACAAGATTTACTTGTACTGTCCCAAATTCATTTTCATCTCTGAAGCTACAAACAGAGATAATACATTTAGCAAAGATAATTTGTCATTTAGGATGGGCACTGGAGGCTCTAATTACTTCCGGTTAGTGATGGAAGTGGCCGCCCTTACAAGATAAAGTTGTTATACAGAGTGGTTATTACTGAGAAAATAACCATGAGGAAGGCTGAAACACAGGTCTCACATATCAAAAAATGTAAGTTGAATAAATTGACCAAAAAAACCCCTATGAATTATCTATAATATATTAACAAAGCCTGGAGAAATAATGTAGAGTGAAAAAAACTGGGTTCAACTCATTGTCTAAGCAGATCTGCAGAAGATGTAATGCTAGTCTGACCCAGCTTCAGGGACGACTGTTAAGCAATTAGCAATAATAAAATATATTAGAAACAATTTATTTGGAAAATGTATGTGCTCCTCCTCTTTCTTTCTTAAATGTGTAACTCTGGTTGGTAAATAATCAGTACAAAACAATAGAAAAAGAACTCTACATCTAACATTAAACATTGAAAATAATCCAATAGAAAAAGAAAATTTCAGCACTCAGTTTCATGTGAGAGATTTTATATAAGGAGTTCCCATGACATCAGTCTTAAGGCCTGAAGAAAACACCTCACCTTAACAGCCTTCTGGAAAGCAAAAATCTCCAAATCTCAGGAGAGTTTTTGTTCCATGGGGCAAGCACTGGAAGCATGAGTCCTTGGTCTGGCAAAATGGCAATTGCCCTTTCACTGCTTATTTCCATTTAAAAAAAAAGTTTTAAAGTTTTAAAGTTATATAAATCTTCTTTTGCTGCAGGTTGGAGAAAAATCACCCAATGTAATAAAACTTGCCCTTCTGGAGATTCATAATGTCCAAAAAGCAATTTATAAGCCATTTCCAATAAAAGTGATTAAGAGGGAAGGTGGGTGATCCTAGTGTCCTTATGAAAGGCTTGGGCCTTTTCTAGTAAAAGTACATTACTCTATAAATAATGGAGTTTGGCTTATTCTTTCCTGGACTTTGAAGGAAGCACACCTGACAAATACCCTAATCAAGGAATTACCAAGGAACAAGCTGCACCTCCAGCAACACTTGCAGAGCAGTTAATACATGTATAAATAGGGAGCAAATCTTATAGTCACTAACACTGATGATGTTACCTAGTCAGGTAATGAAACATCTGCAAGGAAAGAACCAATCTCAAAAGCACCAAGGAATCCTTAGATAAAAATATTTATTGCAAATTAGAATTTAAAGAAAATGATGGCTTTCTGTCACAGGTAAGATGCCCATTTTATTACACATCAATTCCAAGCCATTATGATTCAATGGACTCTGTTTTGAGCTTGTGGGCTTGAATCTTGGTGATAGTTATTAGTTTACATAATTGACTTCTCTGCACTGGAAACTGCTTGTTCTTAGCTTAACAATCAGAATATTGGTGTGCAAACTGACTTAGAAAGATGTATTTCACTGACAAGGCTGTGTGAATCATATTTCAGTGGAAGCTGATAGAAAATAAGTAGTTAACAATTGTTATGAAAAAAAAGGTTTTCTGTGATTGAAAGTAATTTTTGGATGGGATGTGCCAGAACAAGATATTTGATGTCATTTGAGTTACAGAAGCAGTGAGGCATATTTGTCCTTATAATTGATATAGCTTAATCCAAGGGACTGGCTAGTGTGCTTATTAAAGCAGATATGGCTTGAAGAATAATTCTTACCAATGTGCCAGAAGGCTGTATGTGTGCAACAGGAGCAAGGGAGAACGAGAGTTTATGAGGGCAGTAAAATCAATGAAGTCTTTATTTAATTTAGCCTGCAGGATGACCACCAGCTGTTACTGCCTCAGATCAAAATCCAACACAGATACCCACAGAGAAGCAAGGTAGTTGTCATGGGAACAGTTGCCAAAAAACGAAGAAGAAGAACACAAAGCTATCTGTCAGTACAAAACAGGGTAAACCAAGATGATAAATTGATGATCTTTTGCACAGTGGAGAACAGATAAGGCATTATCAGCATTTCATCAAACCACTTGTATTAATTAGTCCTCAAATCAATCCTAAGGGATACAGTATGTTCTGCAGTTTGCAGCAATGATGGGAATGTGCAGCATAGCTGTATTACAGAGGCATACTTGAACTGCAGAACACTCCTGGTGGATCTAGCCAGTTTTCATGTCATTGGAAGCAACTGTTTCTAATTTACACAAGCAAAATGGACACACAACAAAAGGTAATCAAACTAAAATCCTATGTAAAAGTTTGACATAACTTTTTCTCCATAGACCAAAGAGGAGACCCAGTGAATATGGGAAATAAGGATAATGGACATGAAGTTAGTACTTAGGACCCAACTCCTCATAATACATTGTCCTTGGAACATGTAAGAAAGGGATGGGTTACTGGCTATCTTTGAGCCACCATGGCTGCACGGTAGATATTTAGGACCAAAGTATCAGTTGTCAGTTGTGTAACTTTGCTAAGGATGACATACTAAAAATATGTTATTGATGATCACTTTAAAATATTTTCCCTGTAGAACTGTTGTTTTGGCATATTTATTTTACATTGAACTTCCATTCTCCTCCCCTTCCCCTTCCCCTTCCCCCACCCCTACCACATGAAACAAACATTTCAGCTTTATTTATTTCAATGATATTAATGAACCACTGGTCAAAATTCCTTGTATCCTCAGAGGTGGAGATATTATTATATTCAAATTAATTGCCTCTAAAATGAAGTGTAACCTAGTATATAGCAGGCACTGCATTTTTATGAGTCTGCCTTCTCCTCCTCTTTAGCATGATGTAATGGAGGTTTTAATCCCAAATGCTGAAGTATTAAATTATCACTCCATATGAGGATCATTTGGTGATATTGATCATTCACCATATCTCAGTCAGACCACCACACAATTGTTCTGAAGAAGCAGAAATTGGAAAAAGTATGTGGTCTACTGAAACCCATGAAAAAAAAATGATGGAACAATTAGGAAACATTATTCCCTTTCGATAAGCTTCTAACCTTTGTGACAGTCAGATAAAATTATATTAAAGGTGGCTTGTACTGAAGTTACCTACTTAGGGGAAAATTTAAAGTAAGCCATCTGAACATATTAGACCCCTTTCAGCTTCTTATGAAACTAGTTTATTTTTTTAAATTCAGTAGTGCAGTCTTAATTATTCATGCTTTTTGGTTTAAATTAATTTAAACGGTCAGTGGATCTATGATTAAGGTTTAATATATTATTTATTCACATAAATGGTCAGACAGCATTTTCAGCAAAGCTTGTCAAAAGTATATAGAACTGAATAAAATTTAGCTATCTTATATCTAACATTAGAATAAGAATGGGTAATAAATGAGAAGCAAAAGCTCCAACCTCTTGTCTGGGAACTTTTCCAAAAGAGGAAATTAACTCTGCTCTCAGAAATTATGAAAAGTTAAAATATGATAGTTCACAGTTATAGTCTTAACCCTACGGAACTATGTTCAGAATCTTTTTGTAGCTTTCTTGTACCACGTTTTCCCAAAAATAAGACCTATCCCAAAAATAACCCCTAGCATGATTTTTCCTAATATAAGCCCTACCCCACAAAATAAGCCCCAGTTAAGAGCCTGTGCAGACAGCTGCCCATCCATTCCATCTGGTTGCTCGTGGTGCCGCTGACATGAGGTGAGGTGAGGCAGGGATGTGCAGAGTTGCCGCATGTGCCTCTCACCAGCTTTCCTCAGGGGCCCTGCAGCCAGGTCATCCAATTGCCTCGTGGTGGCAGCAGCAGCAACCACGTCTATCAGGAACTGCCGCAAGGCAATTATCAGGGCATGGATGGCCTGGCTGTGGGGGCACTGAGGTAAGCCAGTGTGGGACATGTGAGCCCCTGCCTCATGGTGGCAGTATTGGCAAACCGCATGGCCTCCTGCCTCATTGTAGCCATGAGCAAGCAGAAGAAGTGGGCATCCCGTACATGGAAAAAATAAGATATCCCCCCAAAATAAGCCCCAGTGCTTATTTTGGAGCCCCCAAAAACATAAGATTGAGTCTTATTTTTGGGGAAATACAGTATTATGTCAGAGATAGGGCATTAGAGTAGATTAGCATAAAGGTCCTCCGTATTTGGATAGAGGAAAGAAAAACGTTATATTGTTTTAGGATCCAATCTGGGTTGGCCACCAGGGTTAGGGTTAGGGTTAGGGTCTTTATTTTGTCCTGAAAATACATTGGTAGACAAATAGGTTACATTTTATTTGTACCAAGTAAATGAAACCATATTGCTGACATTTCTAGGGCATTAGCTTATATATCAAGGGCTGACAGGCAAAGTCACAGAGACTTCATGTAGTAAATGTAAACGTATTAAGAATATGCTAAGCAATTTAACCAAGCACCGTTGAACAGCATAACCGTTTCTACATTTTTTTTAAAAAAATAGATAATTTCTTCTGTGTATTTTAGCAAGATAATTGCTCAGAATTTCTACTGCATCGTTCTCTGTGTTCTTTGAGTTGAAGCCAAAATGTTTTCCACAACAGACTTTTAATGAGTAATAATACTTATGTGCTAATGCAACTTCTAAGAATATTTATATATTTCAACTGGAAAATAAGGTCTCATTTCCAGATCTTACTAAGTTGATTTCATTCTTCTTAAATTTTAGTGGGGTTCTCAGCTACTGAAGAATTCAGGAAACAAATTAGTGCCATCTAATGAACACAAATCAGTGCCATCTAATGAACACTATTGAGTTCAGGAAGCCCTATATTCAAACCTCACTTTAGAGGGAAAGTTAGCAAGGTAGTTTGGGCCAAGCATAGCCCCGATATAGATTCTTTGTTCTACTCACAAAGGAATTACTAAAATGATTAATAGCCGTAATAGTTCAGAAAGACTTACTATTCATTTCTTTATATAAATAGCAAGAGCAGCAGGCTCTCATGATAGTGCTAAAGATGTGGATTATCTTTGGAAGGTGAACAAGTTAACCAGAAATAGACAAGGAACCATAATAAAGTCACTTACCAGGAATTATTCTTGCAGTACCACTGAAACATCTGCATTACCAAGGCATCACTAGCCTTATTCAGGCTAACTCTGCTCACTGCCAGGTGTTTGATCCTGACTGACTCGGCCTTCCATCTTTCTGAGGTTGGTAAAATGAGGGGCCAAATTGTTGGGGTCAATATGCTGACTCTAAGACACTTAGAGAAGGCTATAAAGCACTATGAAGCAGTATATAAGTCTTATTACTATTGCTATCCCAGTGTTATGAAGGACCCCTTTTATAAATTTGGTAGATATTTCTCACAATATAGAGAGAGACTCTGTCTAGCTATCATTGTGAGAAAGTTAGGCAAAGTAAATCACTTCAGGAAGAGAGAGAGAAAGACAGAGAGAAAAAGAAGACAGAGAAATGATAGATTAGGAAATGTGTGCTTTTCTATGAAAAAAAATCACTTTTGCTCAATTGAAGACAGAAAATTACTTGTTAACAATTGCTTGTTGAGATACCTTCAAAACTTTAACCCAGCTTTCTGCAAGTTCAGCTTTCTCAAATTTAGGCATGCATTTTGAGACAAAATAGATTTTAATACATCCCAAAATTATACAATAGTTACCTTAAAACATACTATGGAAAATACAGTATTCCAGATTATTCTTTTCGGGTGGGTCTAATTCTTGACTTACCTCACCCTGGTGGCACCAACAGTTCTGTTCATCAGGAGCCCGCTGCTGGCCCACTTCTACGGCCACTTGCTGCCACTCACACATGTTGCCCCCAGCCTCCGCTTTACCATCAGAGCGTTCTGGAAAGCCTTCTGCAGCCGATAACAGATGATATCGGCTGCAGAGGACTTTCTGGAAGGCCCCGATGGTGAAATGGCGGCCTGGATGCTGCGCGTATTAATCCAGAGCCATTTTTCAGCTGCAGAGGGATTTCTGGAAGGCTCTGATGGAGAAACGGAGGCCAGGGGTGATGTGTGTGAGCAGCAGCAAGAGGCCTCAGAAGAATTGGGCCGCAGAAGAAGCGGCAGGGTTAGGGTGTGCAAGGCCTGGTAAGTAGGATAAGTAGCATCACCCCATCCCCACCTTAGCTAAATTTTTACCTCGTCCCACCCCTTGTATCCTGGGATGGGTGGGGTCTTAATTAGGGCTAATTGGGGGGGTAGAGCTTAATTTGAGCACATGAGTTCAAAAACATGATAGGGCTTCTTTTGGGGGTGAGTCTTATTTTAGGTATATATGTTTGTGTGTGTGTGTATAATAATAATAATTATAATAATATACATAAATATTATATACACTGTGTTTCCCTGAAACTAACACATGTCCTGATAATAAGCCCAATTGAGCTTTCGAGTGCATGCACTAAAATAAGCCTCTCCAGAAAATAAGCCCCCCCAAATACTTAGGCACATGCGCAGGGGGGGAAGGGAGGGGGAACTTCAGAGCCACTGCCACCCAAGATTCAGTGCAGGCCAGATTCGATGAGCTGGATGCATCACTGCCACTCGGGAGAAGAAGGGAGAGAGGAGGCGCTGTGAGAGAGCCCATTTCTGACATTCTTCTCCTCCCAGGTGGTGGCAGTGCATTCAGCTCCCTGAATCTGGCTTGCCAATCTCGGTCGGCGGGGGGAGTAGCAGGTGGGGAGGGATGGGGCGGTGGAGAAGCAAGATGCATGGAGTGAGATGGGGCTCCCTCCATGCATCTCCTGTCCCCCCACCCTTGCCAGGCATGGCAGGAGCTGGAAGACAGGTAAGACACAGCGGAGAAGTGAGACCTGACTTCCAGATCCTGCCATACCCAGTTGGAATGCGATGGAGGAAAGTCTGTCCATCCATGGGGAAGTGTGGCCAACAAGAGTCCCACCAGCATGGCTGGCCACTGTGGGGGGGAAGAGAGGGTTGCTTGAAGCCCAGTGAGGCACCCGCTCCAGCTCAGCCCTTGAGATACTCTGTCTTGAAGTGGCTAAGACAGGTGCCGTGGCTCCGGATGGTGAGCGCAAGCAGCTCGTACTTGTCCTGCAGGCCGGCTGAGACAATCAGAGTCTCCTTGAGGAAGGCCCGCGCATGCAGCAGCATTTCCAGGAAGTCGTCATTGAGGTGGCTCTCCTCATAACTCTCGTGCTCCTGGTCCTGCCAAAACTTGTTTTTCAGCTACCCCAGTGACTTCTCCGAGTTGGCAGGCATGAAATAGTGATACAACATCCCGTTGGACATCTCCGGATAAAGCGGGCCATCAAAATAGTCGTGGCACAAGCTGATCAAACAGCTTAGCAGCCACACAGAGAGGAGCCCCAGCAGAATCCCGGGGGTACGGAAGGGAAGCTGTCCCAACACTCTAATCATCCCGAAGTGGAGGAGGGCAAAGGCAACTCTGGTCATGCCTAGTTTCAAGTCCTCCGGTTGTGGCTCTTGCAGGGCTTCATTGGGACCTTCTGGGAAGCTGTTGCTTGGCCCTTCTCACTGCCTGCACTCCTTTGCACCCGATTTGCCCACTATAACTTCAGGGGGTGGGGGGTTGTGACCCAATCCTTGCTGGCAATGCTGCGGGCAAGAACCAGCCACTCCTATCCTACTTCAGGGATAAGACACCTGATAATAAGGCCAAGGCCATATTTTGGGGATCAAAAAAAAATAAATAAATAAGAGGAGAGCAACCAGGATGATTAGGGGACTGGAGACTAAAACATGCAATGAATGGTTGCAGGAACTGGGCATGGCTAGTCTAGTGAAGAGAAGGATCAGGGGATACATGATAGCAGTGTTGCAATATTTGAGGGGCTGCCACAGAGAAGAGGGGGTCTAGCTATTTTCCAAAGGCCAGACAAGGAATAATGGATGGAAACTGACCAAGGAGAGATTCTTGAAATCTCTAGATTTCAAGGAGGAACTTTCTGACAGTGAGAACAATCAACCAATGGAACAGCTAAGCTTGACTTCAGAAGTTGTGGGAGCTGCATCACTTGAGACTTTAAAGAAGAGATTGGACTGCCATTTGTCAGAAATGGTGTAGGGTCTCCTGCTTGAGTGGGGGGTTGGACTAGACCTAAAAGGTTCTTTCCAACTCTGTTAATCTGTTAAAAGGTACCAGGAGTGGGTGACTTCTCAGCAAGATCAGTTTAATTTAGTGCCTGATCCAGTATAATGCCCATTGAGTTTGGTCTCCCAAGGAAAATCTGGACGGCACTCAATCAGATCTGAACTAACCATGGCAGGTGAAATATAAATAGAGACTACTTGTTAATCCTAACTGTGCCTGTGGGAATGGACTATCCCCTCAGAGGTTTCTCTAAATCCCTGCATGAAATACCTTATCTTGAGGGCACTGCTATCCAATGGCTAAATGATCTGTATATCCGGCCATAGGTTTACTATGTCACTCCAGTAACTGCTCATATATAATTTAATTTTATTCATAATTTTATTTATCACTTATACTGTGTGTTTTTAAAACAATTCATTGTTTTGGTGTTTTAAAGACAAATTTATATGTTGTTTCTTTGAATTTAATGCACTACGCTGCATTTTGCTACACCATATGATGTAAATAAATAATATAGAGATTAATTAATTTCTCCTTAAATGCCATGTTTTATCTTATCCTCAGTAGTCTTTTGAAATTGATAATTAAAGAGAGATGAGCAGAGCAAATCCCAGGAATTTGCTGAGGAATAATCTAGTTTAGTAAAAGGTATTGTATATTATACATATAGCCCATTCAGTCTATATTTTATCAAATGCTAATGCTTCCACCAATCAATCACATGATTAGAAAGAGCCAAAATGAACTTCCAAGTTTATCCTTAATAGATTTCATCTGATATTGCAAGTCTGCAGAGTACAATTTTGCTTCCATTCTTAGTTACATTTATATTAGATTTCACGAAATTACTCTTATTTTTCTTCAGTTGGAAAAAGGAAATTATTCCCTTCTTCAATTAAGCAACACATTTTTTTTTCTTGTTGTCTCTTTTAAATTTCAGCATAGGGACTATAAAATGGAATTTTCCCCATATATGACCAAAGCTCCCTTAGGGCAAAAGCAGAGAAGGTCATCATTCATTTCCTTTTTTTTTTTTTTTTAAATTTGATTTTATTATAACATATAGTGATACAATCGGTACATTTTCGGTTCATTGGTGCAGTTATATACATATATACATCTACATACATTATTGCTTGTCTTTTGTTGATATTGTTTCATGAAGCTAGATTTAATTTCAAACACTTAAAAATAATAGTGCTCAACTCCCTAAGACTAAATCTAATACTATTCATATAGATTTTGTTAATTAGTTAAAATTTAATCTCTATTACCTTCTTTATTTCTTTCCCCCATCCATTCGTACCACATGTCCCACACGCTATAAAATTCTGAATCTTCTCTGTCATTAATTTCTGAAGTCAATTTGTTCATTTCGGCGCACTCCAATATTTTTCCAATAACATGTTCTTGAGGTGGTATTTGTTTTTCTTTCCAATACTGGGCAAAGGAAATTCTAGCGGCTGTCAGAATATGTATAATTAAATACTTTTTCTTTTTTGCATATTCAGTTTTCAAAATTCCCAGGAGAAAAGCTTTTGGGTCAAAATCAAAATTTTCTTTTATTATTTCTCTAATCCACACCCATATCATCCTCCAGAATTTTTGTGCCTGTCCACCAGCAATGATAAAAAGTACCCTGCTGATGGTCACATTTCCAACATTTAGGGCTCGAATTGGGGTAGATCTTCGCTATCCTGGCTGGGGCCATATGCCATCTATAAAACAGCTTGTATTGGTTTTCCTTATAAGCCGTCGCCTTTGTCATTTTAAGGTTATTATTCCATATTGAATCCCATTCGTTCAAATTTATATTCTGTCCTATATTTTTGGCCCATGCTAACATCGGTTCTTTAACTACTTCCTCTGCCATATCGTACTCCAATAAGTAATTATATAATTTAGCTAAAATTTTGTCGTCCGTACCCATCCATATCTTATCAAATCCATTTATGCTCATTTCAATGCCAAATTCCTCCTTATCTTTTTTATATCTGGATTTAATTTGGTTATATGGCCACCAGTCTATAGAAATACCTTGTTCCATTGTGGGCGTGACTTGTTGTGTGGGCGTGGCTTGGAGGCCATGTGACTGGGTGGGCGTGGCTAGCTGGTCATGTGACCGGGTGGCCATGGCTATGTGTATAGGGACTACTCAGAGGGCTGAAAAGTCATTTCTGACAGGTCCTCACACTTTTGACTGGTCCTCACACTTATGACCATCCTCACATTTATGCCCGTGCAGTATTCTTAACAACCATGTCACTCATTTCACAACTGCTTCTCTTCACCATGGTGACAAGATAGGGCAAAAACGTAAAATGTGAGGACAGTCGTAAGTTCGAGGACTGGTCAAAAGTGTGAGGACCAGTCAAAAATAACTTTTTCAGCCCTCTGAGTAGTCCATATGCACAAAAGGACTAACCAGAGGGCTGAAAAAAGTCATTTCTGACAGGTCCTCGCACTTTTGACTGGTCCTCACACTTATGACCATCCTCATATTTATGCCCATGCAGCATTCTTAACAACCATGTCACTCATTTCACAACTGCTTCTCTTCACCATGATGATAAAATAGGGCAAAAATGTAAAATGTGAGGACAGTCGTAAGTTCGAGGACTGGTCAAAAGTGTGAGGACCAGTCAAAAATAACTTTTTCAGCCCTCTGAGTAGTCCATATGCACAAAAGGACTAACCAGAGGGCTGAAAAAAGTCATTCTGACAGGTCCTCGCACTTTTGACTGGTCCTCACACTTATGACCATCCTCACATTTATGCCCGTGCAGCATTCTTAACAACCATGTCACTCATTTCACAACTGCTTCTCTTCACCATGATGACAAGATAGGGCAAAAATGTAAAATGTGAGGACAGTCATAAGTTCGAGGACTGGTCAAAAGTGTGAGGACCAGTCAAAAATAACTTTTTCAGCCCTCTGAGTAGTCCATATGCATTAAAGGATACAGCAATAGAGAGGGATGAAGGAATGGAAATTAGAGTAGGAGTGAGGGTAAGAGAGGGAGGAAGAGAGGAGGAGAAGGAGAAAGGAAGAGGAAGTAGGGAGGAGAAAAAGAGGGTGGGGGGAAGAGAAAGTAAGAAGGAAAGAAAAGAGAGTGGTGGTAGGTTTGAGGAGAAAGATTGCTGTACAATAAAAAAGATGAAAGGGAAGAAAGCCAACCCCAAGCAAATATAAAGATATTAAGATTAAGAATGAATTGTTAAACTTTAAAGAATAAAAGAGAACAAATATGAATAAATAGCAATAATTAGAATTTAGAAACACACATACAAACATGCAATGTATTTTCTTTGAACAGAATATTTGGCTGGTTCACAAATTTAAACAGCGTTTAGTCATTTCAATTAAATTTACAATTTCTATATTTCCTTTTTGCCATATTTATTCCTCATCTATTTTTTAAAAAAAACAATATTACCCTTCATCCTCATCTCTAATCTTAATCAAATTCAATTTTTCCCTTCTATTCTATATTATACCCCTTCCCATTGTCATCTATTTTTATATCCATCCTCACATTGGTTAATTATGTAATTATGTAATACAGTTGTTTAATACAAATTCAACATTTTAATATAAATCAATTAGTTATATAACTATATTTTTTTGTATATTAATCAATATGAACATGAATATTCCAATTATTTCCATGCAATCCAATTTCTTACAAATCAATTTAAATAACTTTAAAGGGGAATTTAAATTCAGAACATATGACAAAGACTTTTTTAAAAAGATAAAGGATCAAAGAGATAATTTTCAAGGGGTTCTTTTTTTAGACCAGATAAATACTCAGCATTTATACCAAAGAACTACCGGTAAGTTCCATTATATTAATAAGCTTGCCTGAAGAATTTTAATGCAAAACTCACAGGAGATAACTAAGAATTATGCATGTCTCAATTTTCTTATATTTTAGAAGTTTGGTTAACTTTGAGTATGCGTTTCTCATGATGATTTCTATAAACACAAGATATATAGATAGCTCATGTAGGTGAGGTGTAGCAGCAATAGACCAATAGGTGTTCTTAATCCTTTTATGTAAAATCAACCCATCTTAAAATACTGAAATTGCAGAGTTTTATGGGAGTTTATGCAAACTGGGAACTAATTCTTTGAATAGATAATTTATTACCTATTCATTAAATTTATTTCCCATCATGTTCCATGAATATGGGGAACATTGCTGTATTTGTGATGAAACCAGCTGCAACATAAACATTATAGAAAGTCCAGAAGATAAATTTATTATATGTAAACCATGACAAAAATATAGTTAAAATAATCACATGCTTAATCTTAGAATATGATCCACAGCATCAATGGTGGGTTGCCCCCAGTTCTCACCGGTTCTATAGAACCGGTAGTAAAACTGGCAGGAGGCTCCGCCCACCAACCCCGACATCATCAAAATGCTTCTGTGCATGTGCAGAAGCTTCTGCACGAGCAAAGCGAGCACACGCAGGCGGCCCCATTGCGAACCGGTATTAAAGGTAAGTAGAACCCACCCCTGCACAGCATATACTGTATACTTTCCATATATAACACTCTGATGGCATTTTCTTTTCTGAAGCTTTTCCCAAAAAACCACAGAATGATCTAAACACAGAATGATCTAATAATGAGTCTATCTTTTTGCGCATGTCCAAGATAGTGGCGCCCGCTGAGATCGCGATCTGAGGACAGGGCGCCGACCTATCTTTTGGGTCCTTTGGGGGTCATTTTGGAGATCTGAGACTCCAGGACCGGTTAGGGGAGCTCCCTGGCAGCATGGAGAGGGTTTTTTCCCTCTCCGTGACTGAGCAGCGAGGGAGAGCGATGTCGGGAGCGCCGGGCAGCTCAGCTGGGTGGTGGCGGTGTTTTCCACAGCCGGAGGCCACCTGGCTGTTTGAACGGCAAGGGGGGTTGCCCGAAGAGCGTTACGACGTGTTGGGCACCCCCGAAGATCTTTGAGATGCCGCCAGACTTGTTTGATGCCGCCGACGATGTTGCGGAGGGCGCTGGCAACCCCCCCCTTGGAGTGGGGGGGAGAAAACGGAAACGAAACATCAAGGGCGCTGGCAACCCCCCCCCCCGGAGTTGGAGCGGGGGGGGGGGAGAAAACAAAATATCTAGGGCGCTGGCAACCCCCCCCCAGAGTTGGAGATGGGGGTGGCAACAACAGGAGGATGCTGGTGACCCTCCCCCCCTTTGGAACTGGAGTTGGAGTAGGGGGGGCAACGTAATGAAATAAAACATCAAGAGTGGGAGACTTGCAACCAGGGCTGGGGCTAGGACCTGGTGTGAGATCTTTTCCCAGTTCTAGGAGGCCTCAAACTGTGATTGCGTGAGGGCTGGGGGCTTGAGACAACTGCCCCACTTTTTGCCCCATTTCTCTCTCCTCTCCTCCAGCGTCCCCTTTAATGACCAGGCCCAATTACACCAGCTGTTAGCCCATAGGACTCACCTGGCTATGCTCATACCATCTAAACCCCCCTGACTATGAGAGGGCTATTCCATCTAAAATGGAAGGATGGTACATTGCTGCATCCCGTCGGCTGAGGGGGCTGGACATCAGTTGACCACAGTGAGAGGGTGGCCTGGATGTCGGGGCCCCTGGGGGCTAAACCGGGATGATTTTACATATATGTACTCTGTCAGCGGAGGGGACTTGACCACCGGACCAACCACCGTGAGAGGGTGGTTTTTGGACCTGACCCCCGGACGCTGTCTGTTCCATTGGTCCATTGCTGCCATCTCACCACAAGAGGGGGCCGACCAGCTGACCTAACCACCGTGAGAGGGTGGTAGGATCTATTGCCCCCCTTGGATTGTGGTCATCTTGGTTCTGGACTTTGTCCCCTGTTGTGAGGGGACAGTGGACTTGGTCCTGTAAATATGTTCCTAGATCCCTCATTTCTTCGTCTTCTCCCCCGGTCCTTTTATAGACCCTTAGGATATGGTCGTGCTACCCGTTTGGCTAAGATGTACTCAGCGGCGGAACTTCTTGGTCTGTGAGACTCCCCCCTCTCGCAGAATTGGCCCTCCACTCTATCGAGGGCCTACCTCGATGACGGTCTTTGGAACCTCGAGAGGTGGCATGCCACAAAGAGGCAGCTGCGGGATTTTTTAAAACTGTCTCTATCCAAACTTTTAAGGGGTTTGGGGAGGGGGGAGGGGGGTTGGACAGGGACTAGGGTTGTGGGTTTGGGGGATAACCCACTTAGGGGAGGGTCGGACCGGGCCAGGATGTGCAGCGGGGGGTGGGGGGGATCTGGGGGTAACAGGGGGGGTCAAGCTTGTTCAGACTGTGTTTCCATCATTGGTACTGTGAGTGGGACGGGTAGATATGGCGGGAGTAGGGGGCCATATCATGTTAAGGGAGCACACACCCGCTGTCTTCAAGCGGTAGGGCGCTCCGTCCCCCATAGCTCCACTCGTTCTCCAGGTTGCACAGACCCTCAGGGCCCGGGCCCTCAACTGATGTTGTGCAACGCCAGGTCTGTAGTAAATAAAGCCCCCCTCATTTGTGATCTTATTCAGGAGGGGGGAGCGGACCTGGTGGGTATTACGGAGACCTGGTTGGGCCCGGAGGGAGGGGTTCCTCTGGTAGAAATGTGCCCACCAGGCTTCCACACATTCCATCAGCCGAGGCCTCGGGGAGGGGCGGGGGAGTAGCGGTTATTATTAGTGAAGGCCTTAGGCCGAGGGAGACCACTGTTTCTCAGACAGCCGGTTGTGAGTCCCTCCTTGTGAAGTGGGGTCATGGGGTTCAGATAGGCTTGTTGATCACGTACCTGGCTCCCTGCCACGTGGCTGCAGCCCTGCCCGAGCTACTCAATGTTATTGCCGCGGTGGCGGTTGATACCCCCAGACTAATGGTCATGGGGGATTTCAACCTGCCGTCCGCGGGTGAGGCATCTAAGGTGGCTCGGGAGTTCATGGCTTCCATGACGGCCATGGACCTGACCCAGCTAATGGCCCTACGCACAGGGGGGGAAACACACTGGACCTGGTTTTTGTCTCTGAACAGTGGTTGAGTGATCTTGAGATAGGGGACATAGTCATTGAGCCCTTGTCATGGTCGGATCACTCTCTCCTTCGCCTTGACCTTTGAACCGCGGTACCCCGCCGCAGGGAGGCGGAACCGGTAAGATGGTACCGCCCCAGGCGCCTGATGGAACCTAATAGGTTCCAAAGGGAGCTTGGGCCAATCCCCGAGGATCTTGCACACGCCTCGACTGGAGACCTAGTGGCCGCTTGGGATAGAGTCATGCCTTTGCGGCCTCTGACCTGGCGCTGTTCTCACCTGGCTCCTTGGTTTACTGAGGAGCTGAGGGAGATGAAGCGCTGGAAAAGACGCCTAGAGAGTAGTTGGAGGGCTAGTCTTTCTGAATCAGACTGGACACTGGTAAGATCTCATATTAAGAATTACTTAGTGGCAATAAAAGCAGCAAAATGTACTCATTGTGCTGCTCTTATTGCGTCATCAGATAATCGCCCGGCCACCCTGTTTAGGGTGACCCACTCCCTGCTCCACCAGGAAGCGCGGGAGGACCCCTTGGAGGGAAGAGCTGAGGACTTTGTTCAATATCTGCATGACAAAATCACTCAGATTCGGGAAGGTCTGGACTCCGACTGGGTAGGTCCAGCGAGGGTGACGGGGGCAGGTCTTTTAGAATGTTATCTGGGACGAGTTTGATCCTGTGACCCCAGATGACGTGGACAGGATTCTGGGTAGACTGAATGCGACCACATGTTTGTTGGACCCTCCTGGTTAGTACTGGCTTCCCGGGAGGTGACGTGAGGCTGGCTCCAGGGGATTATAAATGCTTCATTGGGTGAGGGTGCCTTCCCCGCCGCCTTGAAGGAGGCGGTGGTGAGGCCTCTCCTCAAGAAGCCTTCCCTGGACCCGGCAGTATTGGCTAATTATTGTCCAGTCTCCAACCTTCGCTTCGTTGCGAAGGTTGTTGAGAGTGTGGTTGCATGACAGCTTCCCCAGTACCTGGATGAAACGTCGTATCTAGATCCATTCCAGTCGGGTTTCAGGCCTCGGTACAGCATGGAAACGGCATTGGTTGCATTGGTTGATGATCTCTGGAGGGCTCAGGACAGGGGTTGCTCCTCTGTCTTGGTCCTGTTAGATCTCTCAGCAGCTTTTGATACCATTGACCATGGTATCATGCTGCACCGGTTGGAAGAGTTGGGGGTGGGAGGCACCCTATTATGGTGGTTCTCCTCCTTTCTCTCCGACCGGTCGCAGTCTGTGTTGACAGCGGGGCAGAGGTCGACCCCGTGGCCCCTCATATGTGGGGTGCTGCAGGGATCGGTCCTCTCGCCCCTTTTGTTCAACATTTATGTAAAGCCGCTGGGCGAGATCATCCGTGGTTTCGGGGTGAAGTACCATCAGTACGCTGACGACACCCAGCTGTACATCTCCACCCCGGACCACCCCAACGATGCCCTTGAAGTGATGTCCCGGTGCCTGGAGGCCGTACAGATCTGGATGGGGAGGAACAGGCTCAGGCTCAACCCATCCAAGACTGAGTGGCTGTGGTTTCCGACATCCCGATATAGTCAGCTGGTGCCATCGCTGACTATTGGGGGCGAATCATTGGCCCCCACGGAAAGGGCTCGCAACTTGGGCGTCCTCCTGGATTCATGGCTGTCTCTAGAAGAGCACTTGACGGCCGTGACCGGGAGGATTTTTCATCAGGTTCGCCTGATCCGCCAGTTGCGTCCCTTTCTAGATCGGGACTCCCTACACACGGTCACTCATGCCCTTGTCACCTCTCGTCTGGACTATTGTAACACTCTCTACATGGGGCTCCCCTTGAGGTGCACTCGGAGGCTCCAACTGGCAAAGAGTGCGGCCGCGCGGGTGGTTATGGGAGCAACGTGGAGCTCCCATGTAACACCTCTCCTGCGTGAGCAGCACTGGCTCCCAGTGGTCTTCCGAGTGCGCTTCAAGGTTCTGGTTACCACCTTTAAAGTGCTCCATGGCTTAGCACCTGGTTATCTACGGGACCGCCTGCTACCACCAATAGCCTCCCACCGGCCAATATGTTCCCATAGAAAGGGGCTCCTCCGGGTGCCGTCGTCCAAACAATGTCGACTGGCGGCCCCTAGGGGGAGAGCCTTCTCTGTGGGGGCACCTACGATCTGGAACGAGCTCCCCCCGGAGATATGGAGGATCCCGGATCTGCGCACCTTCCGTCGCGTGCTTAAAACGTTTTTATTTCACCAAGCTGACCTGGCCTAAATCTTCTCCCTTTTAAAATTTTAAAATTTAAATTTTAAACACTAATTTTAATTTGTTTAATTATGGGATATTTTTAAAATTTAGCCAAATTGTTTAATCTGTTTTAATCTATTTTAAATTTTGTATCTCTGTGTTTTATCTTTTGGCTGTTCAACGCCCTGAGTCCTTCGGGAGAAGGGCAGTATAGAAATTTAATAAAATAAAATAAAAATAAAAAATAAATAATCTATTTTTACCTTTGCTTGTATAATATGAGAATGAAGTCCAGTATCACTTTATTTTCAGGTTGCCAACCTGAAGATATAAACAGTACCTGTGTTTATTTCAGTTGCTGAAATATGTATATACAGCTGGGGGGGGGGAACCAGCAGCTTCTGATTCAAATTTTCTGTTTGATATGAACAATGTTATTTTATTACTTTTCTCTGTGCATTAACTCTAAACTGTGAGGAAAAGAAATAGGGATATTGCCATGGTGGTTTATGTCTGAGCTTGTACTCTTTGTTAAGCCTTGTAATTATGTTTTAATTGTATTTGTTGTAAGCCAACCAGAGGTCTTTTGGAGTGGACTAGCTATAATAATTCTACATACTAATATAATTAAGAAAATAAGGTAAAAAAAAGTCAAGATGGTGTTTGTGGTGTGACAATTGAAGATGTATAGCATTTTTTAGGTATGACACAAAATAACAATAACAACAACAACAACAACAACAACAATAACAATAATAATAATAATAATAATAATAATAATAATAATAATAATAATAATAATAATTAGTTTCAATCACAACACCCTGGCCACCAGCTTGACATTTTTTACCATACTTTATTTATTTATTTATTTATTTATTTATTTATTTATTTATTTATTTATTTATTTACTTACTTACTTACTTACTTACTTACTTACTTACTTACTTACTTAACTTATTTATTTATTTATTTATTTATTTATTTATATTTTTTAAAAAAATGGATTTATAGGCTGTTAGACATAAAATGCTAAATCCATCATGCCTAAAAGCATCAGCAAGAGTATTAGTTGGAGTAGGAGTGGATAAATTTATATTCTAGACCTTCCTTAGACACAGTAACCAGCCTACTTCCTATTACACCAACCTGGTTTTGTATTCAGATATATTTGGTTGATAGACTAGAAACAAAATTTAGTATCTATTCATAGCTATGAATAGCTATAATCAGGATTGGAACATGTCCACAGAAGACATCATTGTAATTCTAAACATAGTAATTATTAGGGTCAGAATTTACAGTATGTAGGCATTCATGCCTGAATAAATGAATATAACAAATGAATATGACCAGGATTGGGATCAACATAAACACCCAACACTAAAGATAGATGGTTGTTATTTAGATAATTCTACTTCTCTCTCTCTCTTTAAAAAAAATATTGCTTGCATTCTAATCACTTTTTAATTTGGATTTTTTTTTCATATTTGCATGTTTGCATTCACATTCAACAGGGTGGCAAAAGAGTATGGGTACAGAAGAAATAATGATGCTTGTCTTGAAACTACCATCCAAAATTTAAAAAAATTATGCTTCTCCATTCCTCATGCAATAAAGTTATAAAGAAAAAGAGAACTGAAGGATTCATCTATTTTATTCTACTATGACGTACATCAGAACTTTAGGATAATTATGGACTAAATTTTCCATATACAGTATAGTTATAAATACAGATAAGGCAGAAATATTCCTTCCTTCCTCCCTGCTTTCTTCATGCAGTGATTTTAATCTTTGACATCTGTAGCAGTTGTGGAGAAATGTAAGAGTTATACTAATTTAATATCTTGTCTCTGATGAATGGAATGGAATGGAATGGAATGGAATGGAATGGAATGGAATGGAATGGAATGGAATGGAATAGAATAGAATAGAATAGAATAGAATAGAATAGAATAGAATAGAATAGAATTCTTTATTGGCCAAGTGTGATTGGACACACAAGGAATTTGTCTCCAGTGCATAAACTCTTAGTGTACATACAAATAACAAAGTGATGGTTTGTTAGATCATAGTTACAATCATTAATCATAAGTGATAAATCATAGATATCAATTGGAGAAAATATTAGGAAAGATGAGACAGATGATAAGCTTTGATTGTATTCCTTATTTCTAAAGGTAAACTGTATTAGCCATAACATCACTTGATATGATGGAATGTAGTCCAAATTCCCAGGAGGAATTTGGACTACATTCACATAGAAATTCCAAAGAAACTCAGAATTTCTTCAAATAATCTGGTTTTACACTTATGTACACATCCCATTTGAAAGATTCTTTGGAGATCCAAATTCTAGAGGACCAAAAGACAGTGAAGTTCAGATAGTTTGTATAGGAAGAAGAGAGTCAAAATAGCCCTTTTGTAGGTGTTCTCAGAGTGTACATTTGATGGGGCATGGAGTTTGGCAAGGTTTTTGTCTATAGGTGAGGAACAATAAACCGCTTAGAAAAACCTCAGTGTGTCTTTCTTGCAGCCTGACACTTAGCCCAACTATCAAACATGAATAATAAGTAAAAGGTAGCTGATCTCAATTGTGAAGCCTTTTTGCTTAGAATATAAAACATATCTAGTAATAGTCTGTAATCCATGTATTTATCACTCCATCATCCATCCATCCATCCATCCATCCATCCATCCATCCATCCATCCATCCAATATTGACTGTTCTTGAGAGACCAGTTCGTCCTCTAGAATTTGGATCTCCAAAGAATCTTTCAAATGGAATGTGTGCATAAGTGTAAAACCAGACTACGTGAAGAAATTCCAAATTCCAGTCCATCAGTTTTTATGTTTTGTGTAATTTCTTGGGAATAGTATCTCAGCTTTTTGTTGTATGCCCATATGTAATAACAGTAATTAGTCTTAAAGATGCCATAAGATTCTTGGAGGTTTTTGTTACAAAAGATTTCAGTATCCCTTTAAGATTTTAAATCTGGTGTTGTATATATTCAGTGCCAGACTTGCACAAACAGAGATGCCCTTGAATAAGTCTGTAATGACTTTAATTACTACTATATTTTTTCAATTTGTGTTTTGCTTTTTTAAAAATGATACTGATTGCCAATTTTCTCTGTACATTATGGATGTATGTGAATGGATACTACATATAGTGATACCCATACATATATATCCAACAACAAAAAACCAGCTGGATGTCGCTACATAATGGCCTACATTACATATCTATTTTTTTCTTCTCTAGTGATACTATATTAGCTAGAATATTCATAGACTTTTAATCTAAATTGTATAATGCATATGAATAAATACAAAATAATGGCTCCAAGATTTAAGTTGTTTAGAACATCTAGAACAATAAAACAGAAATGTATGTTGAGGCAGGATATCGTATTGTCTTCCAGAATTGCAATATTTGCCAACATATAATATTTACAGCAATATTTTGCTATAGAAGATAAATAATTTACATGCACAAAATGTTTGATCTACAAACATAACAATATTCCAGAGCAGTAGACAAATTATCAAACAAATAAAGGAAAATATCTTGGTCTCTAGAAAGATATTCTTTACATTTAATCCTTTATGGAAGGCATCAGAATTGCCTGAATTTACTGCTCATTTTCTTCTTTGAGAAGGTCAATAACTTATTACAGGATAAAAGTGGGGAATTGCTTTCCTGTACCTTTCTATACTTTTCCCAATCAATAAATTTATACATTGTACACCTGATATCATAACTCAATGAGAAGATAAAGATGACAGCTTTTCAATCACTCTTATGGAGTCAGTGTTTCTTGTAATAAGCAATAGCATTTCTTTAAGAATATTATGTTATTCATTTTATACTGTCAGTCATCAAAGAATATGAAGTTTTTTTTAATGAATTGGCAGAAAAGAAGTTCTTTGGAATTACAATTGAGATGAAAGAAAAAGAATATTTAAATGTGTCACATATTTTTCTGCCAAATGCAAATATTTGGAGATTAATTATTCAATATGTTAAAAAAGGCAGGTGCTATCCAAAACATTAGCACATAGTCCAGCCAAAATCATTTTGCACGATTGATTTCAACAGTAGAAATCAACAACAACAACAAAACCAAACAAAAAAACCCACCCCCTTAACTCAGGAAAATAGACCCAGACTTTATTTAGAATGTTAGACTGTTTAAAAAAATTCCTATCTTGCATTTCAAAAATTTTAATAGACTTGTATAACTAACCTTTTTAAAAAAAATTTGTCACCATGGTATAGAAAGGGAGAGAAGACAGATTGTCTGCATTAATTTGAGCCAAAATGTCTCCAAATACATTTTTATTCTGTATTTATTTTTTTAAAAAAGGTTTAAATCTTTATTTCTGCTTGTAGAAAACTGGAGCCACTTTCAACACTTTCCTATGAGTGAGAGAAGGATGATGATGATAATGGTGTTATCCATTCAGTCGTATCTGACTCTTGGCAATTCTACGGGCCAGGTCTCTTCACATCTTCTCACCTTGCTTTACTTCTCTGAGTTGTTCTATGCTCTGGCTGCTGTCAGCTTTGATTTTGGAGGGAAGGGTATAGCAATAGCAATAGCAATAGCACTTAGACTTATATATAGCTTCATAGTGCTTTACAGTCCTCTCTAAGCAGGACTGTATAAGCACATTGCCCCCAACAATATGGGTCCTCATTTTACCAACCTCTGAAGGATGGAAGGCTGAATGTAGTGGTATGCTAGTTACCACTACATTAATTTATACCTAAAGCCATGCAATGCCCTGAATATATCAGAAACATTCTGATATATCCTGAAGTAATTTTCCCAATGTTAATATTTTATATAGAGTGAATACTAACACTGAAAGTGCTTTTTCATTCTTTTTACTAATACATTTGAAGGCAATTTTTCTGTTGAAGAGTTGCAGTGCCAAATTTACAAACTGTTTTCTTATTGGTGTTTTACTATTGTATTGACCTTTCTATTTAGAGTGTAATTTAACTTTTAAAGACTTGTGATCCTTCTGTTATTGGCTTATATGTTTTGACTCTTTTGATTTATAAAGTTCCATATTGCTGCTATTCTTCAAGTTATTCTGCTGCTATTTTATAGCATTTTTCTTTGTTATTTCTATACATTACTTTATATTTTTTTATTTGTTTGATTGTTTGTTTGCATGTATGCTATCTCAAATGACTGAAAAAATGAAAGGTAAAAGATTAAAATAAATAAATGTTCAATCTGACAATTTAGTTGTTCTATCTCTTGCTTCCTGAGCAATTTGTTGTTTTAAAAAATAGCTATGATGACTCATCAATTTTTAAAGAACTATTAACAATTTATTGCAATCTGCACAGTCAAAATCCTATTTACTTTGTTGGATATATATTCATAGATATATATATCAATAAAACAAAACTAAAACTGCATTTTTGGAATTCCATTGCCTTTTTTATTTTCCATCAGATATTAGCAATCTGTCCCTGCCTCTTACGAATCCAGATGATAAATCTGGCAAATTTTGGCCAATGCATTCTTGAAGTCTTGGTTCAAAAATCTTAAATGTTATTTCATTAGCATGTGATATAATTTTCACTACTCTGAACATTCTTTAGCAATGTGCATTTGGATTTGGAATATTGATATTTTTCATTCCCTTAATACTTCTGTTTTCCAAATCTGCTTGCTCACCACAAAAAGCATGTGAACTGCAATATCTTATAAGATTGTAAATCATTTTGCGGTTATTTTATCAACCCCTGTCCATTTATTTTTACCAATATCTTCTAGGGCCCATTTAACTTCGCTTTCTAGAATATCTGGCTCTAGTTCCATGTTCAAACATATGCATCATTTAATTTTAATGTTGAACATTTTTGTATCATTCTGCATATTCAAACCATTTCTCTTTCTTACAACCGTCTTCCTCTTTCCTTTACAAAGATCTTTGTATTCACTATCTTTTGTTATGCTGATTTTCATACAAAAGTCTGCATCATCTATTTCCTTTCCAATTGTATGTGATCCTTCTGTGGGGTATGCTGGGATCATCTTGGTTTACCATTACAATGAAATCCCACCAAAATATGTGGAATAATGTAATAATAGAGGCTTCCAGTGGCTTTAATAGTGGAATAGATCTCATAAATTGCTCAAGAATTAAAATACTAATTTTTGTTCCTGAACTCCCACAAAAAGTTTGCAAAACACAAAGTGAAAATTTTGTTCCTACTCACATATGGTTCAGAGAATTCTGAAATCTTCAGAAGGAGTTCTGGGGAAATGCATGAAACCACAGATTCTTCCCCTGCCATAAAACATAGTTTATAAATTGAAATTGCTGTACCTATTACAGTTTAAAATGATGTATGGATCCAATCAGTAGATAAAACCTTTGCCTTGATAGCCTCTGCCAATAAAATGAAGGGATGAAGCCGTGTCAAGTCCAAACACACAATGCTTTATAAATTATCTTTTCAGTTCAAAAATGATATGGTAATGTTGCATGTTTCTCACAAAATCTTTACCACTTCTCTGACAAATTCTTCCCTTCCCTTCCCTTCCCTTCCCTTCCCTTCCCTTCCCTTCTCTTCCCTTTCCCTTTCCCTTTCCCTTTCCCTTTCCCTTCCTTTCCCTTCCCTTTCCCTTCTCTTCCTTTCCCTTCCCTTCCCCTTCCCCATCCCCATCCTCATCCCCGTCCCTTTCTCTTCCCCTTCCCCTTCCCTTCCCTTCCCTTCCCTTCCCTTTCTCTTCCCTTCCCTTCCCTTTCCCTTCCCTTCTTTCCCCTTCCCTTCCCTTCCTTCCCTTCTCCTACCCTTCCCTTTCCTTCTAGAGTACATAATCAAAAGGAAATGCCAAAGTACAACTGATAACTGTGTTCTGTACAAAAAGTGTTCCTGAAAAAAAGGATTCTCAGTGCATCTTTACAAGTTTCCTGTCTTGTTTCTATATTGTCACTTTGTGGTCTCCTTCTTTTCTTTCTCTTTTACATTATATTTTAATTATTCATTTTCTTTCTTTCAATTATTTATATACTATCCTTTAAGAAAACTTCTAATAACAGAATTATACAGAAACAAAATTAAATTAAACTACAACAAATCAGCTTGAACAAAATCCCAGGAGAGTAGACTTACCATTTCTTGGGGTCAGGCAATTCTTTCTAGGAAGGAGAGAATTCTGATCATCAGTCACATTAACCTAGACAATTGTAGGAATAAATCAGTTGAAGGAAAATCATACATGTTGCTGTTGTAGAACATGGCATTCTGCAATCCATGCTATTATGCAATAAATTTAAGGAACCTTTAAATGCTGTTTGCTTACTATATATCTCCAGATACATTTTTAATAACACAACACAGAAATACTGGTTCATCTGGGTGTGCTCTAGAAAGTCAGAGAATTTTAGTTCAATTCTTAAAATAGAGCAGAAAAAAGGTTTGGAACCTTTCAAAATTAACCTGACCATCCTTAATTCATTTGGACATTAGTGTTTTTTGATTGCATTCCAGAAGAACGGATGAAGAAGATAGCCCTTAATAATTCAGCTACATCAGATTGAAAAAGAGACCGGATAAAGAAGGGAAAATCTATAACCTCACCAATTAATGAGTATTAAAAGGATACGTGATCTGACATTAAGGGAGGATGAGTGAACTTGAAGAATTGCAAAGACTTTTATTCAGGCTACCTCAACTTTTGAGTTCCATAAGACTGTTATTTAAGGTGCTGAAGTATTCAAAAGCAATGGGAATTTGATTTAAGATCTCTTCATGGACTTTCTGTAACACAGCCTAAAAAGTATGATGCAGATGGCTCAGATTAATTCAACATTCTTTTAACATCCAGAGTTGTGTGTCATATTGATATGGTTGTTGAGGTATCTCATGACAAGGTCTTAAACCATGATAGATGGGAGGATGTGGATTTAATTTGCACATTTTTATGCTACTTTTTTCATTTAAAAACAAATAATGTAACATTCAGCAGTGAAAAAAGGCAGTCGCAGTGTAGAAGAAAAGAAGAATTTCTAGGAGGCTATAGAAATTAATACAAGCCCGATAGTGAATGAAACCTTGTTTTATTATTAAACAAATGTTAGACCTTTGCAAAGCTTCAAAGGTTTGATTCAAAGGCATTTTGATATTAATGGAATCCTCCATTGAACAAAGGTCCAAGCTTTTGAACAGGCTTGAAGGCACAAAATCATAGCCCTTTGTAAATTGAAAGGAATGCTCCTACTTAATGAAGTTTTAGTTGGATCACCTGTCGAAGCAGATTCTCAGCTTACTTCAAAGTAGGAAATCACTGAAAAGCTATGAATGCCATTTTCCCCATAGGAAACTCTTATGGCATTGTACTTATGTATGCTGGGCTGCTTCTGTTGCCCCTGCTAACTAACAGAGACTATTTTTAAGCAAGCCACAAACTTGCTACAAATATGGTCTGCCTCTGATGTCAGAGTCCTTTCCTGGAGGAACCAAACTTGCTAAACAACTATGCTAACCCTTGTGAAATTCTACCAGCCCAGTTATCAGAGGCTGCAGAGCACTTCAAAATAACTAATAGCAATAGCACTTAGACTTAGACTTCATAGCGTAGAAAGCAGGGGTAGGTTCTACTTACCTTTACTACCAGTTCACAATGGGAGCATGCGCTTCTGCGCATGCGCAGAAGTATCTGCGCATGCGCAGATCATCCATTATGACATCTGGGTGGTTGAGCGGAGCCTTCCGCTGCTTTTACTACCAGTTCGCAAGAGCTGGAAAGAACCAGGAGCAATCCGCCAGTGGTAGAAAGTCAGCACCACAGAAGAATAAAATATTTTGGGAAATATTAAAAAAGCAGAATATTATATTTCCCTAAAGGAGAAATGGAGAAATATGCTCTTAAAGACAGAAAGTAGACTCAGTCTTTCTAAAAGCCCCCAGCAGATATTTTGTGCCCATTAAGAAAGATTGGGCCAACCTATTCATAAACCAGCCCCAATTTCCCTGCCCCAAGCAGAAACTGAGGAGGCCAGTTTTTAGAAATGCAGATTTGGTAATCCATTCAGAAAAACTGGATCAAGACAGAAACTCAGGTAAGCAACAAACAAAAGGTTGACAAAATTAACTCAGATAAGCACCTAGGATTTGTATTTCCTCTTTTGCTATAGAGCTAGCCATGACCCCTACATAACCCCCACATGACCCCTACATGACCCTGATATTGACAACAGCCAATAGAGTATTGAAGGACATGTTCGTGCACAGGAACAGGAAGCTTAAATACAAAGCCCAAAGAAGGTATAAAAAAACCTCACTCTCAACTCCATTTTGCCAACTGCCCAGAATCACATGTGGTTCTGCTTCATCAATAAACCATTTTTCTAATCAGCCTCCATGTTTCCAGTGTCTTTCTCCCAGCTTGGAACTGAACCGGATGGATTTTCTTCCCAACAATAGTGCATTCTAACCAATGTGCTACCACAGCTAATCAGTTATTATTCTTCAAAGTTGTCCTCAGAGGAATTCAATGTATTGTACTAAGTACACAGAGACTAGTAATAAAGGTGTTATGTCCTTATAAGGACATCCGCCCTGATTGGCTGCTAGCCATCGGGCGGGAGATTTGAATCCCTGTCAAGGGGCGGTGCGTCTGCCGGGAGCGAATATAAGGAGAGCTCCGGCAGCGCGCCAGCAGTCTTGTCTTGTTACTTGTTAACTAATAAAGTTATTCAATGTATCGAGCTGGTCACGTCTTCTGTTCCTGCGCCTGATCTAACACTGGCGACGAAGGACTAGAGAAGAGAACCTGAGAAAGACTCACGGCACGATCGCCCACCGAGCTGAAGTCACTACACCACAGCGACTTCCAGAATGGCTACCCCGCAAGCCCCGATGACCGCGCTGAACCCGTTCGACCCATCCTGGGAGAAGTGGAGATCATACATGGTCCGATTCCGACAGTTCCTGCGAGGTAATGGCTACCAGAACCTCGACGATGAGCGGAAAAGACCCCTCTTCCTGGCTCATTGCAGATCGGACGTCCTAGAGATGGCGATTGACCTCGTGGCACCCAGGGACATTGAGGAGATGTCCTGGAACGACCTGCAGGAAGTCCTACAGGAGCACTACGCACCTACAGGCACCCCCATCGCAAACAGGTTCACCTTCCAGCAAAGAAATCAGCGGGAAGGTGAATCCATCAAGGAATTCGTGGCAGCGCTTCGCCAAATCGCTGCCAACTGCGAGTTCGACAACGTTGATAACGCAATCCGAGACCGCGTTGTGTTTGGGATGCGAGATGTGGGGCTGCAGAAGAAGTTCCTCAGCCGGAAGAGGATCCCGCTCAAAGACGTCCTCGACGAAGCAACAGCGGCTGAAACATCTGAGCAAGCAGCCGCCGCGATGGTAAAGGCAAGAGGGATCCATAAGATCCACAAGTCGGGCCTGACCTCATCAGACGAGGCAACCACCCAATCCGAGTCGGATGAGGAAATGGCCGTCCACAAGGTCTCCCGCCCCCCCAGGCGGGAAAACCCACAGCATGGCGACCGGGGGAGAACGATGCGGCAGCTGCAGAGGCGACCACCCCAGGGCGACCTGCAGATGGAGGGACGCGACCTGCCGCCGATGCCTGAAGAGGGGGCACATCGCAGAGGCCTGCAGAGCCACCGATCCAGCCCCGGAACCGCCCAGACCACGATTCCGGGAGAATCGCAAAGACAACCAGAGGACATCCAAACGGTCCTCAAACCAGTCCCGGCGCGGGGAGGAGGACTATCCCCGAAGCAAAACGGTGCACCAGACCACCATCGCTCACACAAGCGACGAGGGGACCACCAAGTTCCATGTGACGCTGATAGCAGAGGGGGCACCGTGCAAAATGGAGGTAGACTCCGGATCCGCCTACTCCATCATGGACTGGCAGCACCTACAGCAGCTGAAGCCCTCCTACAAAAAGACACAGCTGAAAACCCCGAAGGCGAGGCTTGTGGACTTCAATGGAAACCCCGTCGAAATCCTGGGCAGAGCCACCATCCACGTGAAGTACAACGACTTCAACGGAAAGCTGCCCATCACCATCGTGGAGCACAGCCGACCGAACTTGTTAGGCGTGGAGTGGTTTAAGCCGCTGGGACTTTCAATTCAGGGTATCCACGAGATCCACAGGGACGAACTCGACACCATCATCGAAGAGTTCAAAGAAGTCTTCGATGGTAAGGTGGGGAAATTTGTGGGGAGGCCAATTTCCTTTAATCTGGACAAGGGAATCACCCCAATTAGGCTTAAGCCCCGCCGAGTTCCGTTTGCCCTGCGGCCTAAAGTAGATGAACAGCTGGATAAGCTGATTGCCCAGGGCGTCCTGGAACCGATCGATCATGCTTCATGGGAAACCCCCATTGTGACCCCACTGAAGCATGATGGGTCTGTGCGCATCTGCGCCGACTACCGTTGTACCATCAACAAGGCGTTGGCACAAAGCGCATACCCAGTCCCAGTGGTGCAACACCTGTTGCATTCCCTGGGGTCTGGCTCAATTTTCGCGAAACTGGACCTGGCCCAGGCTTACCAGCAACTGCCAGTGGATGAAAAAACGGTGGAGGCACAAACAATTGTCACGCACAGGGGGGCATTCAAATGTAACCGCCTGCAATTTGGAGTCAGCGCTGCCCCCGGCATATTCCAATCTATGATGGAACGCCTTCTCCAAGGCGTTCCAGGGGTGGTGCCTTACTTCGACGATGTGCTCATCTCCGGTGACTCAAGAGCTCAACTCCTTGAAAGGCTCAGGCTTGTCCTGCAGCGATTCAAGGCCAAGGGCTTGAGGGTCAGACGGGACAAGTGCATCATAGGAGTACAGGAAGTCGAGTTCCTGGGCTATCTCATTGATAGCACTGGCATCCACCCCACCAAATCAAAAGTGGAAGCAATCCACGAAGCTCCAAGCCCAAAAAACAAAACGGAGCTTCAGGCTTTTCTTGGGTTGCTCAACTTCTACGCCATTTTCTTAAAACAGAAAGCCACAGTTGCTGAGCCACTCCACCGCCTGCTGGGGAAATCGGCTTCCTGGAAGTGGGGCCAGGAAGAGGAAGCAGCGTTCCGGGCCATCAAGGGGCTATTGACGTCCAAAAGCGTCCTCATTCAATACAGTGAGACGCTGCCCATCAAGCTGACCTGTGATGCGTCGCCGTATGGGGTGGGGGCAGTCCTCAGCCACGAACTGCCCAACGGCACGGAAGCCCCCATCGCCTACTTCTCGAAGACCATGTCCGGCACAGAACGGAACTACAGTCAGCTGGACAAAGAAGCCCTGGCCATTGTGGCTGGAGTGAAGCGTTTCCACGAATACCTCTACGGAAGACATTTCACCATAGTCACCGATCACAAGCCACTCCTGGGACTCCTCGCAGGCGACCAACCCACCCCGACCTTCATGTCTCCACGGATGACGAGATGGGCCATCTTCCTAGCCGGCTACTCCTACCGGCTCGTGCACCAGCCAGGCACAGCCATAGGAAACACCGACGCGCTCAGCAGATGCCCGTCGAAAAATCCAGTCGAAGACCCAGTCCCCACGCTCCACCTATTCCATATTGATGACGACGCCAGCTGCCCGGTGTCATCCGCAGATGTGGCCGTTCACACGCAAAAGGACCCCACACTCCGCCAAGTGAAGTCCTGGATCCTCAGAGGGTGGCCATCTGAAAAGCCAGAGGAAAAGTTCAGCCCGTTTGCCAGAAAACAGAAGGAGCTGTCCACCATAAAGGGCTGTCTGCTATGGGGAGACAGGGTGCTGATCCCAAGCACTCTGCAACGGCGGACGTTAGAGACTCTGCACAAAGGGCATCCGGGCATCGTCCGCATGAAAGCCCTGGCACGGAGTTACGTCTGGTGGCCCTCCATGGACAGAGACATTGAGCAATGGGTCTCCAGATGTGACCCGTGCCAAGAAGTTCGCCCAGCGCCGCCGCAATCCAAAGTCGCAAAGTGGGAGACCCCCAGCAACCCCTGGTCGAGGATCCACATCGACTTCGCGGGTCCGATGCAGGGGCGACACCTCCTCATCGTAGTAGATGCCTTCTCCAAGTGGCTCGAGGTGATACCCATGGCATCTACCACAACAGAAGCGACGATCCGAGCCCTGCGCCGTCTGTTCGCCACACATGGACTTCCGGACGTGCTAGTATCGGACAACGGCCCCCAGCTCACATCCCTGGCCATGGAATCCTTCCTGGCAGGACTGGGCATCCGCCACGCCCTATCTGCCCCCTACAGGCCGGCCGGAAACGGACAAGCGGAACGCATGGTCAGACTGACCAAAGAAGCCCTCACCAAGATGGGCCCGGGAGACTGGCAAGAACGCATTGATAACTTCCTCCTCACCCAGCACATCACGCCACATGCCACCACCCACAAGAGCCCGGCCGAACTGCTGATGGGCAGAAGGTTGAGGTCACCCTTGGACCGGCTGCACCCCCAATACAGCCCGGAAGTGACCGCAACCGCCAGCCACCCGCTTCGCGCCTTCAGCAAGGGAGATTCAGTTTTCGCGCTGAATTTCAACGGCTCTCCTAAGAGGCTGAAGGGGAAGATTGCCAGCACAACCGGCCCCAAATCCTACACCGTCGAGTTGGAAGATGGACAGGTCTGTAGACGTCACATCGACCAACTCCGGAAAAGGTGGGGGGGAGCACACGAAAACCAGCCTGACGAGGGAGGCCTACAACACCCAGACAAGGTAGGCCTCCAACACCCCGGCGAGGTAGGCCTACCACACCCAGACGAGGTAGGCCTACAACACCCCGGCGAGGTAGGCCTACAACACCCCGACGAGGTAGGCCTACCACACCCCTGCGAGGCAGAGCAGCGCCATCCCGACGAGGTCGGCCCAGCACACTACCAGGTACTGTCACGTCGGCAGTCCAGCGAGGTAGACCGGGGCCAACCGCACGGGGGATGGCAACACCAACCCAGCCGGGTGGGCACCAGGCTCAGCAGGGCCAGGGACCACCAACCCAGCCCGCAAGTAGACTGGTACCTGCCCAGAGGAGGAGCAGCGCACCCCACCAGTGACGGCAGCCTACGCCAGCCCGGCCAGGGAGACCGCAGTTCCAGGCGAGTAGACTGGGACCCAGCCAAGAAGGGCAACCCACCACCCATGGGCGAGGGTGGCACACGACTCCCCGGCGAGAGGGACCCCCGCCCATCGCAGAAGACGGCCAGGGAACAACAACCCGACCCGGATGACCCCAGGCACCACCTGACGGTAGACCAGGGACTAGGGGGAAGGGAAAGCCGACAACAACCCGGCCAGGGAGACCTACACCACCCCGGCGGGGGAGACCGCCGCCGCCCCGCAGAGGTAGTCCCGCAACAACACCCCGACCAGGTCGACCACCACCAACCAGACGGGATAGACCAACGCCAGCCCAACCGAGGGGACCAACGCCACCCCTGCGAGGTCGGACAGCACAACGCAAGCCAGCACCACCCGCAGCCGGCGGATCGGACCCGAGGGCACGAGGTGGAACCACCACCCAATCGACACCAAGCCAGACCGCAACCGAACCGCAGCGCCCGGGAGACCAGGGAGGAGCAAGCGATGGACTTACCGAGACTCAGACGCTCTTCCCGGGTCGGAACCGAGCAACCGAGACGAGGCGATAGATCCACAGGCCAGGAGGAAGACAACCAGAACCAGCCATCCAAGGTTTGCGGTCCGGCCGGAGGCGCTGGGGGTGACCCCGCTCACTCGACAGCCGAACCGAGCCCGGTTCCGGAGAGGGAACCAGGAGACGAAAGAGCCCCGTCCATCCAGGCCGGAGACGGAGAAGAAGTGAGACTGCGCAGGTCAGCTAGGGTGCCGAGGCATCCTACGTACCTGCGCAATTACGTGACTTTCGTTAATGAAGTTTGACAGTTCGGACTAAGGGGGGAGGAGTGTTATGTCCTTATAAGGACATCCGCCCTGATTGGCTGCTAGCCATCGGGCGGGAGATTTGAATCCCTGTCAAGGGGCGGTGCGTCTGCCGGGAGCGAATATAAGGAGAGCTCCGGCAGCGCGCCAGCAGTCTTGTCTTGTTACTTGTTAACTAATAAAGTTATTCAATGTATCGAGCTGGTCACGTCTTCTGTTCCTGCGCCTGATCTAACAAAAGGGCTACTTCCAATGAGAAGACATGTTTCCCAAGAATGCATTATACCTTTCCACAAATTGCAAAACACCCAGGGATTTGAGAACACAAAGCACTTTCCCATCAAGGGCTACTTAAAAATATTTACTGTCACAGGAAGGTTGGTATTTTAGAAAAGAAAATGTTAATGAGATTAATTTTTAAGCATTGAATCATATATTTGTAAGGGACCATAAACATCATTTATTCAAACCTCTTGTTTAATGCGGCATAAAAAAAAACAAAAAACCATGCATCTGACAGATAGCCATTTAGTCTGTTTTAAGAGCTTTACCAAATGAGAATCCATTATATCATGTGATAGTTGATTTCACTGGCCTAATGAAAGGTAAACACCAATTTAGGCCAAAACTTGCCCGCTTCTTGGGAAATATACTGGGGCCTGTCTTTTGCATCATTGTTCTGTGTCATCTGCATTTTTTAAAGTCCTCATTTTTCACTAAGAATAGAACACTTTCCTAATCAACTGTACAACTTAGTCCCTTTGCTAGATAATTAGGTATTTTCTATATTTTCTTTCCTTGTCCACATCCATGCTAAAAGTGCAAATGAGAAGATTTCAAAATGTATTGTAGTAAGACCTTAAAGTTATTCAGCTAAAATTTGGCATGCCGTTGAAAGACAGGACTTTTATTTTAATTCCATATTCCCCAGACAAGCAATTGTACACTTTTTAATGCATCTCATTGGAATCTACAGATGGCATTGACTAAAAAAATATTGAATACAGTCAGTTTACCCTTGAATCTTTTCAAATAACGTTATTGTAGTCATTAGCAGCAGAGTGTTACAACACTAATTGAATCATGTTGTCTCTGAAGCTGAAATTTTCAATTCAAATTCTATTTGTACAACCCTATCAAATCACATGCCTTAGAGATTCAGTGGATTCAAGGGTTCGAATCTAACTGAATCACAAATATGAAATGGATCTTGTTTGTTGAAGGGTATGCACATATTGTTCAAGGAAACCAGGTACTTTAGCAATTAAAATTACCAGTTAGAGAAACAAAGATCGGGAAACAACATTTTAACTTTTGCATAACATCTTAGAACACTAGTTTGCTTGTTCCTACTTCTTTTGTCTGCCACCTTCCTCCTTTGACTTCAGTTATCTACAATTAAAATATAAATGCAACTTTACTTGTGTATCATCCTTGTGCAGTTCTCCCCTATTCACATCTGTCTCTCTTTCCTTAGATCCTGTGTACTGTAGGGATATTGGGAAAATTCTGGAAAAGTATCCATCTGACGAAACCACAGAAGATTCTATTTTCCTTCAGAGTAGCTTTTGACAAGCTTTTTTCAGGAACATTGTTTTGGAGATGAGAAAACCTGAACCATACTTTTTTTAATCATACTTTTTTTTAGAACTGTCTGACATAATCTGGAATGTCTTTAAAGGTATTTTTATCTGTTTTCAAATCAAATAATTTTGCATAACAAAAATCGATGATCTCCAGATTGTCTTCCCAAGTTACTATTAATAGTTCCTTAAAATGTGAGTAGAAGAGAGGGATAGAAGAGAGGGAAAAGAAGAGGAAGAAAAGGGAGGGGAAAGAAGAGAGGAGTGGGGGAAAGGGAGGGGAAGTAGAAGGGGAGGAGAGGAGTAATAAAGAAAGTAGAAAGGGACAGAAGAAGAGGAGGGAAGAAGAAGAGGAAAGGTTGTGGTAAAACAATGAAGAGGAAATTGTAAAAGAGCAGCCCCAACAAATAAAAAATAATAATAAAGTTAAAGGATAAGATGAATGATCAATGATTAATGATGGATAAGAGACTGTACACTTAAATATGTTTATGAGAAATAAAAATAAAAAAAAATATGCAAAAAAAAATATCAGTAGAGTTTTCTTAATTAATCTATTGAGATGTTTCTCTTCTGGAGGAGAGTAAAAAATGGCTTTCTAAAAATGCCCATTCCCATTGTAGTCCTGGTTTGACTGAGAACTCAGAAAAACTCAACTATGAAGTCAATATGCTTCAAGAATACAATAGAAGTCTGAGCTCTGATGGTATTGGAACTTTGGAGAGTTCACTTTAATTGTACAAAATGGAATAAGTCCTTAAAACAGAAAGAAAACTTATTGCAGCATTTCTGTTCCTATCACTGACTAAATCAAAAGCTGTATGAACCTACAGAAAAACCAACAATATATTATTCACTGCTTATAATGCAATAAAATAATAACTTGGGGGAAAAACAAGAAATGTCAACAAGAAGTTTAAAGTTGCATTCTCAAATGTTACAATAACACCCAATGACTAAACTCTAATACCCACCACAACTATTCTCCATCAGAAGTATAACTCACTTCCGAAGGACCTACATTTCCTCCTGCTCACAAATAATAATGTCCTAATTCAAATTCTCCAGTTATGAATACATTGCTCTAAAAGATACAAAGAATCATCAATACTTGAAAATTATTGGCTTCCTTAATCTAATTATGATACCCAAAATTCTGAAAAATCATCCAAATTAGGAGAAAATGAATAAATCAATCCTCCTGCCAACAATTCTTCATTTCCACAATTTCTCCAGCCATAATTTTTCATTTTGTACAGCTTTTGACTTCCAAAGAGATAATGGTAAAATCAATATCAGTGTGGTACAAATTGTCTTCACAGGCAGGGAGGCCCCAAAGGGATTGCTCGGGGCTGCCTCCAAAGTGGGATGATTGACGATTAATCACTATGATTCTTTTTCAAGTCTTGCTGAGCTTCAGTCTCTGTCACCTCTGGGGATATGACAAGAAGTGGGACAGTATCCTCAACTCAAATGTTTTTCTGCTCAATTTATCAGAAATAAACTATATTGTCAGTTTTTATTAGTAGAAGAAGAAAATAGTGGGATAAGATGACTGAAGCAATAGTAGCCAATTTCTACTTTCACTAGAAACTATTTCAGTTTGAAATTCTTCACCCTCATTTTCAAGGGAAAAAATATTTTTCTCCAACCTTATAATCCCCAAACCTTAAATAAAAATCTTAAGATTTTCAAATAAATTCTCAAAATATGTTTTAACCTTAAATTAGATTGAACTGATGGAGCTAACACAGGAAAATCTCTCTCTCTCCCTCTCTCCCTCCCTCTCTCTCTCTCTCAGAGAGAGTTTTTTTTTTTTTGTGTGTGTGTGTGTGTGAGAGAGAGAGAGAGAGAGAGAGAGAGAGAGAGAGAGAGATCTTCAGTTCAAGGCAGTAAACACATATAATGCTTTTATCTCTGATTTCCCCAAGAACAACCTGTGAGATGGGTTGGGTTGAAAGTTAGTGACTGTCCCAAAGTTATTCAATCAGATTTTATGACTGAGGGAGAACTAGAACTCATGGTTTCCTGGTTTCTAGGCCAGCACCTTAAATTCTACATGAAATTGTCTCTGTGTCTGTTTCCGGGATTCTCTCATTGTATTGATTTCATTCACTAAATTAGTTATGTGGTCTCTGACATGAAGAGAATCACATAAGATAGGTCACATTTTCCTCTTGGCCACTTGCCAACATTGTTGCTTTATGTAAAATTCAATATTTTGAAAAAGTAAAACAAGTGATTGAATGAACTGTTTCATGAATTCTTGATGGAAGCAGGCCTCTCCTACTGATATTCATGAACTTTGAAACTTCTGGGTAACAGAAGACAGGAGAAATGAAAGCTGAATAGGATGAACTTTAAGCAGAAGCAGTAGCTGTGGAAACAGTTGTTAAGACTACAAATATTACATTCCGATCACAAACATCACTTCAAAATATTCTGTTCCTCCAACAATGTTCTAACCGTACTTTTCCTATGAGACCATTTATCCATTTAGATTTAATTTCATGACACAACAATATCTTTCAACTCAAGGTAACTGAAGGAAAAGAAATCCTGAAAAGAAAATTAGCTAAAGATCCTGCCTCTATCTTTATAACTTTCTGAAACCTGACTTTCAAAATTTCAGGTTATCACTTATTTTTGTCTAATAATTTTCATTATCGAATAATACTATCTGAAATGTTAACCACCTATTTTTATGCACTAATTGTATAAATTGTATAAATAAAAATTTAAACCACCCAGAGTCACTTGGTTGACTTGGGCAGCTATAGAACTTGAATGAATGAATGAATGAATGAATGAATGAATGAATGAATGATAAAAGTAAAGCTTGGTGACAAATACTGCAAACTACTGCGCACAAAATTTACCTGTTTGTTTTCAAAAAATTTTAATTATGCTGGGGATGTGCAGTTGACTATAAATCTGGTCTTTTTAAAAAGTGCATTAAGAAAATAGTATTCCAGTGTATGTTTTAAAAGGGCTTTTTAATGATCCATTAAAAAATTCTGGAACCATTTATTATTCACAACTTTCTTCAAACTTCAACTTTCCCAACAACTATATATTGTTTTGAATATAAATCTCCCCAGCATACTTTTTAATGCAAATTTCTCTGTCTGGGCTTTTAAACATATATTTCCATGATATAAACTCCTTTTCTTAGAACTCTAACTTCCTGTATTTTTTTTAAAAAAAAAACTACAGGCATCCCAATTTTCTACACATAGTTTTTAGAAGAATAAAATATTTTTGGCCTCACTTTCACAAATAAATAGAGGAATGTATGCATTTTTGACTAAAGAAAGACAGAAGAGAAAGATTATATTCGGTTTTGCTGCCCATGCCACAGCAATGTCTAATTTAGACATTCTAATAAAAATCCTTGGGGGGGATTTGTTTTATATATCTAAGATCTGGTGTAGTTTTCTTTTTGCAAGAAATTTCTTTCGAACACATACATATGCATATGTATAATTCAAACATAAGGGGATTCATTTCTTCAATCTGAATTTGGCACTTCTGTAAATCTAGTAGTACAAAACAGACCTTCAGATCACTATTAAATTTAATGATGTTTTAATGTGCTGAAATCTATTTGTTAACAAAAGATATATTAAATGGCTCTTCCAATGATATGTCAATAATTTTTGACTTGTTACCCAGCAGCTCTCCCCAACCCATAACCTCCTCTCTTTAGCAGTAAACATATACCCACTACAATTTGATACCATTGTGCAGGGGGAAAAAAGATAAAGGAAATGAATACCAAAGAATACCATAGACTACAGCAACTAAAGACTTTAACTTCTTTTGGAACAATGCATTAATTTGACACTGTATACTTTGGGCTGAAACATTTTGCCTGTGCCTTTTTTTGTTTCTTTCTTTGTTTGTTTGTTTGTTTTGTCATCCTGTATGTGCAAAGAATTTGGACTTATGGGAAGGGACAAGACAGAGACACCGAAAGCTATACTATTGTTTGAAAAGGGACCACAAAAAGAAAAACAAAAGAATAGGATAAAAGGTATGTTTTAGATGTAACTAGAGTTTCCTAGAAGGGGGACGTGGTAGCTCAGTGGCTAAGACACTGAGCTTGTGGATTGAAAGGTTGGCAGTTCAGCAGTTTGAAGCCCTAGTGCTGCATAATGGGGTGAGCTCCTGTTACTTGTCCCAGCTTCTGCCAACCTGGCAGTTCGAAAGCACGTAAAAAATGCAAGTGGAAAAATAGGGACCACCTTTCATGGGAAGGTAACAGTGTTCTGTGCACCTCTGGAGTTGAATCATGCCAGCCACATGACCCCGGAGATGTATTCAGACAGCGCTGGCTCTTTGGCTTTGAAACGGAGATGAGCACCACCCCCTAGAGTCGGGAACGACTAGCACATATGTGCAAGGAGAACCTTTACCTCTACCTTAGAGTTTCCTTAATAATGGTTTGAGGAAGAAGCTTGCTTAATTGGATTCACAACTAATTCTAAACCATAATCCATAATCCACAAATCTGACTGTAAATATTCACAGACCATTTCCAGCATAGAGCATATAAGCCTTGCGGTCACTGCTTAGGTGACCAAGTAAATGAATGACCCCTATTTATTTTCATAAGAAGGTTCAGTCTTTACCCAATAGTTAAGTATTATGATATCAACAGTAACACAGTTCAACAAACTTTATTGACAGCTGTCATTTTATTGAATGCTTATGACCCTGGTAACAAATCCTTGAGACTATTTTATTGTTTCACAGACCTGTGTGGAGCTTCAAAGGGTTCACAACAGCTTCACAACAACTTCAAAACAGTTCAAAACAGCTTTAATCAAAGTACCCATTCAAAGTAACCATCATGTTGAAGCCATATTCCACTTTGACATGCCAAGTCTGACTGGCTAAAACCAGATACCAAAAGTGAAGTGGATTAAGATACTGTGTCCAATAGAACTTGCTGCAGTATTCCAGATCAGGAATGCTAAACAACTAAAGGTAGTTCTCTGTTAAAGATAGCATAATATTGGAATTGCCATTGTTTAATGATGTGGTTGTAAGTGCATGTCACATGCCTGGACCATTTAGTCACGGCAATTCAAGCAGTCCCTGTTGCCATTATTAAGCAAAGACCATGTGGATTATTAAGTGAAGACCGTATGTGATCCTGACTTCCAATTTCTAGTCAGCTTCCCCATTGATTTTGCTTGTGGAAAACCACCAGGGAACATTGGAAATCATGATCATGTAATTTCAGGAATGGTGCAATAGTTATAACTCCAAGGATCAGTCATAACTACCACTTGCTCAGCAAGTGTTTGTTGTAAGTTTGAACAGTTGCTGAAAAAATGGTCATTAAACAAGGACTGCCTGTACTCAAGGAGAAGCAGAGATACATTGTTCAGGCTAATTATTATATGGTATCAAAGAATACCAGAATATTGTAAATCCATTAAACATAAGCTTAAAGTCTTTATTCTCTCTGATTTTGTTTTCTCTTTTTTATTTACCCCCAGTAGAGAGCTTGCTTTTCATCCCATCAGGGGTGATATTTTTGCATTCTCTTCCTTTTTGATTTAAATGAGACAGTAGGCCATCTGTTTTATGTTTTCATTATCACTGAATCCAGGGTTGATATTTTTATCTTTTGTGTTTTGAAGTAATAAGTGGCAGGACCCTGTCTGTATTTAGGGAAAGATTGTCAAAGAATAATCACACCGAAGAACAGAAAAAAGAACAACATTTTCTCTAGGGCTCAAGAGAGTATTGCCTTCTTCAATTATCTCACCACAGCAATTTAGTGAGGCAAGTGGGATTGAGAAATTATGACTGGGTCAAAGCGATCCAGGGTAGTTCCATTGATAAGAATGGATTTCATTCCAGATGTCCCTAGACCCACTTCAACACTTTAAATACTTTATCACAGTTGTCCTTGTTGTGAGATTGTGAATTTTCCCTGCAGAGCATAGTCAGTCAAACATTTGAATTAAATTTATCCATAAGAAATTCTTTCTATAAAATTGGCAAGGTTCAAATCTGATTGCATTAAAGAGCTGGAGGACCATTTTCACATGGCAGGAAAACATCTGGAGGACTTTGGTTTTGAGGCTGTTTGATCCTCTTGTTTCAAATTGGCATGAGATGGACACTATTACATATTTTTTTCAAATGGTTGGAAAAATCTAATCCCATGTGTGCCCATAGAAATTACCTTTATGGATCATTCCATGGATCAATAGCATTGTTAGCAATCTGAAAATCCTTAATGCGTATCCAGCTACAACATTATGCTCCAGATTTGATGCCTGGACCATCTCTGCCTCTCATATACATCATTCCAATTGAACCTACTTGTGCTCAAAAAGCATTAGTTTTCTGGGTGAGCTACAGGAAGAACTAAGGAACCGAAGAAACAATGGAGCACCAGTGGTTTTTTATTCAAAATCTATAGCCTTTCTTCACTCAACAATTTTTCATTTTATATTCACACATTTATCAATGAAGAAATAATATAGTACATAATATAAAATGAATGGATACTAAAATGTTTTCCTCCATGCCATTGTTCTCTTTCTTATTCAGTAGGAACAAACCAAATTACTATAACTTTTGACAAGTACTTTTTTTTGGTAAATTAATTTTGTCTGATGAGACTGTCATTAAAGACTGTTTCTTATCTTATCTGTCATAAATCCTCTCACTCTGAAGTTTCAGGAGAAAGAACTTTGGGGAAAAAAAGTTAAATAAATCCTAGGAACTGCAATCAATAAAGTGAACAAAAGTCTTTTAACAGCCTCTTTGATGAAAAACCATTACTAACTCAATATTAAATGAGTTATCAATTTGTAAAATGGACTAATGAGGAATAACAGCTTTTTCAGATATAGGAGGTCCATTATAAATGACGATCCAGGGAACTAAAGTTAAGTAAACAACAGATCTAAAAAGGCAGCATAAATACTGTATCATTTAGGTTGGGGAAAAAAATCAATTGACCCCAGTAGAGCAAAGAACTATTTATAAAATAGAGATAAGATATTATTAATATGCAATTATAAATAAGTTTTCCTTAAGAGTGTAGGAAGTTAGCACCCACCCCTTTCCTGGAAGAGTGAAATATTTTAGGAAATATGAAAAAGGCAGAATATTATATTTCCCTGGATGAGAAATATGAGAAGCACATTTTACAGACAAAGCAGCTCCCACCTTCCTGCCCCCACCTTTTGTCAATGGGCCATTAAGGCTTGGGCCAGTCTATTCTACATAACAAAGATCTACCTCCTTCAGGCAGAGCCATAGTAGGAATTGCCAAAGATGGGATTAGCCCTCTACACAATAGCAGCAGAAACTCACCACATGTGACCTGGGAAGCACATGTGACCATCAGCCAGCAAGGCCCCCACCCCCTGGGAGTATGACAACCAATCAGGATACTCTTTTGGGGCCCCAAGAAATGCAGAGCCAGAGAGAGCATAAAAACCCGAGGATTTACTGTATCTGCCCTTTTCTGTTCAGGAACTCAAGCCATGTGATCCTGTCCACCATTAAACCATCTTTCCAAGCAGTCTCCATGTTTCCAGTGTCTGTTTTCCCCACTTGGAGCAGAACCCAGAAGTATGTTTCTTCCAACAAGAGAAAAAAAATGGTCCAAGCACACAATAATACTGAATAATGGATTGGCATGGGAAATACTTATAAATACAGATCCAGGTTTTTTTTCTGAACTAACAGAAAGCAACATGCAACAATACAGATCTTTCAAATTACATAAGTTTTAGTTAGATCCCCTAAAGTAGGGAGATTTCCTACGTTCCCCTAAAATAGGTACTGAATATTCCTCAGAAAATGCAGTTAGTCCAGGCCCATGTGTTTATGAATACCAAAAAAGTCCATAGAGAACTTACTATATAAATATCATTAAATGTTTAAATTTGTTGCCATTTTCTTCTAAGCATTTCCATTCCCATTTGACACATTACATTTGAATATTGCTATGTTTTTGTGTGTGTGTGAAAAAAATATTAATAAAACTTACTTTGATTGACGTATGGGACATGACTTTTGGAGTAAACTTTGTATCTTAAAATCATATTTATATGAGACTATACTTTCAGCACATACCATAGTTTTTGGACTATAAAATGCTCTGGACTATAAGACGCACATTAGCTTTAGAGGAGGAAAACAAGGAAAAAAAGTCTGCCTCTGCCTCCCAGTATCCATCCGGTATTCATCTGGCTAGCGTCCTCACTGCTGCCATCCATTCATCGCAGCCCGTTCGCTACTGCCACTGTAGTCCATTTACCACTGCCACGGCTCATTCGCTGTTGCCATGGCCCATTCACTGCTGCCCATTTGCCGCCACCCATTCACCGCTGATCACTGCGATTGGCGGTGAACAGGTGGGGATGATCAGGCAGCGGTGATAGGCAGTGGCAGTGGCAATCCCTGCCACCTAGAACAGTTGATCGATGCCACACCAACACCCACTGCTGCAATATTCACTCTATAAGATGCACAGACATTTCCAGCTACTTTTTGGGGGGCGGGGGAGAAGTGCGTCTTATAGTTTGAAAAATACGGCAAATCACTTATGTGTTCTATATAGGTGAAAGAATGTTGTGTGATGGTTCAGAATATTATATACACACGCAAACACATATGTATACAGTTCATTGCATGGTTAGCCAGGTTTTCAGATGGGATTTGGCATTTTTATCCACTCATGAAGTCCTCCCAAGGAACTGAGATAGGCAGATGCTGATGTTCTAGGGTGTTAGAGGCATCATCACAGGATGTAAGCTGCTCCTAGTAAAACTTCCCTTTGCAGTTGACTGATGGTGAATTTGTCAATGTCAGTAGTGTTCAAATTTGTTTTGGGATTGCACTCAAGGAGCCTACTACTATTAGTATAACGTTTGCTTTCTTTGCCACAGTTCTACTTCTATTTGCAGGTCTTTATCTTTTGTTAGCTTACCCAGCTCCTTTTATTCTATTCTGCTATCTCCAGGTAGTCACATCCACTACCCAGGCTTTTTTTTTGTCTTTCCTATTGACAATTATTTGATATGTGGCAGGTCCCTGTATATTTGTATACAGGTCCCTGTATATTTGAATTCTAAAGTGCCAGAGGACTTTAGCTTCTTCATTTTCTGTTATTTTCTCATGTTATGGTCAGTTCTTGCTTACAAAAAAATGTTATTTGTTGCAGATCCTTCAATGCACCATTGTTGGTACTTTGTCATGCTGTTGTTTGTAGCAGTCTGTGTGATCTTCTTTCAGCAGCTAGCCAGGTAATATTATTGTTGTTTTTCAACTTTATTTTAACTTTTCAATAGCATAGCCCAATGCAGGAATATCATAATTTGAATGCATCTTATTTCCATAAATCTTTTTATGGAAATAAGCATTACAGCCTCAAAATGAAAGGCCAAAATCAGAGCAATAATTATGAAATGGGAGTATTTATCTCAAAATGTTAAATAAAATGTTTCATAGAAATGGTATTTTGTTAACAGGAAATAGAACATTTCATCAATACGTCTAAAGACGTGTATATATATATATATATATATATATATATATATATATATATATGTAGGTCTTTGGTTATTCGGGTCTTCTCCCACGTAAAATTGGAAGTGTCTTGGCGACGTTTCGACGAAGTCTCATTCGTCATCTTCAGGCTGGTGTTCTCGGCTTCGTGCTTCCAGGAGCAATGTGAAGCCGAGAAGCACGAAGCCGAGAACACCAGCCTGAAGATGACGAATGAGACTTCGTCGAAACGTCGCCAAGACACTTCCAATTTTACGTGGGAGAAGACCCGAATAACCAAAGACCTACATACAAACACCCGCGAAAACCTGAGAAAACATATATATATATATATATATATATATATATATATATATATATATATATATATATATATCTTCTATTTCTTCTTCACACTTATTTTATTTTGGGTACTGATGCTATTATAAAGGCACCTAAAATATTCAACCATGATTCAGGGCACAGCTGTGAGAGCTATAGAGAGTATGCAAGCTTATGATATTCTGTATGAGTAGAAAAGAAATGAGCTTAAAACCCCTTTGTATTTCGAGAAAATAGGTTTATTTTACAGCAATGGGTGCAAATGAAATGTCTTATTTGAAGTGCCAAGATCAATTGTGTGTGAAATTTGGAAATTGACTTCAGAAGAATTTATGACCTTTTAATATTTTGTTTTCATTTTGCTCTTTAATGACATAAGGTAATAATGAAGCATTCCATTGTGAATTTTGTGAGTCTTAGAATCTATTATGATTTTTAGATCAGGGAGGAAACAGTCCATACGTTTAAACCCAGGGAATTTAAAAATTATAATTTGATTTGTTTTTTTTTTAATTTATATTGTATTGTATTGTCTAGGGGTATGATATCTCAGCTGTTAAAGATCCTGCACTTGTCAGCTGGAAAGCTGATAGCTCGGGTTCGAGACCCAAGCAATGCATGATGGAGTGAGCTGCCATTATTTGCCCTAGCTCCTGCCCATCTACCAGAAAGCATGCAAATGCAACAGTGTTGAAATTCAATTTTTTTTACTACTGGTTCTGTGGGTGTGGCTTGGTGGGCGTGGCTTGGTGGGCATGGCAGGGGAAGGATAATGCAAAATCTCCATTTCCACCCCACTCCAGGGGAAGGATATTGCAAAATCCCCATTCCCTCCCCACTCTGGGGCCAGCCAGAAGTGGTATTTGCCAGTTCTCTGAACTACTCAAAATTTCCGCTACCGATTCTCCAGAACCTGTCAGAACCTGCTGGATTTCACCCCTGAAATACAAGTAGATTAATAAATACCACTTTGGTGGGAAAGTAACAGTGTTCTGTGCACCTCAGTGTATAGTCAGGCTGGCCGCATGACTATGGAAATGTCTTTGGACAACACTGGCTCCCTTGACTAAGAAACAGAGATGAGAACCATCCCCTAGAGTCAGACATGACTGGAAGGGGAAACATTTACTTTTATTTTCTGCTCATTATTGTGTGGTACTGGTCCTAAGAAAACCTATGTTACAATCATAGAATTAGAAAGTATCATTTCCACCCCATTGCTGATTGCAGAAATCAGAATTAAAGTGTGTGTGTGTGTGTGTGTGTGTGTACATACACAAACACATATATAAAACTTCTTAACTGCCCATCTCCCTCATAGAGGGGCTATGTACAATTTAATCAATATATAAAAAAATAAAAACTGAATAATTTAAGATTATTTTTTTTAAAAAAAAAATGTAAAACATGATAAAATTGCAAAAGATGGAGAATTCCACGATGAGGAGACTAGGATTGTTAATACAGGTGTGGTAGTTCTTGTGGGGCCAAGCAGCCCATGGCTCTTTGTGCCCCTGTGTTCCCCATACAAGGCTACACAGCCCAGATTTGACCCCTTTGCAGAAAGACAAGAGATTGGGGTCTTTCTTCACCTTTGAGTGCAAATATCCTTGGTAGATGGCTGTCTTGCTTCCACTTATATCTCAAAAGCAGAGCATATCACTGGGCAACTGATTCCATTATCAAAATGTTCTGGCTAGACCATTGTTGTTCAACATTTGCATCAATATACAGAGATGGAAAAACTTAAATTATAACAATATAGTATAATGGACTTGTAATACAGAGTTTCAAAAGGAAGTTTCAATGAATTTGATGAAATTTCTTCTGAGAGAAAGAAGAGTGATAGCAGCCTTATTCCATTTTCTCTCGTTAATGAGCATTTTGCTTCATTGGTATCACTTAGTCATTTATTGTTGCTAAATGTCAAACATAATTTCCTCATAAAACTTACGACATGAATGTTTAAGCTTTGTACGCAGATAGAAGTCCAAGTCAGAAACATATAGCTGTTCTGGGCATGATTACATTGTTCAGCTTCAGGCCAAGACCAAAGATTTTGTTTGGATAAAATGGGGAGGGGGAAGGAGAAGTTAGGGGCAGGGGAGGAGGATGAATGTCGGTTTTATTATTGAATCACTTTTTCAAGTCTAGCCAAGAAATTTGGTCTGTAATGTGACTTTAAGGTTTGAAGCTTTAGTTCATTACGGCCAAGCAGAACATTTGGATAAGGTTTCCCTCACTCTCTTAGGAGTTTCCTTGGTATTTAATTTATTGCAAGGTTTACAATATCATCCATTTTCTGTTCGATTTTTATAAAGAACACAAAGGCTCCTAGCAGGCATAAAAACAACTTTAATTGTGGTAATTTAGTGAAAACAAATTAACTGGATTTATATCTGAAATATATCATCCCTCTCAGATGCACTTACTAGTCTTTGTAACATTTTAGTTAACACAAATAAGGGTTGCAGAGAAATAACCAAGACTATAACCGTTTGCAGATTGTGGAACTCTGAGAGTTGAAGTCCACATATTTTTAAGTTAGTTACTGCCACATTGGGAGGGTAGAGAAAAAGAGTTTTATTAAGGAAACAAGACCCTTAAAAAGCCCTGAATAAGCATTTATGCATTAACTGCCTGTAATGAATTGCAGGGACACTTATGTCTTAGTGCAACAAATCTACTTGTTTCTTGAGAATTTCCTTTAGGAATATAGATGGATGTCTTTGTTATACACATTGTTTTCCTATACATTAGAAGATATCACTTCTATATTTACTGATGTAGAGGCAAACTTTTATATTATCAGAACTTCTGTAAGATCAATTCATTTTTGCTGAGAATACATGCATATACTTCCTGAACCATTTTGTTTAGCTTGGAATTCAATTTGCAGATTCTAGCATCCATTTGTTTCAGTCAAGAAATCTGGTCCAGTCAAGGATTTCTGGTCTACTAGATTCTACTAGAAAGTCCAGTTGCCTTTTGAGAAAGCACCTTTGGGATATTCAGTTCTAGATGAAACATTGTAATAACTGTACAAACTGATCAACCATATTATAGAGAAGTACCAATAGGGTAGGGTGGGATAGGATAGGATAGGATAGGATAGGATAGGATAGGATAGGATAGAATAGAATAGAATAGAATAGAATAGAATAGAATAGAATAGAATAGAATAGAATAGAATAGAATAGAATAGAATTCTTTATTGGCCAAGTGTGATTGAACACACAAAGAATTTGTCTTTTTGTGCATATGTTCTCTGTGTACATAAAAGAAAAAAATACATTCATCAAGAATCATAAAATACAACATTTAGTGATAGTCATAGGTTACTAATAAGCAATCAAATCATACTAGGAAACAAATAAAACAATATAAATTATAAAGATACAAGCAACATGGTTATAGTCATAAGTGGGAGATAGGTAATAGGAAGGATGAGAAGAATAATAGTAATACAGTCTTAGTAAATAATTTGACAGTGTTGCAGGATTTAGTTGTTTAGCAGAGTGTTGGCATTCGGGGGAAAAAATGTCCTTGTGTCTAGTTGTTCTGGTGTGTAGTGCTCTGTAGCGTTGTTTTGAGGGTAGAAGTTGAAATAATTTATGTCCAGGATGTGAGGGGTCTGTAGATATTTTCAGAGCCCTCTTTTTGACTTGTGCAGTATACTTGTGCAGATCCTCAATGAAAGGCAGGTTGGTAGCAATTGTTTTTTCTGCAGTTCTAATTATTTGTTGAAGTCTGTGTCTGTTTTGTTTGATTGCAGAGCCAAACCAGTTATAGGGATGCAGATGACAGACTCAATAATTCCTCTATAGAACTGAATCAGCAGGTCCTTGGGCAGTTTGAGCTTTCTGAGTTAGTGCAGAAAGAACATTCTTTGTTGTGCTTTTTAATACCTGAAATGAATTTTTAATACCTGAAATGAATCAGAAATGTATCAGTCTTGCAGCATCAAAGTCCAAGGACTTTTTTCTGAACTTTTTGGGATCCTACCCAGGGGTGGGTTCTAAATTTTTTACTACCAGTTCTGTGGAAGTGGCTTATTTTGTGGGCATGGTTTGATGATCATGTGACAATTCTTTAGGATTTAGCAGAGGCACTGGTCTACCAGGCTTTTAACTGCTTGCAGAGCCATACCTGTCTACCCATTTGTTCTTGGAGCGTTCCAGTCTACCCATTTGTTTTTGGAGGCACTGGTCTACCCATTTGTTTTTGGAGCATTCCGGTCTACCCATTTGTTTTTCGAGTGCACTGGTCTACCACCACACTGCCTTTTACCACTGATCAGCTGTAGGGTGGCCCTTTGAAGCCCCGTGGCAAGATTTTAAACATTTTTTTTCCTTCTAGCCAATCAGCTGGGACTCGGGAGGCAGCAAATAGATTGGGGGCAGGGCCAGGCAGAGGTGGTATTTACCGGTTCTCCGAACTACTCAAAATTTCCACTACCGGTTCGCAAGAACCAGGGAGAACCGGTAGCAACCCACCACTGATTCTACCTCCTCAAAGATCTTTATTTCCCTCTTACTTTTCAGTTCTGACCATGGCTTTCCGTTAATTACTGAATTTTGGATAAGAGTTACACATATATCAAGATAATTCATATTTAATTTAGTATGCTATGTGAATAATCTTTTGCATGTTTGTCTTGGTATTGCATATGAACCAGTTAATTATACTTTGTTTCCTAATCTATTTATGGCTGAGAGTGTTGAATTATTTGACCATCATTTTCTGTCTCCCATGAAAGTATTTTCATCTAGCCAGAATACATGCCAGGAAGCAGAATAGGCCATAAATAACCTTTTTTCTTTTGTTTGCTTAGCAGTTATATCAGTAGAAGATCAAGACTCCCTATCCCTAAGGAATGATTTATAAGAGGTGTTTTCGTAATGCACTGTAGAGACATTGAACTAATAGTATTATTCCCACTAGGATTGATATTTTCATTACTATATAAGAATTGAATTTTATGCACTGGGATGTTGTTAGTACTGTTCCTATTAGTATTGTAAACCTTTTGAATGCTATGCAGCCACCCTCACAATGTAACCTCAATAAACCTCTTGAAAATACTCAGTGAATATAATCTTTAAAAAGCTGCCTGAATACAAAGAAGCAATACAAAGAAGCATAGAAATTGTGCTTTAAAAATATCCAGAGATATACTGTTTTAAACCTAATCAAAGAAAGGAAAAAAAAAGCTTTATTAATTCATTTCTCCAAATAATCAGTTCAAGACTTTGGGATCATTTAATAATCAGTGCTATTAATAACCAAATTATAAATTCTGGGTTTCCATTTGTACTTGAGATATTCTTCCCTTGGATGAATCAGATTTTTCTTTCTTTTTTAAGAAAAGATTTTTTTTGTCTGACTTACTACCCCCCCCCCCTTTTTTTTTTTTTACACTTCTGATTAGCCAATAGCTCTATTCACAGGAACAGCAGCTGGTATATATACAAAGCTAGAAAGTTCTGCATAAATAAAATTGAGTTATTTATAAAGGATCTTTTTTTAAAAAAAGCCTTTTAAAATGCTAGTGGAGGTAGGAAGGCTGCGCCATCTGACAAGCAGTAAGCATTTTCAAAATACTCTGAATAATGTTCTAAAGATATGTAAAAGTTGTGAGGAATATGATAAGAAATGGCCCTGTCTGGAAAGAATCAATTATGACAGAGAAACAATGAGTCATATTTCAAATCCTAGATGCTTTGAGAGGAGAGGAAAGTTCCTTTTTGTGCAAAGGAATGTTCTGGTGACAAAGAGAAAGAGTAAACCCTGTGAAGTAATTGTAAACCATTAAAAAAGTACAATAATCAATGTGAAGGAGATGACTTAAAGAAGGCAAAAGTTGTTAGGGAACTGGCACAACAGTAGATTCTGTGAAATTCCCAGTAAATTTCAAGGTTCTTTCTCTGTCCATATTTCCTCTCTTCTTTATCTGTCAGAAAGTTGAAACTGTTTAGTTATGAGAGACCCAGTAGTAACACGACCTAGAGGCACTCATATTTGGCACTTACAAACATTTGAGGAGACTGTGGTTTAAGAGCAGAGCACTCAGCTTGCAGCCAGAAACTCAAAAGACCCAAACCTCAGTATCTCCAGTGTAGACAATATAGAAGAGCTACTCATTTTGAATTCTGCAATATTTTATTTTTCTATCTGCCCTAAACCCAATTTCCTACACAGTAGTATGGCTGTCATTTGGTGCTATGGCAAAAACAAAAACACCCCCCACACACACACACACACACATACAAACACACACATTTAAGGGCAACATTTGTGAACATATCTGTAGTGAAATAAATATTGACAATGGGAATCTCCAGATTCCAAGACATGAAAGACTTGGAAGGCATTAACAAGTATTAACAAGATTCTTGATGTCTTCCAACAAACATGCCTTCACCGAATACTAAAGATTCTACACTTTGACCATATTACTAATGAAGAAGTGGTCCAAAAAGTTTTTCCTGCAAACTGTGTAACAGTGTCACACACAGAAGACCCCAACTTGCAGGTCATATTTTTCATGTGGAGAACAATCAAATCTCCAAGATGGAAATGAGGTTTGTTTTTTTAATTGATTTATATGCTGCCCTTCTCCGGAGACTCAGGGCGGCTTACAATGCGTTAAGCAATAGCCTTCATACTTTTGTATATTTTATACAAAGTCAGTTTATTGCCCCCACAAACTGGGTCCTCATTTTACCTACCTTAGAAAGGATGGAAGGCTGAGTCAACCTTGAGCCTGGTGAGAATTGAACTCGCAGTAATTGCAGGCAGCTGGAAGCTAAATACTACTTTTAACAGTAGCATTAGTCTGCTGTGCTACTCAGGCTCCTTGTGTTGGCCTCCCCAATGCCAAATGACCAAGAGGATGCCCTTGAAATACATGGAGAAGAATGTTCATGGAAGACTTAAAGATTCTAAATATCACATGAGACATGATGACATGAATGCCTTGTTCAGATCAAAGTACTTTCTTTAATGTTGAATGAAGTTTTCCCACACTTGTTTCCATTTTACAAAAAGAAATACACATAAAAATATAACAAAACTTAGGCAATATATTTGTACATTTCAGAACAATTCATGGCCTTCTCTCCTGACCTTTCTTATCTATAATCAGAGCTGGGAAGCACTTGTATCCTTGATCTCATTACACTGACAATAATTTTGCTGATAAACAAACATTACAATGCCATTGAAGTCCTACTCTAATATATTAATCTTGTTTTGAGCTACCCATATAGCCAAGGACACTCTACACCTTATCTTATGCATCACAGTTGGTCCAAAACTTGCTGGAGAATTCTTGAGCATTTCCTTAAAATTATCATCCACAGTGGAGGTGGGGAGAGAGGCTAGCAATGCCTCCCATTTGCTTTAAAACTAGATATATTTTAAAATTTAAAATTAAAGACATTATCAAGCACCTCAAACAACATAAACTATAGTTCCAGGTTGTACAGCATCTGAGATAGTCTACTGTGGATTTTAAAAATATACTCTTCTAACCCCTCTCCTCCTGCACCTCAATCTGTCAAGCACTTTGGAGCAGAGTACAACACAGAAAGAAAGATTCACAATAAGTCTCATTAATTAGGTTTATTATGGGAGGGGGGGAAATAATATAAAGAATCATGAGAACTGAAGAAGCCCATACCCTAGCACTCATTAGGGACTTCATTAACTCCTGATCTTTGAGAGTTCTTTGAACCTTTTTTCCCCCAAAAAATGGAAAACACTTACAATTAACCATTCTTTTTCCTGATAAAACTAATCATGAAAGATTCATTTGATCATTTTTAATGATGTTTTGAGATACTTTCTTCACTTTTCCCAAAGATCTCTTTTACATCATTTTATCAATGGTGTTGATGGTGTGATAGAACTTAATTCAGTTTGAATATATGTATAAATGTATGTAAGTATGCATGAAGATTTTCCAGATAGGATAGTAAGCTTAAAAGAAACAAAGATAGGGCATAAGTGTTTTAATGAACAAATAAACCAAAGATTCACATATTTGTCTATAAGACTGTGCAAACCACAAATCTGTACCAATCAGACTTCTAGTTCTCAATGCCCCCCTGCTTTCTTTCTCTGCAGCTACTATTTGATGATTTACACTAGGCTTTTACTTTCTTACATTGTTTAATTCCCAGTGCCTTTACTTTGACCGGATGCAGCTGTTAACATTCATTCAGCATTAATTTCTTGATATGGATATATTTTCTAATCACCCATGTTCGGTGTTCTCACATTAAACTACAACTAAATATTTTAGTAACCTTGGATTCCTTAATTTTAATTCCATCAATGAGAAGCATCTGGGACTATTGGAATTCTGGCTCTGACAGCCACTGGAAGATATTTGCTGAAGTTATTTTTCCAATTTCAGCTTTGGCTTAAGACTCCCAAGTCTATTTTCATGATGAGTGAAAATAGAACAGGATAGAAAGAAATCATGAACAGACATTAACAGATACAAATGTACTGATTTGGGTAGTAGCAATCTATAATCTTTACCACTCTGTGCTAGGTTTGAATTAGTGATCCAGATTAAAAAAAATAATAAATTGCATTAACAATCATTGTCATAATCAATTTTTTCTGCTTGCTTCATTACCTTGGTGCTTTAAGGTAAAGAATATTTAGTAGCTTTCAGGTTAAGGTGACCAGACGTCCCGCTTTTGGCGGGACAGTCCCGCTTTTGAGCAATTTGTCCCGCGTCCCACGGCGTTTTAAAAAAGATTTTTCATTCTGCCTCCTGAGTCCCGGCTGCCTCCTGAGTCCCAGTTGATGGCTAGAGGGAAAAAACCTGTTTAAACTCTTGCCGCGGGGCTTCAAAGGGCCGCCCTACGTTGATTAGCTCGGCTTCCCCCTCTCAGCTGATTTGCGCAGGGCTCTGCTCTTGCTAAATTGCTCAGCAGTTTTTTTTTTCTCTTTGTGCAAACCAAGCTCAAAACGAAACTGAAAGTAAAACAGGCTGTTGGCTTTGCTGTTTGCTTGCAACGTTGGAAAATTAGGCAGCAGATTTATTTTCCTTTTCCTCACCAAAAAAGGTAGGTGCAAACAATGGGAAATTATTTAGGGCAAAAGAGGAGAGTTCAAGATTTTAAAACACAAAAGAAAAAAAAGCTCTTTTTAACTAGGGAATTGTAATAATTGAGATACTATTAATTGTATACTGTGTTGAAAGCAGAAATGGTTAAGTTGTGGTTTGGAGGAATATATGGGGGAAATTATTTGGTTTATTATTATTGGTAAGTATAATTAATTGATTTGTAAGAAATTGGATTGCATGGAAATAATTGGAATATTCATGTTCATATTGATTAATATAAAAAAAAGATAGTTATATAACTAATTGATTTATATTAAAATGTTGAATTTGTATTAAACAACTGTATTACATAATTACATAATTAACCAATGTGAGGATGGATGTAAAAATAGATGACAATGGGAAGGGGTATAATATAGAATAGAAGGGAAAAATTGAATTTGATTAAGATTAGAGATGAGGATGAAGGGTAATATTGTTTTTTTAAAAAAAAATAGATGAGGAATAAATATGGCAAAAAGGAAATATAGAAATTGTAAATTTAATTGAAATGACTAAACACTGTTTAAATTTGTGAGCCAGCCAAATATTCTGTTCAAAGAAAATACATTGTATGTTTGTATGTGTGTTTCTAATTATTGCTATTTATTCATATTTGTTCTCTTTTATTCTTTAAAGTTTAACAATTCATTCTTTATCTTAATATCTTTATATTTGTTTGGGGTTGGCTTTCTTCCCTTTCATCTTTTTTATTGTACAGCAATCTTTCTCCTCAAACCTACCACCTCTCTTTTCTTTCCTTCTTACTTTCTCTTCCCCCCACCCTCTTCTTCTCCTCCCTATTTCCTCTTCCTTTCTCCTTCTCCTCCTCTCTTCCTCCCTCTCTTACCGTCACTCTTACTCTAATTTCCCTTCCCTTCCTTCATCCCTCTCTATTACTGTATCCTTTTATGCATATGGACTACTCAGAGGGCTGAAAAAGTTAATTTTGACTGGTCCTCACACTTTTGACCAGTCCTCGAACTTATGACTGTCCTCACATTTTACGTTTTTTGCCCTATCTTGTCACCATGGTGAAGAGAAGCAGTTGTGAAATGAGTGACATGGTTGTTAAGAATGCTGCACGGGCATAAATGACCTGTCAGAAATGACTTTCCAGCCCTCTGAGTAGTCCCTATACACATAGCCATGGCCACCCAGTCACATAACCAGCTAGCCACGCCCACCCAGTCACATGGCCTCCAAGCCACGCCCACACAATAAGCCACACCCACAATGGTGTCCCTCTTACCAATGTTAAAATCTGTTCACCTTACCCTATACACATAGCCATGGCCACCCAGTCACATGACCAGCTAGCCATGCCCACCCAGTCACATGACCAGCTAGCCACGCCCACAAAATAAGCCACGCCCACAATGTCCCTCTTTACCAATGTTAAAATCTGGTCACCTTATTTCAGGTGGTATCTTTCAATTCTTCTGAAAAGCTAGCTTGAAAGAAAATTCAATGCAGAATATTCAGCGGCATTTATGAAAGGACAGAATTAAGATTAGCATAAACTTTCAGCTTTAGGGGGGAAAAAAACCCTTTGTATAAAGGCCTATTAATTTCACCACATTTTCTAACACTGGGATTTCAAAAGTTATCTTCCAAGCTTTATCTTTCCATTTTCACCATTCCTAATTTGATTTTTATTTCTCTAAATATATGATGTTACACAAATAACCTATTTATTTTAAGGGAAATGTGCTGTATGTTTCAGGATCAAAACCTATTAGCATTGAGGTTTATGAGATATACCATTAGATATATGTGATTTACACATTAAAGTTGCTAAAGTTGAGAAACACTATTTTAGTCAATATAAATCTTCCACCTTTACATACACAACATAGTTTCTTGATTTAATGTCAATCTGATAAGGTATCTAACCTTATTTGTACTAATGTACTCAGAAAGTTGCCCTTTCAGAAACTCTTCAAAAGGCTTACTTCAGAACCTTAAATATTTTACTTCTTCAGAATATACACATTTGCCAGAAACATTGCCTATCAAAAAAGGGTTTCAGCATTTTTAAATCCCAATCATCTAGATAACATTCAGAAGTGTCTCAGAGAGATATCCCTCTAATTCACTGAGTTATAATAAGGAAGAGTATGTGCAGCACAATCAGACTTGTAAGACTGTTATTGTACCAATTTCCATACAGTTATTTTAGTCTTTCTGTAAACCTCATGGTCTAGTTCCATGATGGCAAACTTATGGTGCGCTTGCCACAGGTGGCATGCGGAGCCATATCTGTGGGCACGTGAGCGTTGCCCTAGGTCAGCTCCAGCATGCATGCACATGCCGGCCAGCTGATTTTCGGGCCTTCCGGGCCCACCAGAAGTCAGGAAATTGGCTGTTTCCTGCCTTCAGAGGACCTCTGGGGGGAGAAGGCCATTTTCACCCTCCCCAGGCTCCTAGAAAGCCTCCGGACCGTGGGGAGGGCAAAAACGGGCCTACCAGGCCCACCATGCCATTGTGTGCCAAAAGTGGGGGGAGCACGGAGGGGGTTGCACGTGCATGTGCGGGTGCGTGTGTATTGAATTATGGGTATTGGCACATGCGCGCATGACCGTCCCCGCTCCCCCCGCTTTTGGCACACAACAGCAAAAAGGTTAGCCATCACTGGTCTAGCCAGTGTAATGAGACTAACATAAATCCATGGCTGAATTTTGAAATAATAGAATTAACTTCCATGTCTGATCAGAAATCTCTTGGAAGGCTATGTAAATGGGTATTACATTCTTTGGGAAGGCCACAAAATTACATAACTGTTTCCTCCATTTTTTTTTAGAGTGATTTGTAAAACTCATCAAGACTCCATCCAACTCATGTTTCTACCATTTTTGATTCTCCAAATTATCTGGAATTTACATTTAGTTATGAGATTATTTCAAAAATAACTACGAAAAGACATAGTGGTTCTCACTAGGGGAGAGTTCTGTCTGAACCTATTCTTTGTTTACATTTTGTCCAGGATTTTTAAAAATCTCTACTATGATATTATAGTATTGACATCGAAATCAGAACCACATTGAAAAAAAACCTGAATAATAATAATAATAATAATAATAATAATAATAATAATAATAATAATAATAAACAACTTTATTGTCATTGTACGTGTGTATACACAGTATACCCATACAATGAAATTCACTTAACACCCAAAGACCAGGTCCAACACACAAAACAATCCCCAAACACACTCCCAACCACCACAATTTCCCACCCCTAAACCACCCAAACATCCACACAACAGACCAAGTAATACTGTCCAACATATACTTATATATGATCATTTGGAATATTTTGTACTGTTCACCATGACACTGTATGTTCATTATATTTATCCAAATATATTATATAATAATAGTATTATACCATCTTCTATTCTGGCCTCCTCTGTGTACATCAAAGAGTAACTGCATGTTGAAAAAAAAATATTGTACCATAGGCAGTCAGTAAAAAAGTCATGGGGGTGTGGGTGTTGTATTAGCCAACTTCAACCTGAATAATTCAGGAGTTTAATTTTAGGATACTCTGTCCTTATGTCTTTGCTGTATAAATACCACCCACATATTTTTATATGGAATATTAAGAAAGGACAAGGCTATCAATTTACTAGCAACATTTTTCCTCCTACTTACATATTCCATGGAATTTGTCAACACAAGTGTGAAACAGAGAGGAAAGAATTGATACTGAGCTAAATGTGGACATTCCCAGGCATGGAAGTATGGGCAGTCTCTGATAGTAAGGACACAGATGTTCTACTTTTGGCTGACTGTAACCATAGGAATTTTAAAATGTAACCATCAAACTTGCAGCAATTGTGAAATAAATATCTTTTTTTCAACTTCATTAGCTGGTTTTAGGCAAATTCTCTTGATCAATATGGTCTGATATTTATGATTCTATAAGAAGTTAAGCACAATTGTATGAAAAGTTATAAAATGTTAATACAGGAAGCAATTGCATAGGGAGGAACTTTGTACCGTAGTCTTTATCATGAAACCTGCAACATAAATGAATTAACAAATGAGATAATGAAATGAAATGAAATAGCATTAAGTTGATCAAGAGGTGTTGACCCACATATATAAGATACACATATATAAGATCTAGGGATGCAGCAGCTTTCATTTCAAGCATGGATACAGATGAAGTCAGAGTTTTGGACTTAAAAATGCTCAAACCTTTTTGCATAGGCAATCACTTCTACATATCTACATACATGTCAAGATCATCTTCCTTACTATCTACCATATCAGCAGACCCTTCAAGACATAGAAGCTGTGAATTAGTTGTTTTATAGTACACAATATAGAGCAGGGGTGGGTTCTACCGGTTTGCAACGGGAGCGCACATGCGCAGAAGCTTCTGTGCATGTGCAGATCATCAATTATGACATCTGGGTGGGTGGGTGGAGCCCCCCACTGCTTTTACTACCAGTTTGCAAGAACTGGACAGAACCGGGAACAATCTACCACTGATGTAGAGGAAAAAATACTGCTCTATCTCCTTTGCACTTGCACATATCTAGCTCATTGATTGCTCCTGAATATTTCAGTCTTTGCTTACTTGTTTAATGCAAAAAACACTCATCTAGCCACATTTTAATTGCTATCTTTCCCATATAAGTGCCAAGATTATTCCCTCATGACAGCCACCCACCTCAAATTGTAATTGTTGGTATATCCACGAATGCCCTTTGATTCACAAACCATATGTCTCTATAAACTCACTGTAACTTTCTAGCTTTAATAAAATGATATTTACATCCTCTCAAATTGTTGGCATGTCCTTAGATATTTTCCTCATAACAAGAGATAAGTCTTTTAAAACTCAAAATTCTGCAAAACACAAAAATCAAGCTATGTGGGTATCTATGCTTGAATCTTTAAATGTCAGCCTAAGGTTTAAATCTTAAGCATTCTGTCCTCTCAAATTAACATACCCTTCATCTTTATTTACTTAGCCTTTAGCTCAAAATGTACCTATCAGTGTTTATACACCAATATTTTCTAGTATAAACAGCTACAATTTCCACTTAGCAAGCTTCAGTCATAAGGCCAAAATCTTTTCCACACAAGTTTAGCAATCAACCAATCTCAAACATCTATGTGAACGATTGTGTTAGCCAAGAAGACGTGGTTTTCTACATGGTTAGTCTTGATGCCTTGTTAGTAAAAACAGCTATAAAACAGCAATGGTGCCAGGGAAGGGATTCTACTTATGCTATTGTTAGAAAAGTGGGATTGAAGGGATATTTATTTTTATTTTCTTTTAGAGATGAGAGAACTCTGTACCCTTTAAAACTGGATTGTGATATTGTATTGTGTGATATTCTATTAAGTGTGAGATTAATTAAATGTGAGATATTGTGTGGGATACTGTACATATGTGATATCATTGCTGTCTATGATAAGGAGAAACTGTTGACGAATCTTAAAATTATGTTGCTTCAATACATGTTATTTAGGGTGAAAGAAAATACTAATGTGAACTTTGAAAAGTTGCTGGATTGGTTGGGTTCGTTCCTCGGAACCTTGACAACTAAAATGAAAAGTTATATTTTGGATTAACTGTTTTTTTCCCTTGTTTTTGGATACTGTTTTTGGACACAGGGATGAGGATTTTAAATTCAAATTGATATCCTGACCCACTTATTAGGGAAGGGGGTGTATCTAGATACAATGCAAACTAAATGCATTTAGGAACCAATCTGGGTTGATCAGCAGGTCCAGAGGTTTTGTTTTCCCAGCTTTCTGAGTTGTGCTGGAGCCCATATTCAGGAAACCTCTCTTGGAGAATGTGGCTATTCTGTTCTGTGGTGTTTATAGTGTCTATTATATGTAGCTTTTTAGATGTTGATTGGAGTGTGTGGCTTATAGGGCCTTAGCTCTCATTTGCTTGTGCTGCCCAGCCCTTGCCTTTTAATACTTGATAGGCTGATGGTAAAGCAGCACTGCTGTTGACTGAGGAGGAGCCTGTTTCCCAGGCTTCAGTCACTCCCCTGGCTGTTTTTGTGCCTGCTTGTCTAACAATCTTAGTAACTGCAAACTTGAATGTGTGTCCTTGTTCATTGTAGTGTGATGCTACCAATGAGTTTGGGTCTCCTCATCTGACCGCTCACTTGTGTTCTTTCAATCTGGGGGTTAGCAATCTGGGAGTTAATTCAGTTTGATTTCCAGTAGTGCTGCTGCAGGTTTGATCAACCAACTATGTACAAAAGTTTATTATTGACAATGGAGGAGTGGGTTGGTGAAGATGATGGAAAAAGCAGGGATAGCTAATTTAACTTGTTTTCTTAGAGATAAAACCAATGGCTACATTTATTAGTGACTGCAACCCCCTTATGGACTTTTTGCTGGAAAAACTAGTCATTTTTAAAAAAATTTGATGACTAGAAACTGTAGATCAGTTTCTAGTTCCCAATGTGGGGCCCATGCCCCACAGGGGGCAATTTGATTTTCAATGGGAGCAATTTGTAACCTTGTTTAAACCAGGTTAATGGCCTTTTCGGCTTCCTCCATGTGAGTAGGAGTTCACTTTTTGAATAGTAAGAATTATATGTCACAGGGAGGGGCATCAGGATTTTAGAGATGCTTAGGTGGGGCATGGCCCAAAAAAGGTTGGGAACCATTGCTGTAGATTATAGAAAAATTGAAGTTATGATGTAACTTTAGAAAGAGAATAAAATATAAATGTACTTATAACTGCAACTAAGAAGATTGGAAATCACTTCTATATTACTTTTTCATTCTTTTCTTTCTTTTCTATTTCTTTATTTCTTTCTCACTTTCTTACTTCATTATTCTTTTTTTCCCCTTCAGCTCAGTTGTATGTTATCATTCTATTAAAAACTTTTTTAAAATAAAAATTAAAGAACACTATATATAAACAACAATAAATGTTCATTTTCAGTGCATTCTCATCCAGGCACCACAATCTGTGTGAATCTTGCATTTCTTTGCCATCTCATCTATTGTTTCAAGGATTCTTTTCCTTGTCACCAAACTTGAGAAGAGAAAAGAATCCTTTTGCACAACCAGCCAATATTTATGTCTACCTTGTGACTTACTGATTGCTGCAGTTTGGTGCTGATCACGTTTGAGAATTGGGAGCGGAAAAAAATAATAACAACCAGCAGTCATGCCCTGTTCAGGTTAGGCATTTTAAATTGATGCTGACTTGAGAAGTTTTCTGTAAGTTTTCTGTTTTCTTTGTTTAGAGGTGGAAAATGCTTACATTTTAGTCTAAATTCTGAAAAATTCTTTGCATGAACTTCATACCATCCTTAAAATCTCTTGGTTCATGTTCATTTACATGAACATCACCATTTCCAATTGTACACAAAAGGTGAAGTGTGGTCCATGCAATCAACAATTGCTCACAAACATAGCCAGACAAATTTCCAGATGTGGTATAAAATGGCAAATTTATTTTATTCTTTAGACATGAGAGAAGACAGGTGGATGAACCAAAAGTACATTGCTAAAACCAAGTGGTTCCTTGAAGCTTTGTGCAGTCTTAATCTATGAAGTAGCATACCTTGTGGTATTCCTTCATTTTCATGGCAGTGAAACTGACAATTAATGCTCATAATGCCTACCACGACCATTATGAACACTGTGGAACATTGGCCATTCTACTTGAATCACACAGATCTCACCATTCTGTATAAGCTTTTAACATTTTTTTTTCTCAATATAAACCAGATAACGCCAATCTCAGTGTAGTTAGATGCATACAATTAACTGATGTATACAATATTTAAATATGAGCCCTTTTTATCCCACAAGTTCTTCCCTCAATCATGCAGTATTCAGCTACCCACTAATTCACTCCTTTGATTGTATCCAGTCACCTTATCTTTGTCAGCAAAGTTTTTGTTTTAAAAATAATTCTGGTACCATCTGCTTATCCATATGTGCTAACATATTTCTGAGTGCTACTGTTCTGTACAGATTACATAGATAATACTACATACCCTGAATGCATTTTTGTCTGTAATTAGCATTTTATTGCAGCATTATATTGATCACAGGTAAATTGTTTCAATTTGTTGGGTTGTTTTGATTGCAATCAGACAAGTTGCTAGCAAGCAGTTTTGCTGCTAATAAATCCAGTTTCATTCTTCCTCTTTTATAGCAAACACATTATTTTAAAGGTCACCCTTGTCAACATAATAAAACAGATTTCCACCTAGCCAATGTAAAGCATCCTCCAAAGAATCTATCATTTGTTTACACTTGTCTGCTCCATCAGTTTCAATTACCGATTATGTCTTATTGCTCAACAGTAGTAGGTAGAGATACATCATGAGTCAAAAGAAGTTATTGAATAAATTTTGCATTTCTTTGGAAGTCTTCGAATATAGCAGAACTGCAGGTGTCTCTTCTCAGAACCAGGAGAATAAAGGAGGAGCTAAGTCTTATCCTAGACACCCAACTGTCATTGAAAAGGGCAGCTCCTTTGATGAATTATTCATCTTTTTTCCATAATGAGTAGTCGGACTTACCATATCAATTTTGTTTGTTGCCTCACCATTATCTATATCATTTATTAATACCAACACGAAAGTTGGTATGATTCAGTATAAAATAACGAATATAGTAATGCCATATGAGAAACCTGATTTTGATGCATTCTTATTATTGAATTTTGAAAGCACAGCATCACAGAACTTTTTTATCTCCATGCTTTAATGTGTTAGCAAAGCATAATAAATAATAACAAGAAAAATTTCAGTATAGGCAATAGATTGCTACAATAATCCATACAAAAAAAAAGGAAGTTTCTTTCAAGGTCATTATGGAAGATACAGGTCAAGCTATATCTAGTCATATCACAAATTTATGTATGCAATATTTAAGCTTTTCCCTCAAGGTTGTGATCATTATCACAATATCCTTTAAATCTCTTGCAAAAAAAACAACAACAACACCCTCTGCATTTGTTTGTTTGTTTGTTTTTTGGTATGGAATTTCCCCTAGCATATACACTTAGTTGGTTGGCTCATATGCTATTTCCCCAAATTGTACTTTTTGCATGCTACTTTCATAATGAAACGTTTCCAAATATATGCATTCTCTATGCAACTTTGACAGATATGAATATCATTGTAAGCAATTGCTGAACTGGAAAAAAAAATTAAATGGATGTGAATGGATTCAGAAATATATCAAAAAGTTATGAAGTCATCATGACTAAGACTAAAACTTCTTAGTCATGATGACTTCATAACTTTTTGCTGAAAGAGACATCCCCATTGCAGTATTTTGTTAAATCATCTCTAGAGGTAAATGTGTCAGAAGATAGAAACAAACCAGTATGACTGATGCAGGTCCTGTTCATTTGAGAAATAAAAGCAAAAAGATCAGGAAATGTGATCATCACACATTATAAGGTTTCTTGCCCAATTCTGAAGAGCAAACAGTACTTTTATGTCTGCTTATAAAAAGGCCAAGAAACTTTATGCATTAGTGTCCAGATAAAAAGCACTTTTATTTAACTTTCATGAAAAGCAAACAAAAACCTCAGAACAAACCATTGTTTTAAATAGCACAAGAAGGACATTTGCCCCTCATTTCTGAAATAATTATGATGTGGTAGAATTTAGAGTGCCTCCAAACCCTAATTTTGATTCTTGCTCACCTTCTTCACAGCATGAATTGTAGAAAAACAACAGTTTTACAGTGCTATTTATGTCATTATTATTGACACTATTGGAACTAGCCATACCTCATGTTATGAACTAACTTACTCCAAGTTTCATAAAATTCCAGGGTTGTGGTAGACAGATTCTTCTGGCTGCTAAAATGTACAGTGTCTATTGATTGGTATCATTCATAATTAGTACAATAGATAACAGATCAGATGGTATATAGCCTAAAATATAATGCAAATAAAAAAACCTGTATAATGCCCTGGGCAGATAGCAGAAATGAATGTTGCTGTAAAAAAATAATGCAGATAATCATTGGCTATTCTCCTTCTAGGCAATATGCCTAGAAAATTCACCCAAGTAGGATCTGGGAACAAAGGATAATTCTGTAACATAAGTTACTATGTACTGTAACTCACTTCTGACTTATTTAAAAGGGAAACTTGTTGCTATTTGGCAGCTTCTGAGCCCCCTCCTCTGTTATAGGAGTATGTTTTAATTGACAGTGTCTACATTTAAAGCTGGCAGTTTTAGTCTAGATCCATTGACCCATAGCCTATTAGCAAAATGTTTGAGTTAATGTGATAGGAATGTCCCATTATAAACAGCCCACTGCTTCCCTTTGGAAAGCAAAGAGAAGAACAGGCAACATGCCAATACTTGATTATCATGTTTAAAGTCCCATTACTTCAAGATAAAAATCAGGGCAATTCTTTTTTCATTAATTTGGTGTTATATAATATACTGACTTTAGAAATGTGGGTGATACCATGACTGGAATATTGTGTATTATTATCCCAACAGTGCAATTATGCTTATTTCAGCCTCATAAAGTATCTTTTCATGTATAACATATAAACATATATGTTTATAAGAGCTAAAATCCCATGGGACTTCCAGATTCAGTCAGACAGACATGCAGGCACTGGCCAATCAACCAGACCTAGTGATAGTTAACAAGGACCAGAAGACAGCAGTGATGAAAGATGTAGCAGTCCCAAGTGACAGCAACCTCCGGAAAAAAAGAGTATGAGAAGCTGGAGAAGTACTAAGGCCTGAATGATGAACTTGAAAGAATGTGTATCAGTGATGGTGACTCCTAAACTGGGAAGGGGGCTCCCACAGATTCCAGGAACAACATTAGACTTCTCTGTCCAGAAGACTGCAATGCTATGAACAGCTAAGATATTGCAGAGAATTCCTTTCATCCATACTCAGCCTATGAAACTCTTCTGCAGAAAGTTCGTTTTTTTAGACTACATTTTTAGAATATTTTCATTAAAAAAATCAAACCCTTGAGACTTGAGAAGTTACATTGTTCCTTCTGCAGGGAAATGCTGGCATATGAATGATTGCTAATAAATAGTAATTTGGAATATTTTTGTTTTTTATTTTATTGTTGTATCACTCATCGGAGAGTACTAAGACTGGAGTGCTATCTAAGTATTAAGCTAAATTAAATATTAAATATAAATATACATTCTGGACATAAACTGTTTTCACTCCTTCCCTTGGGACAGCGCTATAGGTTGACTCAGCCTTCCCTCCTGAGTTCGGTAAAATGAGGACCCAGATTGTTGGGGGCAATATCCTGACTCTGTAAACCACTTAGAGAGAGCTGTAAAGCACTGTGAAGCAGTATTGTGCTATTGCTATTGCTATAGGACATTTCATGCCAAAATAAATAGTTTTTTTCCCTCATGCCATCACTCTGCTAAACACCTAATTCTCACAGTGCTGTGTAATGTCTGTATGTAATTTACCCATGTAGTATGGTTGTGATATTATTATTTATCCTGCTTAATATTTTCTTTACTCTGCCTCTTATTGGTATTATGATTATCATAATTCTGTTGCTTTGAATGTACACAGAGAGATTTTGCATCAGAGACAATTTCTTGTGTGTCTAATCACACTTGGCCAGATAAAGTTTCAATTCAGTTCAATTCTATGAATAACATAACTATGTTCATTTAAGGAAATAGGAGTCATGCTAAATAAATACCGCTATTGGGTAACTTGGATTGAAAAAAGAATGACTGACCCGAAGATACTAGGGAACTTCCATATTTTAGAGAAGACTAGAATTTGGGTTTCCTCATCCAGCCAAACATGTTAGTGAATATACCTAATGGCTCCCACATCTGTTTTGTGACTTATACCCTATCACTATGAAGAATATAGCGGACAGCTGGTCTTTTGATCTGGGCAATGAACAAGCTATTTCAAATGTGAATTGTGATTTTGAATGTTGAATACAAATCAAACCTTGACCGAGTCACCCACCACAATAAAAATCTTCAGAATTCTGAGAATTATTTTATCAAGAAAAAGCTCAGGAGGAAAAAAAAAAGTGATTCTAGTATAATTGTCACCAATTACTAAGTAATATTATTTTGTTTGGTTCACTTGTCCATTTTGATCTACCTCCAGGATCTGTATTCTGTCTGTCTCAGTAAGAAAACTTCAAAGAAGAAAAATCTGAAGTTGCAATTGCTTTTGCTCCCTTCAGCTGCTGCTCATTTTTTATCCCAAATCCTTCCTAAGATCCTTACCCAATTTAGATGTTAGATTTCTTTTTAAGGATTCTTAAGCTTAGGTTTTGCTGTACATTTGTAGAAGTGATCACAGAAATATTTTTCAGTGTGAAACTGAAGAGAGAGAGGGAGGGAGGGAAGGAGGTAGAGGGAGGGAGGGAGGGAGGGAGGAGAGAGAGGGAGGGAGGGAAGGAGGGAGGGAGGGAGGGAGGGAGGGAGGGAGAGAGAGAGAGAGAGAGAGAGAGAGAGAGAGAGAGAGAGAGAGAGAGAGAGAGAGAGATTCTTTTGATGATCATTAGAAATGGCAATGTGGCACATAAATGGAGGTAGTTCAATCTATTTAAAGCCAAACCTCTACATAATAAACATGGCTAGTCATCTATCAGGAACAGAAAAATACATTGCTAGGTCACCACTATGTTTTAAAGACAAGGTGGCACAAAGCCAAACAAATACTAGGTTAGACAATGCAATAACAACAGTTTCCCTAAATAAGCCTGTTATTTTTAGTGCCAAAAGTCACACAAGTTTCTGAAAAACATGCACTATATTTTTTCCTTCTGTATGATTTTCTTAATAGCCAGCCCCATGAAGACATAACAGCCTTACGCCAACTATAAATTTACTCACTATGTAACTAAAAGTCTTCATCAAAATGTGCAATTTTTTAAAGAATGCCATTACTGAAGATATGTTTGAAGAATGAATTGATGTGTTTCCACGGAGGCCTGGAGGTTTCCTTAACTAGTAATTTCTACGCTTTTAAGGATTTGAGTGGGCAGGGTTATTGCTGTGACACATTATTCGTTAAGAAAAAGAAATAATTTTAATGCAAATGCATTTCTACCAAAGACATGGTATGAGGAATGATGCTTTAACCTCATTGTCATAGTATTTCTGGAAGAAGACTGGATGGGATAATAGAATCAGGAAGTTGCTGAGACATTTAAAGGATTGATGACATAGAGGGGGTAATTTTCCAGATCCCATTTAAAATCTTTTAATTAAAGTCTATATTTTTGAGTATGAACGGATCAATGAGTCTTTTTTTTTTCTAGCTTTATTAAGACTACAGGTATCAGTCTGAAATCCAGTGCATCCATGTTCCTCCTTCTCCCCTCGTCTCCTCTCTCCTCCCCTTCCCTCCTCAAAATAGTTTTGCACAATTTCTCATAATATAGGCACTTCGCATGTTATTTTTTTCTTTGTAACTGAATCATAAAAGTGGGTGAAATGGGCATTCTAAAGGATAACTGATATATGATGCAAACCTTTGTCTGGAACTACTCAGTTTATTTACGGAAAATGTAGGCTGGCCAAATTTTTTGAGGCAGTTTGGAGCAAGAATTTGAACAGGTTACAGGAGTGTCTTAAATCTTCAGGCGAGGCAAAAACAGAACAATATGAAGGCAGCAAACTTCATTCTAGTCCCTTTGGATAAACATGGTCCAGTTTCCTTTAATTCAGGTTTGCACAATATTTTCAGCAAAAAGAACCACAATTGGATTTCAGTATTGTGCTTGGTGCTACAACCCAAAGGACTTTAACGAGATATAACTCTTATTCTAACAAATAGTTTAATAAGTTAATGTAATAATTTAATAAATAAACTGACCCATATGTTATGTATGTATCTATTTTGTGCGGGAAATTCAAATGCCCTGTGAATTGTGATTGGTTAACGGTTGCCCCTGAAAAGTATATAAAGAGGGCTGTTGCCTGTGTTCCTTTGCTGAAGTCTCACCCTGAATTAAAGAGCTGTTGTCACTAGCCTGCTTGTGCCTCTCGTTATTCCCGCGCTACAACATTGGCGATGAAGGTGGGATTGAGGCCACAAGAGGCAACCCAAAAAGAGCTCTGAGTTTCAGCCAGGGTGACGAGTGAACACGGAGACACGGCAATGTCTGCCTACATTCCGCCAAAACCCTTCGATCCGACCCGAGAGAAGTGGGGATCGTATCTGACCAGGATTGAGTGTTCCCAAGTGAGATGCAAGGGCTCTCCGCGAACCGAAAAAGAGCCCTATTCTTAAGCCACTGCGGCCCAGACATATTTGAGATGGCCGAGTCCCTCTGCGAGCCAACCCCAGTCCAGACGGTTTCCTGGGACGTCCTCCAAGCAAACCTGAGAGCCCACTACGCTCCAGTTCCTTCGAAATTTGTACAGCGCTACGAGCTCCGACAACGTGTACAAAGGGAAGGAGAACTGGTCAGCGCATATGTGGTGGCCCTTCGAAAAGCCGCAACGCATTGAGACTACAGAGATTTAGACAACGCGCTACTCGAGCAATTGATTTGTGGCGTTAGAGACACTCATTTACAGAGGCGCCTTCTGGCGAAGCCAGATTTAACGTTAGCCGGCGCGCTCGACGAAGCCAGGGCACACGAAGCATCCCCGAAGGCTTCTGAAGCACTACAATGGCCACTGCCAAGCAAAGACGGCCCTAAAACAGCCCCCGTCCACAGAGAGGAGGCACGAACCAGCACGGAGGAAGTGTCAGATGAAGACGTCTTCCACACAGAAAAGAAAAAAAGCGAGCAAAGCTGCCGCCACGAGAACTGTCCTAGCTGTGGCGGGGATCATGAGAGACAATCCTGCAAATACCGAGACGCCGTTTGCAGGCGTTGTGAAAAGAAAGGCCACCTAGCACAAGTTTGTAGAGCTCAATTTCTGTGTAGTCACAAGCCACGTGACTACTGCGACCAACCAGAACCGGCTCGTTCAAAACAGCCAATCAGAGATGACAGCGCGAGAAAACGGCACGAGATTCAAAAGCAGGAGACCTACAGCATGAGAATCGGCCAAGCTAGCACAACCGACAATGAGAAAGTCTACACGAAAGTAGAAATCGAAGGCAGACCGTGCAAAATGGAAATCGACACTGGGTCTACCCTGTCTATCATGTCCTGGACTACTCTCAAAGCACTCCTGCCTAAGATCCAGAAAACCTAGCTGTTACTACAAAGAGTTCGCCTCCTTGACTACCAAGGAAACCGAGTTCCTGTGGAAGCGTGGGCATGTTCCGGTTCACCTACGGTGAGTTCCAGAAAGAACTGCCCCTGACCATCGTCAGCAAGCCGCTACCAAGTCTCCTGGGCATGGCGTGGTTCCAAGCCCTTGGCATGGGCTTCACGGGAGTCCACAGCATCGGCGGGCCATCACTCAAAAAAAACCTCCTTCACGAGTTTCGGGACGTTTTTGAGGAGACTCTAGGCAAGTACGTGGGGACCCCTATCTCCTTTAATTTAGACCCCAACGTGGCCCAAATCAGACTAAAAGCGAGATGGGTTCCATTCGCTTTAAAGCCCAAAATTGATGCGGAGCTCGACAAACTAATCAGACAAGGGGTATTGGTTCCCGTAGATCATGCCAAGTGGGAAACCCCAATAGTCACGCCAGTTAAATCAGACGGATCAATCAGAATCTGCGCTGACTATAAATGTACGATCAATAAGGCGTTGCAGCAGAGCACCTATCCCGTTCTGATCGTCCACCATCTACTACACTCCCTGGGGCCTGGCAAGCTATTCGCAAAATTAGACCTTGCGCAGGCATACCAGCAGCTGCCAGTAGATGATGCTACAGCAGAAGTGCAGACCATAGTAACTCACAGAGGTGTCTTTAAATGCACCAGACTATAGTTCAGGGTTAGCATCGCCACGGGGCTCTTTCACCTGCACCTTCTACAGGGCCTCCCTGGAGTCGTCCCGTATTTCGATGACGTCTTAATTAGTGGCCAGGACAAAACACAGTTTGGGAATAGGGTTAGACAAGTCCTAACCAGATTCAGAGAAGCGGGGCTGAAACTTAAGAAGTCCAAATGCAAAATAGCGGTCCCCTCCGTGGAATTTTTGGGTTACAGAATCGACGGCACAGGCATTCACCCAACGGAAAGCAAAGTCAGGGCCATTCAGAATGCGCCCACCCCCAAATCGAAGCCTGAATTGCAGGCTTTCTTGGGCCTACTTAACTTCTATACGATGTTTCTAAAAGACAAGGCCACCATTGCAGAGCCACTGCACAGGCTCCTTGGAAAAAACGTGCCCTGGGTGTGGGGCAAATCAGAAGCGGCTGCATTTAGAGCAGTTAAAAAACTTCTGTCCGAAGACAGTTTCCTCATCCAATACAACTGAGAACTACCTCTAGTACTTGTTTGTGATGCTTCCCCTTTTGGCGTGGGCGCTGTGTTGAGCCATAGACTGCCAAATGGGTTAGAGGCGCCCATTGCCTATTACTCTCGCACTTTATCTAGTGCTGAAAGAAATTACAGCCAGCTGGACAGGGAGGCTTTAGCGGCTACAGCTGGGGTCAAAAAATTTCACAAGTATTTGTTTGGTCGGACCTTTGAACTTGTTATGGACCATCAGCCTCTTTTGGGACTTTTGGCTGGCGACAAACTGACCCCGGCTGCCCTCTCCCCCCGGATGACCAGATGGTCCATCTTCCTGGCTGCCTATTCCTACAGACTGCTCCACCGACCGGGCCGAAACCTGGGCCATGCTGACGCCCTCAGCCAATACCCCTTGCCCAAATTGTTAGAAAACCCGACTCCAGAGGCCCCTGTCTTGCTCATTGATGCCATATCCCTGGGCCCCATTTCTTCAAGCGAAGTGGCGAAGGCCTCTGCCAGGGACTCTGTGTTGCACACCGTAATGGGTTGGGTGATGCGGGGTTGGCCTACTAAGGTGGACAGTGGGGACTTTCAATTGTATTTCAACAAAAAAAATGAACTGTCAATGTTGGGGGGTTGTCTGTTGTGGGGAGACAGGGTGGTCATTCCTTCTCGGTTAAGGCACAGAGTTTTGGAACTACTGCACGAGGGACACCCTGGTATTATTCGTATGAAAGGCTTAGCTCGAAGCTATGTGTGGTGGCCGCATCTCAACCAAGACATCACTGAGTGGGTGGGGAAGTGCAGGCCCTGCCAGGAGTCCCGCCCAGATCCCCCTATAGCTCCCGTTAGGGAATGGGAAAAACCGAAGGGACTGTGGGGAAGAATTCACATCGATTTCGCAGGCCCGTTCCACGGCCAGAATTTCCTTATTATTGTAGACACTTTTTCTAAATGGCTAGAGATTGCTTTGATGCCCTCGACAACTTCTGAGGCCGTAATTAAAGTCCTCAGAAAACTCTTTGTAACTCATGGCCTGCCAGACACCCTGGTATCAGATAATGGGCCCCAATTCACCGCGACCCAATTCGAGGGCTACCTGGCCGAGTTAGGCATACGACATGCATTATCTGCTCCTTTTCATCTGGCTTCGAATGGCCTTGTAGAGAGATTTGTAAGAACGGCCAAGGAAGCACTATCCCGGCTAGATGCAGGTGATTGGCAAGCTAGGATAGACCAATTCTTAGCAATTCAACATGCAACCCCGTGCCCGACCTCAGGGCGCAGTCCAGCAGAGCTCTTAATGGGCCGTAAGCTAAGGTGCATTCTCGATCGCCTACACCCCAATTACTCCTCCGAAACTTACAAGGGGGAAGGGAGAGAGTTAAGACAATTCCAAATTGGAACCCCGGTCTTCGCCAGAAATTACACAAATGGGCCACTATGGGTTGAGGGAAATATCGTAGGAATCACCGGTCCAAAATCATACACCATAGATATAAGGTATGGTAAAATTTGGAGAAGACACATAGACCAATTACGTAGACACTTGCAACAAGAGAACTCCAACACAGAAAAGCCTAACTTCCAAAGTTTTCCTGACACAGCTACCTCAAGCCCGAGTAAGCCAGAATACTTATCTGGCAAGCCAGAGTTCCAGCGCCGCCCCAGCGAGTCAACACTCCCAGCTGGGGATAACCACGCCTCCGGAGAAATCCAGGAGGTTCCATTGGCAGAGCCAGGAGAGACGGGAGATCCCTCCGACCAGCTTGACACCTCTCCAGCAACTGAACTGCGAAGGTCAACCAGAGTAAAGACACGCCCTGGTCACTTGCATGATTTTGTATGTAAATATGTAAATAGATAGGATAAGTGCCTTCTGGGAGTGGAGGGGTGTTATGTATGTATCTATTTTGTGCGGGAAATTCAAATGCCCTGTGAATTGTGATTGGTTAACGGTTGCCCCTGAAAAGTATATAAAGAGGGTTGTTGCCTGTGTTCCTTTGCTGAAGTCTCACCCTGAATTAAAGAGCTGTTGTCACTAGCCTGCTTGTGCCTCTCGTTATTCCCGCACTACAACACCATACATTTTTTTGTTCCATTATTATCGCTTGACAACTTTTAAAGGCACTTTGTTGGACTGAACCAAAGACCCTAGGAATGGTTTTGGAGCTCCAGAATATAGATATATCTTTACTGTATTGAGAAACATTCATCAGTGTAGAATACATTGATTCATTCAGTGGTTTTGTATCAGCCAAAAATTTTAAAACTATTCCTCTAAATAGTTTTTAGTGAAAGATTGGTGAAGAAATAGTGGTGTGGGCCTCTTTCCCCCTTTTGCATATAACTGATATAATCTGGGACAGAAAAGTTTCCTCAGCCAGCTGAGGCAGTGTATGTTGGCAAGATTTGTATTGTAAATTATTCTTCCTTTTGAGACTTTCATCTGTATTCTTTCTTGTAATCATTAAGATAAGGAAGACAGGAGTTGCTTCTTATACCGGTTAAGGAAAGGGAACAGTAACTGTCCCAAAGGTGCTTTCTTTCAAAAGGCAATTAAACTTTCTTGTTTTGTTCAAAGACATTTTTCTTTTCATCCAAGAAACTTCTTCAGTTATGACTGAATGATGGAGAATGGAAGGATTTATTGCAGTCATCTGGTCAAAATCCTTCCATTCTCCACCATTCAGTCAGAACTGAAGAAGCTTCTTGGATGAGAAACCAATCGCTCCAAGCAAAACAAGAAAGTCCAGTTGCCTTTTGTAAAAAAGCACCTTTGGAACAAACATGACCTAGATAAGGGAATCTCCATAGGAACAGGAACAATAACTGCATACTACAAACAATGTTTAATATAAAATAATGTTAGCAAAGACTCAACTACAGTAGAACCTCTGATCACAACCATAATTAATTCCATAACTTTGGTCACAAACCAATTTGGTTGTGACCTGAACCTAATTTTGGAAATTTGGCACTTACAAAAAAAAAAAAAAAGTCATGGAAGGGGAAATTGGCCGGGGGGGGGGAAGTGAATTTTTTGGTTGGAACCCAATTTGGTCGTGGTCAGAAGCGTTCGTGACCAGAGATTCTACTGTATCTGAGTTCCCAAGTTGTTGAGAAAATATGCCATCAGGTCATCACCACATGTTGCCTGCCAGAGATGATATCTTTCTAAAAATATCCCTGGCAGAACTTCAACTATCTGAAATTGTGACCGTCATTTATAAAATATAGCAGCAAGCCATCTCCAGGAATTATTATTTATATTCGTTATTCCTTAAGAAAAGTATAATAAAGTTGCAAAAGCGCACAGTCTGAACCTTGGGAAAGACCAGAGTCCTAGGAAGGTGCTGCAGTTGTCAGACAGCTTCATTGGATCTATCTGCAACCATGTCTAGCAAGCTGAAAAGACACAGATTGGTATATCAGCTAGTACTGGTATATCCTGATAATTTCCCTAATGTTTATTCAAGATCCTTTTTTTTTTTGGCATTTTATCCTGATTGAAGCCTATTATTTCTGAATCCTTAAAAAAATAAGTCCTTGATTGGCCCACCTTACAATGGCTCAAAAGCATGGGACTTCAGTCACATTTGCTTGATAGCTAAAAATTATAGGCTATCGATATACTTTATTGAGGAAAGATGTATTTCTTAGGAACTGAATATGAAATTCCCCTTTCTATCTCTGTTTTTCTGCATTAAGCTCCTATTCATTTAAAGATATACATTGGGCAAAACCTGGCTCATTGGAGGGCTGCCAAAAGTTATACCAAATGTCTTACTAAGCATGTATTATTTTTCATTTGTAGGACTAAGCACATGTCTACTTACACATAGAACAATTCTGCTGGTTCTGAAAGGATTAAACAATTCAATGGAACAAGAAAACAATATTTCAATGTAAAAAATGGTGATGAAAGTTGATGTTCCCATAAAAAATATGTCTTTCCCACTGAAGCACAGAAGAAACTTTTCCAACAAAGAAATTAGTGATGATGAGATCTGGAAGGAGTCTGTCACTAAACTTATTTTCCTACATAATTTGCTTTGCTTTATCATAACTTTTCCAGAGTTTTTTCCCCCCAGAATTCTATTGTAAATCAGATTGATATATCACCCGCATATTTCCATTAAATTAGGAATTTGCTATACTTTGGATTCAAAGCCAGATAATGTGCTTCAAGGGGAATGTGTTCATGACATCCTTCATTTCATCATTTTTTTTCCTTTTTAGATGTATTATTTGCTTAAGTTGTACACCACCCAGAGTCACACTGTTTGAGTTGAGTGGCCTCATAAATCTTATAAAGAAATTCTTGGTTCAGCCTAACTCCTGCTCTTTCCAATGAACAATTCAATATGGGTCACATAAGATAACATTTCTCAAGTCAGCTCTATTAAGGTACTTTGGAATGTAGCTGCAATTTTCAGACTCTTGTGGAACTACTTCGAAGCTTTTTTCTCATAAAATCTATTTCCTTACATCTTGTTGTAAGGGGCTGTGGATCTCATGGACATGGCAATGAAGCCTCAGGAAGCTTGCCCAAAACAGACATTTAAAGAGACTCCCACAGTCAAGTGCTGGTTTGGATCAACTTGATCTGCTCCACAGAATACAGTGATAAGGAAGAAGCACCAAAGCCTCTCCTGACTTATCTGTACATACAAAGACACATTCAAACTCTTGGCAACTTGTCATAAAACTCTATATGTGTCCTGATGTAACATAATTTTGGATCTAGTTCATCTAATATTTGTATATTTCTTTTTCAAAACTGGGAGTGCAGTGACTGCTGTAATCACTCATAGCCAACTTATTGCCATGTATAAATCAGGAAAAGATTTCATAGAATCAGAGAGGAAAGAGGCATTTCAGCCATTAACCCATCTTCTACTCAATGAATTCAAGGCACACGGTTGTTTGGATATACAGTAGTTTAAATGCATTCAGGGACAGTGAAATTGGTACTAGTTTTAAGCTGTTCGAAAATATTTTTGCTAATATTTGCCTTGCAGCTCAGTATGGTTTTATTTTAAATTTCAGATATCTGAGGAGCGCTTCATTTAAAAAAAAAGAAGCAAAAAAAAAATATCCAACAACCACTGGCTAAATACTCTAAAATAAAGAAGCACTATGATATTCTATGATTTTAGCATCCAAGAAATAGTTTATAAATTGATGCTGACCTGTGTTATGATACTAGAGCCTTTTCACTCTATTGCATTATTATTAGTTGTACCTTGACTTAACTAACTATTTAAAATCTATATAACCTCAAGCACGTGAAACTATTATGACATAAAAGAATCTATGTTAACATTTCAGTGTGTTTTGTTTTACCCCCAGGAAGGAAATGAAAGAAAAATAAATATGGGAGAAACAACATATCCTTGAGTTTCATTTTCTCTGCCTTGCAATGTGCTTTATTTTATTCTTTGCTTCATTTCTGATTTCCTGTGGATTCCTTCTTCCTTTCCTCCCTCCCATGAGAATTGGACACACCACAGAGTAGTAAGATTGTACACAATGTTTTATTGCAACACATACCTTCTCTAACCTGCTCTGGGTCAACTCTACCCATGTAGAGCTTTTCAAATTGATGTTTCCACATCAACATGTCTTTAATATTTACTTCTTTCATACTTATTATTTTACTACTCATTTCAAAAAAATATCTCAGCCTTTAAAGTGACATAAAACATTTGCCCTTTTCCAAACATTCTTAGATAGTAGGAATGAGGTACTGTTTTGGTGTGTTCCTTTTTCTAGTAACTATTGTGCTTCAAGCAAATTTCCAGGCAGTGCTCCCATCAGGATATGCTATGGTTCTGTCAACTGAATAAAAGTTTGCTTGTCTGCTTGTAATAGTTGCTAATCTTCAGAGGTCACCTTAGATTCCCTTTCTGTGTGCCATTTCCTATCACTCTCCTCCAACACTCCCTCCCCATTCTATCCCAGCATCTATTTTTGTAGGCTAAGGATTTCAGTAGGGTGAAGCTATCTCTGGATGTCAGAATGTCCTTGAAAATGCCAGGGTGTGGCTGTTTGTGAGTAAACAAATATATGAAAGTATGATAGCAGTATTTGAAGGGCTGCCACGAAGAAGAGGAGGTCAACTTATTTTCCAAAGCACCAGAGTGCAGGACAAGAAACAATGGATGGAAATTAATCAAGGAGAGAAGCAACCTGGAATTAAGGAGAAACTCCCTAACAATGAGGTCAATTAATCAGTGGAACATCTTGCCTTCAGAAGTTATGGGTGCTTCATCACTGGAGCTTTTTAAGAAGAGACTAGACAGCCACTTGCCTGAAATGGTATAGGGGACTGGACTAGAAGACCTCCTTCTGGATTCTATTCTATTCTATTCTATTCTATTCTATTCTATTCTATTCTATTCTATTCTATTCTATTCTATTCTATTCTATTCTATTCTGCAAGTAGGGACGAGACACATTTCTACCTGGCTGCAACTGATTTTCCAAAGCACAAGCAGCAACCCACAAATTCATTCCTCAGACCTACTTTCCTTCTTTTCTTCCCTCCCTTCCCTTCTTTTTTAAATATAATTCAGCTGTCCTGCTTAGTTTTTATTCCCTATTGTCTGCTACATGAAAAGCTTTGCTTTTTCTCCCTAGTTTCATTCAGTAGCTTTTCTAGTAGCTTTTTATTTGTGTTTTTATTCTCATTTTGCTCCAATACTATTATTTCATCCTTTCAGCATGATGCTTGGGGTTTTTGGTTCACAAGCATTTTCTAATTTCTTTCAGGCTCACTGGGAGGGGACAGTGATCAAAGCAAACAACAAATGTGCATGAGAATGCATATTTGTATTGTGCACTTCTGAGTCCCATTTGTTACCCCCTGCTTTGCATGTTGGTCCATATCTGATTGGTTGCCTACACAATTTTTTACCCCATAAACTATATGTGGCATCTAATTCTCTCCATCACTTAATGTCTATTATCTCACATTTCCATTAAAAATACATCAGTTGGAGAGAAAACAAATGGGACTGATTTGCTTACAAAGTAATGGATTCCACTTGTATTATGCAGCTCAGCTTCAATACCAAGCATCTTCATTATGTTTAGCTGTTGTTCTGTAAAGGACCAGCTTCTACATTTTATAATGTTTCTTTTAAAGAAATTAAGAAACTATTAACTATCAGTTGAGTGTTTGATTTGCTTGAAAATAAGTCCCATTTATCTCATGAGATTTTCTCCTAGCCAAGAACATGCAGGATCCCAGCCTGATGGTTTATCTTGTTTAACACTCTGTTTCCCACAGTTGCAGATCATGCTTATTTTATATTCATTTATTCAGCAATCTCAAAGAAGTTCATATTATAAAATATATAATAAAAAAATAAAAACAATCCACAAAATTGTTAAACGAATATTAATGTTTCCTGCACATGTGATATTAAAGGTACACCTCTGTTCAAGCAACCATGGCTTGACACGCCTAATTTGAAGAACTATTGACCAGTTTCCAACTTACTTTTTGTAGTGAAAATTGTAATAGGAACTAGAGAGTAGAAGTCAGACTCTCTTTATCTTCTTGATCTCTTAGTTGTCTTTAAGACAACTGATTATGGTACCTTTCACGACCACTCCCAGAAAATGAGATGGTATGATAGTTCGCCTCCCTCTAGGACTATTTCAGATGTTGTGAGAAGTAATAGAGTCAGGAAGTTCCTCATTGTGAAGTTCTTTAGGGATCAACTCTCTTTACTATTTGATATCCACATGAAGCCACTGAGAGAGGCTATCCAGCAGCACAGAATGAGATATCTTAAGTATGCTGATAAAACTCAGCTGTACAACTGTGCTCAAAGTCCTATCCCAGTGCCTGGAGGCTATTGGTGTCTAGATGTGAAAGAACAGACTCAGGCTCACTCCTTGCAAGATGGAGTGCTATGGTTTCAGGGGCCAACAATTTTATTTTATTTTATTTTATTTTATTTTATTTTATTTTATTTTATTTTATTTTATTTTATTTTATTTTATTTTATTTTATTTTATTTTATTTTATTATTTTATTTTATTTTATTTTATTTTATTTTATTTTATTTTATTTTATTTTTTTATTTTATTTTATTTTATTTTATTTTATTTTATTTTATTTTATTTTATTTTATTTTATTTTATTGGATTTCTATACTGCCCTACTCCCGAAGGACTCAGGGTGGTGAACAGCCATAAGATAAAACACATAAATACAAAAATTTAAAATAGAATAAAAACGAATTAAATAATTTGGCTGAAACAAATTTAAAATACCCAATAATTTAAAAACAAATTAAAATTTACATTTAAAAGGGGAGAAGATTTAGGCCAGGCTAGTCCACATTGGTTCTGGCCCAGGTTCTAGGCAGGGTTGCAATTCTCTAGTCCATAATCTGGGTGTGTTCCTGGACTCACAGCTGCTGTTCAATGAATAAGTGGCCAAGAACTAGGGCATTTTAAATGTCTACCCATGTCATATATTGTAGAACAGTATTATCCTATCATCACAGTAGCGACAGTTCTTACAGTCTTGCGCCACCACTGAATCATGGTTGCACAGTGGTTAGAATGAAGTACTACTCTGGTACCTTTGCTGCCAAATTGCTAGAGGCTTGCAGTTTGGCAGTTCGATTCTCGTTGGCTCAAGTTTGACTCAGCCTTCCATCCTTCTGAGCTTGGTAAAATGAGGATCCAGATTGTTGGGGACAATCTGCTGACTCTGTAAACTGCTTAGAGGGGGCTGTAAAGTACTGTGAAGTGGTATATAAGTCTAAGTGCTATTGCTATTATGAAATTTTGAGAAATTCTCAAGCTTCCTGGATATCCTAGAGAGCCTTTTGGGAGTAAGATACTTTTCCTACAGGTGTTATTCTTTAATTTTAATGTTGCCCAGAACATCAAGATGAGACTGTTAATATCATCTTTTTTATTGTTTTGTTATGAAAGAGAATGTTCTCTGCTTATGTTTTATATAACTTCAAGATATGGTCTATATTTGTGAAGATTGGTCATGAAGAGTCCCATTTTACTTAAAATGATATACAAGGAAGGACACAAAAGTATATGTGGTAGAATATTGCTGTGTGATGAATACCTTGGGCGTCTCCCGGTCATTATGACAGACATCTGGTTTATAGATGTTGTTACACCTCATTATGAACCACGGTGGCACAGTGATTAGAGTGCAGTACTGCAGGCTACTTCTGCTGCCTGCTGGCTGCCTGCAATTTGGCAGTTCAAATCTCACCAGGCTCAAGGCTGACTCAGCCTCTGTCCTTCGGTGGATAAAATGAGGACCCAAATGGTTGGAGGCAATATGCTGACTCTGTAAACTGCTTAGAGAGGGCTGTAAAGCATTGTAAATCTGTATATAAGTCTAAATATTATTGCTATTGCTATCTACTTTTAATATTCTTCCTATCTTGTGTTGTACAAATTTTTTAAATTCTGTATGTCCTATAGAAAGAAAAAAAAGTTTAACTGAAATTATATACTCTCTTATTAAGGAAAAGATAATTTCCAAAGTCATATCTAAAAACTGAGCAATTATAGTTTTTATCAACTAACAAAATTCTCCATAGTTAGCAGAAGTCTTGTTTCAGATTCATTCAATTTAAAATGAATTAATGCTGAAATGGAAGAGGAGAAGGAAATATTTATTTAGGAGATAGGCAATGCAAACTTAAGCATGAATAAATAGAAGTCAGTTTTATTCAGTCTCAGTAGGAAGTGTTACCAATAAAGCAGGGGTGGGTTCTATTTACCTTTACTACTGGTTCGCAGTGGTGCCACATGGGCGCGCATGCGCAGAAGCAATTTGATGATGTCGGGGTTGGTGGGTGGAGCCTCCTGCCGGTTTTACTACCGGTTCTATAGAACCGGTGTGAACCAGGGGCAACCCACCACTTCAATAAAGGAGATTATTTGTAGTTTAGGATTGAAATGAGGGGTCTTTGGTGCTTTCTGAACTTAGTCGTTTTCATGCAGATGTTTCATTACCCAAACTGGATAACATCATCAGTGCTCCTGGGGTTTCTCTCAATCTATATTCTAGTGGCTTGCCCTGTCAGTGTTGGAAGGGGTGGTTTTAGAGATTCTTTGGTTGGGCTGTTTACTGTTGGCTTGTTTGGCAGTTACTTGATTGGGGTATTGTTTACTTGATTGTTAGTCTGATTTTAATCTTGGAGTTAATCTATGCTCAACTGAGTGCTGATTGCTGGTGGGCAAGTGCTTAGTCGTTTTGTTCCCTTTTTGACTTGTTGATTGTCTCTTTTGTATTGTAGGATGTATTCCCAATGCAAGTATGCAAAAGACTGCAAACTAAAATAGAAAGACAACAAGAGTTGTAGAAGAGAAGCAGCACTAACTTGGTAGGAATGGGGGAAGCAAACTATGTTTTCCTTATTGGGGTGGATTCCTTTAGAATTCTCACCTTTCAAGGTGAGATGGGCTGCAAATAAGCCTTATAAATAAAACCAACCTTTTAAAAGAAAGAGCTGAAATATGATTAAGGTTCCCATGCAGCAAATTATCAGTGTGGTGTGTGGATCCTCACTATGGCTGCTGATATAATTAATGGTGTAAAATGTCCAGATTTAAAATAATAATTCATTTCTGTTTAACAATGCATTTTCTCATTGCTATGAATCATGTCTAGTCATGCATCATGGAAAATCTTTCGGTTTGTCTGAAGAAAAAAAAAATCTTAACTGATGGAGTTAGCAAATGTGTTAATAGGATTCTTATATTGACACTATATATACTGAAATACCAATTTTAGGACAAGTATTTTATTGAGATATTTACATAAAAGTAAATCTTCATTAAAATGAAATTCTCTAGTCAGACTTAAGATCTACTTTCACACCAGGAAGAAGTAATTACTTGGTCAAGGTAGTCTCATAATTATTGTACAACAGTGCCAGCTAACTTCCTCTAGTAAAATCTGTTTATTTCAATTCAAATAAATGTAACTATAATACCACTTATATTGCAAGATATGGTTCTGAAAGCAATTTTCTTTATTTGCTTCAACAGTCCGTCTGCTTGACATGATTGAATATAAAGGGTAAGCTCCATTCTAACTAAATTCAAAACATTTGACATTTTTTAATTTCATTTTTAAGGCCAAATTGGATTCATTTTCCTTTAATTTAAAACAATGAAATAAATTCTGGCTATATTTATCAGCGATATATATACTACGTAACCAAGGTTTTTCTGCAGCCCTAGTTCAGTAGAATCACATCCACTCGATTCTGGGCTTTTTTTTCTTTCTGGCTGCCAGCAAGTTCTGGTGCCAGGTGAGAGACTTATATAGATCTATATCTGGCTCGTTAGCCATCATCAGTAAGCCACACCCACATCTCATGTATCCTCCCTGTAAAGGTACAGTATCTATTTTCTTACTTCTTTGTAGGATTTATGTGTGTTTTTCTCCTAGCCAGGTTTTCCTACGTAACCAAGGTTTTTCTGCAGCCCTAGCTCAGTAGAATCACATCCACTCGATTCTGAGCTTTTTTTCTTTCTGGCTGCCAGCAAGTTCTGGTGATGCCCAGAATCGAGTGGATGTGATTCTACTGAGCTAGGGCTGCAGAAAAACCTTGGTTATGTAGGAAAACCTGGCTAGAGGAAAAACACACATAAATCCTACGAAGAAGTAAGAATATATATATATATATATATATATATATATATATATACACACATTCTAAAAATATGAGTTCCAGGTATATTAGTAAAGAAAGAAGCAGACATCCTGCGAGCGCCAGAACTTTTAAATTTTAAAATAATTAAAATTTTATTTAACTAAGCTTTCGTCAGCCATCTGCTGACATCATTAGACTATTAAACTACCATTACAGAGATCTCTGCCTTTATATTCCATTGATCAATTTGGCCCTTGCGCGTGTAATAGGCCCTTACAGCCGTCTCCCAATTGTAATCATAATTTCCTATTAATACTGTTTATAGTTCCATTTAAATGAATAGAGGAAGGTTAAATATTCTAAATACTGGTAGCTTTAACTGTATGTTATTAATATCTGCTATTAAATGTATTTGCTAATCCATTGAATGAACACTGAACTCTCCCAATACCTAATATTATTGGAACATGTTATAATTTGTTATAATCTTTCACAACTACAAAAGTACTAAATTGCTCCAAATAGATAGACATTGTGAAGGTTCAAATCATCATTGTATTCAAGTACCCTTCAAAATATATAACTAACGTCGTCAAAAAATGAAGCTAAATAATCTATTTGTTAGTAAAGTTGGATAAAATTTGGGTAACAATGGATGTGATGATATTTCGCTTGCCCATCAAAAAAGCTGCAGAGAAAGAAACTGCAGAGGTATTGGCCCAGCTTCAAAATAAATACATTATAAAGATATTCATATGTAACATTCATAAATCAAATTGAGAAGACAGGAAAATCCACAAAGAATCAATCATTTCTTTGAAATAAGACAGCTTGATAAAACCCAGTCATGCTCTTTTCTTCCATGCCATGTCCCACCAAATACTGTGAAATACAGAGTTCATATATACTATTCCCAAAGGGAAAGTAAAAAAGCTGGCCAGTTTTTGTATTATGAATAGGGAATAAATAAAAGCAAAGGGTTGATTAGGATTTTTCTTTGGCTGTTACATGGGTTATGGATTTGCCAAATGTTGAAAGGGCAGAGTTCACAGAATCTGCAGATCCCAATTCCCCCCCCCCCCCAGAAAAGCCTCTTGAAGTATCTATAGATAGTAGAACTTGCTGTGAGAGCAAACAAATTCTTCTGGAAATAAATTTTATAAGGTGAATTGTTATTAACAGGGATAGTATTTATAAAGGAGAATATTTGTAGCTCAGAGCTGAAACTAGAGGTCCTTAGTGCTCTCTGACGTTTCTTGTTTTCTTGCAGACATTTCATTACCCTAACTAGGTAACATCATCAGTGCTAGTAAGGAGTGCTGTTTGCTGTCAGTTTATATCAGTGGTGGGTTTCAAATTTTTTTACTACCGGTTCTGTGAGTGTGGCTTGGTGGGCGTGGCATGGCTTGGTGGTGTGGCAGGGGAAAGATACTGTAAAATCTCCATTCCTACCCCACTCCAGGGGAAGGATACTGTAAAATCTCCATTCCCTCCCCAATCCAGGGGAAGGTTACTGCAAAATCCCCATTTCCTCCTGATCAGCTGAGACTTGGGAGGCAGAGAATAGATGGGGGCGGGGCCAGTCAGAATTTTTACTACCGGTTCTCCAAACTACTCAAAATTTCTGCTACTGGTTCTCCAGAACTGGTCAGAACCTGCTGAAACCCACCTCTGGTTTATATTGTGGTGACTTTCCAGTCTGTGTGGGTGGGGGGAGGCGGTCTTAGAGATTATTTGGTTGGGCTGTTTACTGATGGCTCTTTAGCTGTTTCTTGATTGGGATATTGCTTAATTGATTGTTGGTCTGAAGTTGACCTTGGACTTAAATCTGTGCTAATCTGAGTGCTGAGTGCTGGTGGAGAGGTGCTGGAGTCTTTTTTGGGTTGGTTGATTATCTCTTTTACATAGTCTATAGATGTTGTTAATGTCTACCTGTCTATTGATGGCTGATTTGTCAGAGTGCCAGGGATAGTATTTCATAGAGAAACAAATGGCTAGATGTTTCTCTTTCTTAAATACAGTAAATCTGGATTTGTTGTTTCTTTTTGAGTCCCCGCCCCACACTTTAATAAGAATAGTGCATTCTTTTAAAAAGTATAAATATTTCAAGGAGAATGTAAATACATTAGAATTGTTGTTCTTCAACTGATGAATACCAACGCATGGAAAATTTCACCTTTGACATTTTTTTCTACTCCTGTGAATCAGAAGGAAATAATAATTATTGCAATGGTTCAGACTATCCAAGCTTTTTTGTTTGTTTGTTTGTTTTATTCCTTATATTCTAAAACAACAAGTTCAATAAACTCTTTTGGGCTAAATGATCTTTATTGTACATTTAAAAATAATACAACCAGGTATCTTTGCGACATGGAAAATGCTACTGCCATTGACCCAGGATGCAAAATGTGTCTGACCACTACCAAAGCCATAGTTTGTTAGTGGGTAGTTGGAGAAAAGCAAGGGAGGATTCATGAGAATACTATGGATGACCAACAAACAATAAATGGATCATCAACAAATCAAGCAGAGTTCTCACTGAGGCACAAGTAACCAGACTCAACTGATCCTCCTCTGAAAAGCTTATATAAAGGTCTAGTTTGCTGGAGGAGACTTTAATGCCAGGAAAGATGATTGGAAAGAGAAAAGAATGACTAGTGGCAATATAACTTTAATTGGCTATTATTTTTTTAAAAGGCATCTTACTGAAGAAGGTATGTAATGAATCAAGTTAAAATATATCATGTATAAATCATGAAAAAATGTTGGGAGGAAAGAGTTAGAGCTCTCGATATCTCTTGGTTGTCGTCTTGTACAGTAAATGTGTAGATTTGTGCAGCCAGTGGATAACATACATATACAATCATAATTGATTTATGAAGTTCATTGATTAGTTACGGTAAGTGGTTAGGTGCTGTCAAATTGGTGTCAACTCTTAATGACCCCATAGGATGACCTGTTCCTAACCTTCAGGGGTCACCCAATTGTACCCAATTATTGCTATAATTGAATCCCTCTGTCTTGCTGGTGGTTATTGTCTTTATTCCCACTTTACTTAGCATCAAGGATTTATCAAATGAACTGTGCATTCCTATAATTATTATATAAGATAATAAAGGGAACACAAGTAGAAGACATCTGAGATCTGAATGAATGAAATAGCCTTATTAAATACTTTGTTCGTTACATACAGTAGTTTTGTGTTCAAAACTACTTTTAGTTGTTTGAGCAGTGTATAAACTACTGTATGTAAAGAACGAAGTATTTAATAAGGCTATTTCATTCATTCAGATCTCGGATGTCTTCTGCTTGTGTTCCCTTTATTTTTTTGAGCAGTATATTTTATATGAAATATTAAAAAAATAAAGTGTCTAAAACATTATCATGCCATATCATTTGGGTCTTGAATTAGAACTCTGATTTGATTTTTTTCCCCTATGTTCCATTTGCTTGTTTTCTTGGCTATCCATGATTTTCTCAAAATCTTCTGCAAAAGTAATGTTCAAAAGTGTCAAAGTTGCTTGCTCAAAATCCAACTTTTGCATTCATAGAATGTCTCATGGAAAACCATTGTCTGCATAATAAATTGTATAATGCAATATAATAATATAACAGGAAAACTAAATAGTAGCACCTTGTACAACAAAATTAAATTCCATCTTTATATATTTCTTTCAGTGGCTTCTCTTTTTCCTAGTTGCTCAAGATTTCAATCCACAAGATTTCATTTATTGCATCTATTGAAGAAAGTCAGTAGACATCTACGTGCATAAATTAGAGCTAAATGACCAGTAGTTCTGATTTATATAAACTAACTCCTTATTTCTACTTTTAGCCTCATAAGACTCCTGGCACATATTTTAGTATCTAAAGATTATGTCCTCAAGGAAAAAAAGACCTAAGAAATAAGTCTGAGTTGGTTTGCAAGTTCTTTCCCTCCTCCCTCCAAAAAAGTAGGAAATTGTGTTGTGTCCTTGACTGGAAGGGAAAATCTGCCTAAAATAATTGCTTTCCAACAACATAATGTCAACAACGTAAAATCCAAGTGCACACAAAACCACACCACATACACACAAACATCTGTTATGTCTTCTTTTATACTACTTAACTAGAATCCGAAATAGTAACAGGCAGGCTCATAATACTGTCCAAAGTTTGCAGATAATATGGCATGTAGCTTGTAAACCATTTTTCTTTTCTATAAATAATCTTATCATAAAAACAACCAAGCAATATTCTCAAAGGGATGCAAAATCACAATCTTGACACCAGTCACATTTTAGCGATTAGAATGCAAACTCCTAGTTTCACCCTGATTCCAGCAGAAACTATTTAACATAATAGTATAAGTGGTATAATCTAAGAAGTCTGACTGTACAAATAGGAAATTGAGTTTCATCATCAAACTTCAACAGGCTTTTCTTTCCATCTCTACTTTTGCTGAACTTACTTTAGAAATTGTTTCTTTTTATGCAGGGCATTGGTCCTACCTGATACGGACCTTCTCGTTGGGTGGAGACAGCAGCCAGCCCCACCCCTGGTCAATCTGGTCACTAATGTTTTGTTTTCTGTTTTCTTCCACACACCGAGTCTGTCTTCCTTCTTCGACAAAAGCTGGGAGCCCCTAGCAACAGGAGCGGGATTTAGCTTGATTGACAGGCTCAATCCAGCAATCTGATCTATGAGTAGAACCCACATCTGGCTGCTGTCTCCATCTAACGAGAAGGTGCGTATCAGATAGGACCAACGCCCCTTTTCCTATCAAACCATACAAGGACCAATGACATTTCTCTCCAGTAGAAAGGAAAGAATGTATGATATGACTAAAGCAGCTGGAATTGGGACAGAGAGAGCTCCTTAAATGAAAGGAAGAAAAATGGGACAACACAGTCTTCCTATTCAGCATTATCACAAAAAATGATAGAATGTAGCAGTGATATGACTTATTTTCCAAAGCACCAGAAGGCAAGACAAGCAACAATGGATGGAAAAGGAGAGAAGCAACCTGGAATTAAGAGTTAACCTGGAATTAACCAGTGGAAAAAGCTTGCCTTCAGAAGTTGTGGGTGCTTCATCACCGGAGGTTTTTAAGAAAAGACTGGACAGCCTTTTCAGCTATGTCTAAAATTGTACAAGGTCACCTGCTTGAACAGGGGACTAGAAGACCTCCAATGCCCCTTCCAGCTCTATTCTGATTGATTGATCATATTTGAAGTATCAAAGATGGATCTGAGGAATCTCAGCAGTGAACAACTCCTGTTTTGTTTTTTGTTTTTTGAAGGCCTATAATGTAAAACTGTTTTAAGTAAGTTTAATTTACTTGTGCAGTAAATTATTACTGTCATTCACTAGAAAACAACTGATAAAATCATTTTATCAAAAACCACTTTTGCAAAAATAGCAAAATCTCTGGCAATATGTGTTGCAATATATATGAAAATGATTCTAATTAGACGTTAGAACTTTCTACATTCTAGTTACACTTAAAGAAACTGATAATTAACAAAGACAAAAATACAGAATAAATTTACAGTATTCCTATTTTCCTACTGGATATATTTCTACTAGATATCAGAGCTGGCATTGTTCCAAATCACAGACCCATAGCTTTTAAATTAGAATATCACACAATAAATGTAATGGACTTCAAGGACATGATTACCCCATGTTCAGATCATTTTGATTTTTATCAGTGCTGTACAAGTAGGACATATAATTCCAGCCCAGATCTGATAAATTCTCTTTACCTAGATGAAAATGGGAGGGAAACATCTTCATGTCCTCATTTGACTTAAATTGTGTAGCAGTATTCTGGATAATTATTCTGTGCTGCAGGATCTTGTTCAGTATATTAGAGAATATGTCCCTTAATATGTTATATTAAGATATTTGCAATGATTTTTAATACAATTGGATCTCAATCAGTGCTTATCTTCTCTCTTATTTTTTCATCAGAAGACATTCTGCAAAACGAACAGAAATTTGTGAGATTCCCAATTCAAACTGCAATTGTGGCAATTGTCAATCAGAAAGGTAAGCAGTTTGGTGGTTCGAATCCCTAGTACAGGTCTCCTGCATGAGCAGGGGGTTGGACTAGATGACTTCGAAGGTCCCTTCCAACTCTGTTACTCTTACTGTTAGATTGACAGGTTTTAACCTTTTTCATTTACACCAGCTCAGAGCAACAAACAAGCAAACAAACAAAATAACAAACTAACAGTAGGTAACAACCCAATCAAGGAACTATCAAGCCCACTCCCATCAACACTGACGGGACAAGCCACTAGTGTATAAAATGTGAGCAAACCCCACTCCCCACTAACACTGATGATGTTACCTAGTTTGGTTATTATGAAACATCTGCAAGAAAGCAACCAAGCTTGGAGAGCACCAAGGACCCCATAGTTCAACCTTGAGCTACAAATACTCTCTTCTGATGAAAAAAAATGAAATGTTTGGAAAAAAGCAAAGAACTGAGTAATTTTTAGGAATGTCCTCAGGGGCAACCAAAAAGGTGAAGCTGGTGACCATTACAATATGACTGAAAACCTTATACAGCCCACATGGTGGACTTGTTCCTTTCCTTAAAAATGTACTGTACAAGCTGTCCTAACACTAGACCTTAGGGATTGTTCTTTGTCATTCCCTCAATATAGTTTTAAATGATATTTCCTCAGTGATCGCTACTTTTCTCTTGATTGCCATTTTCTACTGACAGTTACTTCTCCACTGAGAACTTCATGAATGTTTTCTTTTTTTCATGTTTTGATTGCATTTCCTTAATGTTGTTTATTGCTTTAATTGCTACTTTCCAAGTGAATGTTATTTCTCATGCAATTGCTACTTTTCCTTCATTGTCATTTTCTACAACATGCTTTTATTGTGTTGCCCCTTGAAAAATCCAACCCCTTTTTATAAGGCATACATGGTCATTATTTTTGAGGTCCATACTTGTCAAATATTGTTTAAAACATTGTTTTGTTAAAAGAGCTTAATTCCTATGAAGTAATAATAGTAGTACTTGTATTTTTCCTTGTCCTGAGGAATTCAGATGATATATATAATATTCCTACACTGGGTAGTGGTTTGATGTGACAATCCAAATCTTAACTATTTATAGTTAAGGAAATTCCCCAGATTTAGCCAACATTTTAACATCTGTACAACACTGTTTCTATTAAATCTCTGAAGTTTATTCATGATGGAACGCAAAACACATTAATGACATATTTACTGTTCAATTCCATAGATTTCAATAAGTAAATGGTAACTTAAATTTCTTCAATACATTCACGTAGGATCCAAGCATATATGATTACTTGGTCACACTCCTGTTTTAAAATGTGGTTGGATATTTTGTATGATTTTCTGATGTTACTCTTAGAGAGTACACACTTCCATCTGCTCTGAGCATACACAGTCTACACCAGATATGATCTGCACTTTGCCAAATGGGAATGGAACATAGAGAATACTGACTGCCATCTGTTGGTGCAAAAAGCAACAGTATTGTCATGATATCTCAGAAATTTCTTCAAAAAGGAAGTAGCAAATACAAATTATGTCTCCTTCCTTCCTTTCCTTCCTCTCTCTCTCTCTCCCTCCCTCCCTTGCTTCCTCTTTCCTCCCAAAATATCTTGTGATAAAGTCATTGTATATAATGTCTAAATGTTTCTATTTTGAAAATGACTTTATGCTTTACACAAATATTGTTTTCTTGTGGAAAACAATAATTCAAAAATCAATATCTCCTTGCATTGAAATATCTCAATGGATAGCTGCTTTTTTAAGCAACTTTGCCTGTGTGATCTGTTGTTTTTCTTCCCACCGTTTTTTCAGACTACATCAGAAGAATCTCAGGGTGGGGAACAGGATAAGGAAAGTGAGACAGATGTTAGTAGCAGTTGCAGGCAAAAAGCCCCTAACTCTCATAGCTTCCCACATCTGAGCTAGGCCACCAGATGAGCAGCTTGCTCTTAAGTTTTAATGAAATAGAGATACAACCTAACAGATGGCCTTTCTGTTATTCACTTAGCAGTCCAAACTGTTTTTGGCACTTTTTACTATCTTTGTATGAAGATCTAGTTGGTAGTGCCCAGGTAAAACAAATGTCATTTTAAATGGGCAAGAATTCAAACTGTTACAATTTAGGGCATGAGGTGATGAGATGGTAAAAATGAGATGAAGATGAGATGGTGGAATAAATAGAGAATGAACAGTTGATCTAATCTTATTGCTGCAGTGGTGGGTTGCTCCTGGTTCAGACTGGTTCACAAGAACCAGTAGTAAAACCGGCAGGAAGCCCCGCCCACCGCCCCAGATGTTGTCATTAGCAATCTGCGCATGCGCGATCCCGTTGCGACTCGGTAGTAAAGGTAAGTAGAACCCATCCCTGTTTTGCTGTATTTATAAATTAAAGCCATTTCAGATTTGCATTTTATCCAGAATTTTTCAAAATGGCTATTCCTGTAGTAAATCTATACAGGTCTATCCAGAAATTCAGTAAAGTTTGTCCTATTAGTTTAAGATCCCTGGTCATTGCTTTGAGTGATATTTTCCTAGACAGATGTTTATATAATTATTATTTTTACTTTTGCTGGAAGTATTACTTTTCAGAAGTACTCTTACCTTGATAAGGATTGATGATACAATTTTGTCCCAAGGAGATTTGAAGGTTTGGAATCATTTTATGTGGGTTTTTCCATTCCTTTCATTAAAATAGGGATCTTGCAATGTTGTTACCCTGTTTTCCCCAAAATAAGAATCCCCTGATAATTAGCCCAATCTGGCTTTTGAGCGCATGGCAATAAGGCCAAGCACTTATTTCAGGGTTCAAAAAAATATAAGACAGGGTCTTATTTTTGGGAAAACATGGTATCTTTGAAAAGGCAGTAAAATTAGACTTGCTGTTTTGAGTTAGCATTATGGCAAAACAGTTTCTGATAGGAAAGAATGTAAATTTCCCATCAGAACCTGCTTTTTAAACAACTCAAAACCCTAATAGCAATAGCACTTAGACTTATATCCCACTTTGCAGTGCTTTTACATCCCTCTCTAAGTGATTTACAGAGTCAGCATATTGCCCCCAACAATCTGGGTCCTCATTTTACCCACCTCGGAAGGATGGAAGGCTGAGTCAACCTTGAGCCTGGTGAGATTTGAACTGCCAAACTGTTGGCAGCTGGTGATCAGCAGAAGTAGCTTGCAATACTGCATTCTAACCATCGCACCACCACAGCTCTTACAATACAATATACAATACGTTTTCCTCTAATTTATATCTTAACTATTATAATACAAAAGCCCCAATACTTTTTATATGGTATTTGCTTAATAAAGTAGGCAACTATATTTAAATGAAAAATTAACCAGAATCTGAGCGTGCCAATAATCCCATATGAGATAACAGATGTTATAGAGTGAACTCTCCGCCACAGTATATCCGATTACAGTTAGACTTTTTTATATTCAGTATAAAAATAGTGTGTGTGTGTGTGTGTGTGTGTGTGTGTATAAAATTTTTCAACATTCATAACTATTTTATATTTGATTTTAAAAGAGATAAAGTGCCATCATCTATGTAACTGCTTAATTCCTAAGCAGTCTGGGGGATACAATATTTATATCTATCATTATACAGTATATGGGTGTGTATGTGTAAAAGAATTTCACTAGGGAGTCTGCAGAGAGGAACAGGAGGAGGAGGAGGAAATTCTCTTCCAAACAACCCATGAATAATTAATACTATCAGAAGAAAAGTCAACTATCATTTCTCTTGACACATAAATAGACGGATGAATGGACTGACAGACAGATAGGTAGACAAACTAAATATACAAAAGGCTTTTTTTTTTGCTTTTTTTTTTGCTTTTTTTTTTTTTTTAATATTCCAGGTTTACATAATCTCTCCAGGGAATCTGAAGTTGTTTTTGAGCCTTGTGTAAGTGTTTGAGATGCTATTGTAATCAATGTATGTATATACTGTATGCACAGGCAAATTATTGAAGCTCTTAATAAATTAAAATCAGTCTCCAGATCCTACATGATCCAACCATTTTTTTTTCTTTAATTTTAAAACAACCAAAAATCTGGAGGCAAACAGGAAATCTAACCACAAAGGCAAACAGATAACCGAAGCAAACGTTTTCTGGTCTTTTCATTACTACCCTAAACCTCAAACAATCAAGCAAAACCCACCAAATATAATTTGGAAAATAGGGCTGGTTTATGTAGGTCAGATTATTTGCTCAAATAACCGAACACTGTGTAGTCTGATTAGCAGCATTACTTCAGATATTCTCTCCATCTAGTAATTGATCCTTTAAAAACAGAGAGGAAATCACGGAATCTGAGGCTTTTTCATGTGTAAAACATATGTTCTATTACAAAGCTCTAGTTCTGTTTCCCCCCACAATGTTCAATTCCTTTTAGAATCTCTGATTAAACACTCTTGAGTTACATGAGATCTGCTTCATTATCTTTGATTTGTTGGACAATTCATTCTTATTGGCTATAAGCCAGCTATACAGTATGCTTCCTGTTCTCTTCTTTTTTAAAAGTCTCATTTGTTTAATTATTTTGTAAGGAAATCTATAAAACTTTAAGTAGGCACATGTCCCAGTATTTCATATGAAGCTTACCCCTAGGCAGGGTGAATTTCAAACAAAACCATTTTGCAACCATGTTTTCTTTTCTTTTTATAAATATAGATTTTTTTGGCTTGCTATAGTAAATACTTGGCTTTTTCTAAAGATGAATTTAAATGTTAAGGAACCTAAATAGAGTAGCCAACGTACATTATCTAAGATGAAAGAATAGCACAGCAGTTACAGAAGAGAATGAATTGAAGGATTTTCTTTGAAACTGAACCATTTTTCTATTAAAAATGTAAATGTTATTTATCAAAGAGAGATGTTTTATTTTCATATCCTGAAAATAAACTGAGGTAAGTTGCCAAATAACCAGCAGATTTTGTTTAAAACTATTCTTCATGGACATTTCATTTTTTGTTCATTATTATGTTTTTCTATAGATGGAGCTACCTCAAAGCACAAAGAAGTGTCCTAACTGAGATTCCTACACACACAAACACACACACACACACACACACACACAAATAAACACACACTCTTTCAAAACATATAAGACGTTTCAAAACTGTAAGAAGTTTTATGTAACATCTGGTTTCCTATCAGGTAGACAATGTTTAATAGAAAGTGTACCATTACAGATGAAGCAGTATTAATGAAGGTATCCATTTAAAACATCAGAAACCAGTCTTTGTTAGTTAAATCACAAAGTTCTAGTTGTCGTATTTTAATCAGGATATCCTATTCCTTGATAAATATAACCTGATTAAACCCTTACTACAATGTCCTCTATATGGCAGTTCAAAAATAAGTTTTTGAAAATGAGTTCAAGGATATTTTAGATTTTTTTTAATGTTCATGTGATTGTAGCATCATTCATTCAGAACTCAAGCTTACATTTCTCAGTTTGATGATGACCACAGCTTACATTCCCTTGATTTCCTTTGACAACACTCTGACTGTAGCAGCAAAAGTTAAAAGAACAATTAAATTAAAGATGTGCATAAATTCCATTCTCTTTGTCAGAATCCCCTCAGCATCAATTCTCTGTGTGTTGTGCATGAAAGATTCCAGATGTATATGGTTAATGTTATTTATATGGTCTCATTTTTCTGGGTGGTCAGCATAGGATTGAAAATACAAAATAAAACAAGCAATAAACGTAACCTAGACACAAATGAACAACCTTCTGCTTTACTCATTTGCACATTTCTTGTGGTCAAGAACAGTGACCAAGTAGAACTTCCAATCATGAAAATACTTAGAAATATGTCCAGATAAATGTACAGAACTTGATTTATTTGAGCTAAATACAGGGAGACCAACTACATAGAATGGAATGGAATGGAAAGGAACGGAACGGAATGGAACAGAATAGAATAGAATTCTTTATTGGCCAAGTGTGATTGGACACACAAGAAATTTGTCTTTGGTGCATATGCTCTCAGTGTACATAAAAGGAAAAAAAAGGAAAAAGGAAAAAAATACAGTCGTCAAGAATCATAAGATACCATACTTAGTGATAGTCATAGGATACTAATAAGCAATCAAACCATACTAGGAAACAAATAAAAACAATATAATTGAAAGATACAAGCAACATGGTTATAGTCATAAGTGGGAGGAGATAGGTAATTGGAAGGATGACAAGTATAATAGTAATACAGTCTTAGTAAATAGTTTGACAGTGTTGTGGGAATTAGTTGTTTAGCAGAGTGATGGCATTCGGGAAAAAACTGTCCTTGTGTCTAGTTGTTCATCATGTCAGGATCATCAAATATAAGAGGAATTGAAGTAGGCTGTGTGTATATCCACAGGCACCTTCATCTTCAACTATGAAAATGATAAGACTACAAAAACATATCAGAAACAACTAACAGATTATTACAACCACATGGCATCACTGTAGCACACAAAGCAATTACAACAATATTTTAAGTAGGCTGAAGGGTCCAGGAGCCCAAGAAGAAGAAAAAAAAACTAGGCGTCATCTACAACATACAGTGTAAGGACTATAACTGTATCTGTGGAAGACAGACAGGTAGAAGTCTAACAAAACACATCCATGAACACCAACTAGTAGTCAGAAGTTCCAATGAAAACTCCTTAATCTCTCAGTACATAGGCAGACTCAATTATAGTTTCCAAGGGAAAACTGCGAGCATCCTAGACCAAGCTGAATCCCAAAAAGTTTTGCAAAAATCCAAGGATGTTTTACTGAGTTGAGAAGGACTGAGTTGAGAAGTAAACCAATGAAAAATAAAACATAGATGGATTAGGAAAATATTTAACAAACACTTCTTCTCAAATTATTGTTTAACCAATGTAATGTTTTTGGTTCTATACCTATGCCAAATGGAAAGTCAGAAGTTTTATTGTATTGTTTCCTGCCTATATTATGCACTTTTTGAGATGATTATATAAAGGGTACAAAATCTATATTCTTGTCCCTCCGCCTGCAGCTGTTCATTTCACCTGAACAAACAGTGGGAAACCACTGCAAAATAGCTGTTAAGATTTTCTCTGTGAGTGTTTATTACATTTTCCCATGATATTTCAATTTCCCTAAATGTTCAGGAGATTTGAAGAAGGTTCACGTTTGACGCCCAATTATTCATCTGCCTGCTTTGAGGTGCCAAGGCCCGAAAAGGCAGTTGATTTAATGCATTCCTCTGTGACATTTCAAAAGGGATTATGTTGTTAGATGTGTACAAGGAGTTGCCTGGCCATGAAAGCAGACAGCAATAACCCAACAATGGGGTAGGAAAAGAGTGCTTTTAAAAAGGTTACTTTTTACTTGTGGGTTAGACCCTCTCTCTTTGAAGATGAGATGAAAACTCACTGACACCTGAAACTTAGTGTCACACAAGAGAACCTTTGGCAAAAGGAGCGGGAGGATAAATCTGGCAACTTCTACTCTGTTTGTGTGTTGAAAGGCAGCAATCAGTCTTGTGTTACGCATACTGACAAAAAAAAAAAAAAGGCCGGAGACAGGAGGCATTCAGAATGGGGATTAGTGGGAGAAACTAAAATGAGCTTTTTTCATATTCTTGTAATGCACTACAATCTGTCATTAGGTGGGGCTAAGAATCAATTAAGCATGAATTATGCAAAGGAGTGGGGAATGTGACCTTAACAGTTGTCCTGTCTCTTACCTTGATGTTTCCATCTGTTTTGTGCAAGGAGAGTTCCATCATGGAACAAGGATGAAGATTTCCAAGGGAATAGTCATTACAGGTCACTATCTTCCCAGACCTGATAAGTTTAAGCCAAGGAAGAATTCATGAAATATTTTATCTGAGGCAAGTGAAAAAATACTCATGAACTCAAAGGTTAATCACTGCACCAGGGGAACAAATGAAGAAGATGGGGCAGTTTTATGACTAACAATGTGCTATACTTATTAATCATGTTTATTAAATATGCCTTATCTATTTATGTATCATAACAAAAGGGACCTGATCTCAGAAAATGACAAAAAAAGGGTTGATAACAATCTGTACAAACAATTCATGCTATAGCATACTGAGGTGGAATAGTGAGTGTATTGTGAGCTGCCCTGGGTCTTCGGAGAGGGGCGGCATATAAATTGAATAAATAAATAAAATAAATAAATAAATAAATAAATAAATAGGAACCTAGAAAACATCAGTGAAATGCCAGTGCCTAACTTACGTATTATTTGACCACATTTTTGGTACAGAGATGAGCAGACAACTTTCTGGTAGCTAGGAGCTTTGTTTCACTAAGCTGGATGAGGGCACCTCAGAGATTTAGGGGAATGAATACTATTATTTTGAAGACAAAATGTGTTATGCAGCAAGCTGTTGACCTGTATTATCTATTCTTATTTTTCCTTGGATACTGATTAGTATTCTGCTGGTTTGATAATTATTGTTGTTTTGTTGTTTTATTGTACTAGCTGTAAGTCATTTAGAAACTTTGATTGAAGCCACATACAAATTTGTAAATAAATTAATGATCCCCTTTCCATCCTCCCTTAAGCCTATCATTCTTAAAAGTCAAACACATGCTAAGTGGGAAGGAAAGTCTGATTATGTGTGGGTGGTAGGTCATGTAGAGAAAAAACTGCATGAAACTCCATTGGTTTGTAAGTAATATATCAGGAAAATATGCTATTTTCCTGATATATTACTTACAAACCAATGGAGTTTCATGCAGTTTTTTGCAAAGAAGGAATGAAAGTAGATCACATTTAGTACTGTGATTCTTGCCATGGTTACACTAGCAACTTTATGTAATAAAATGAAGGAACTTTAGTATATACATTATAGGTGTATCTATTTATCAGTACTGTCACTATAAACCAAAGTCTTGTAAGGTAATTAAGGGTAAATATGTTAATGTTTTCTTAAATTATATTTCAGAAATATGGAATTATTTTTATTTTTGAAGAATTTAGGATAAATTGGATTTCGATTACCTATTGTTAAAGTTAGATTCAGTGTTTCACATGAATCTAATTACTATATATTAACTTAATGTAATTTGGAATTGGGAGGCAAAGTTTAAATGACTCTAAAAACAGGAACGCTTCAGAAACTTTTCTTAGTTTCCATTTCACATCAACTGCTCTTTGGGTCCAATTATATCTTCAGAAAAGGAGATTTTATTTGGTCCATGGGAAGGAAAGAAAGAGTTTAAACTTTTCCTCCCACTATTTGATTGTGGCAACTTTTAAACTTTCTCGTAGCTTCTCTTTATATAATAAAAACTATGCAAATATTTTGCCATTGGACATTTAACATCAAGTTTAATTTTGCTCTGACATATACAGAATATTTAAGCCAGTATCACCTTTCTCAATTTATTCAAAGGAATCTAATAAAACAGGTTGCTAAGAATTGTTCCTGATCAATAAAACGTAATTCACTATAAATTTATACCTGCGCGAAAACATTTTTTCCAAACGTTTCATATTTTGGTAGAATCCTTGGGTGTACAATATACTAAACTACAAATATCAGATAGGTTTGTTTACTAATCATCATATTTGACCTGTTGGCTTGTATTGAAGCATAGGAAGAAATTAAACATTCATCTCCATGTATTATGAAGGAAAACTAAGCAAGTTTATGTGTGGGTGGTAAGTCATATAGAGAAAAAACTGCATGAAACTCCATTGGTTTGTAAGTAATATATCAGGAAAATATACTATTTTCCTGATATATTACCAAAAGTTGACTAAGGAGATGAATTCTGGATCCAAGACATGTTTCCTTGCAAAATCCTAAATTTGAGATATTATATAATGTATTTTCATGAAATATGAAGACTTTCTCTGTTTGGTTGCTCTATTTCCCTACCCATAATAATATCACTGCACTAATTATTAACAAAGTGTATTATTTGTTTTTTGCTAAGTTGGCTACTATTTGTTGAGGGTTGGTCTTCTAATGAGAGGGTTGGTCTTTTATAATTTATAAGTAGTGAAGGAAATGCACAGTACTGCTAGTATTCTTTGGGGAGAGAATAAAAAAGATTGATGTTCCCTCTGTAATTTCTCAGATGATTGTTTTAGGGGGAATCATATTTTTCCATAGCAGATGTAATTAGTTTTGGCCCTTTTTCTCTTTGCTTCAAAATTATCACCATTCTTTTACCATTTTGCAGGCTCTCACCAGCAGCAGCTGTGGAGGTGGTGGGTGTACTGTCAATATACATAAAATGACAGATGCTCCATTGTGATCTAAGACCTGCCAGGGTTTGGATCATAGCCCTACATTCACTATCCTGTCTTTTTTAACCATTACCCTTCCCCAGACTCTGCTGGATTTCTCCATAGCTCCAGGGTATACATTCATATCTCCAGAGGAATATCATTTAATGAAAATCTGAGTCAGTTACTTTGACTAGCACATGATTCCCACCAAATAAACTTTCATTTTATTTTTCCTAACATTATAATTTCCACTGCACATAAGCGGATTCTAATGCTGCACTGAAACCTTCAAACCAATATTTCTTCAAAATGAAGTATACAGACAGCAACACCACTGTTTTGCTGAAACCCAACTGAAACCTTTGTATCTCAGTCCAGGACTAATAATAAGGTGGACAAGAAGAAGCAATTGTTGTTACTGTAGGGATATTATACTCCTTGATTCCTAACACAAATCATTTTTAGATTTTTAAATGAAACAGAGATGAATAAATTTTGCAATAGATGTAATTAGCTACCAAAACCTATGGTTTCCTGTTGTGACACTGCAGAAAATCACATTCCTTATTTTGTTTTATGCTCTAATCAATGACATTGACATTGATGTTAACGATTGAATTAATTGGTTTATTATATAAAAGTATTTAAATATCTATGTGCTTACATCTAAGCTTCTAAAAACATCAGTTTCTAAGTATTGAATCAAAACATTTAAGTATCTTATTATGGGGAAATGGACAATGATCCACAGAAGCTTATGCAATAATATGTTGGTCTTTAAAGAGCTAGAATAAAAGAAAGTTACCAATGTAATATTGTTTTGGGTTCATAAACTATTCATCAATATTGCTATTTATAAATGATTTGCCAGCAACAGACAGAGCTGCTATACATGAAATGGGAATCAGTCTTGCTGCCCCTAGATTCTATGAAAAGATAATGAGGTATGTTTTGTCTAGATCGCAACTGGAATTCCTCAAAGTTTACTTCTTTTTAAAGTATTCCATTTTCTATGGTATGGGTAGATTATAAAGGAGTTTAGACAAAAATGCTACTTCGCAGAATTTTCTAAAAATATTTTCCCCTCATTGCCATCCTTCCAAAATGCCCATTCAAGCCCAGGGCATTGCTGGGGATGTAAAAAAATGGTGACTGATAAAATTGTTATTAATGCCAGCAAGGAAACAGAAAATCTTCTTAGGCTGCTACTTTTAAGGCTTAAAGGTATCCTCATGTCTCAAAAATATTAATAAAATTGTACTTGCAATTTGTTTTCCCAGAGTAGAAATCAGAGAGGCCACTTCATTGTTAAAATCTGCAATGAATACCTTTCAAAACCAATTTTGTTTAAGATTTTACAAGTAATTCTAATTAATATGCAAAAATAACACAAAATAAAATGCATAATAGTGAAACAATGCAATCAAAGCTGTAGTTCAACTAAAATAGTTCAAAATAACAATGTTTAAAGCTCACCTAATTTGTCTAATGTAGCAATTTTATAATTCTTTCCCAAAAGAAACCTATAGATCCAAGTGGAGGATTTCTTTGTACATATTGATAGATGAGAGCAGCATACTTCCAAGATGCCTCTTATTCTCTAAAAGAAGAAGGACAACTTTCTTCAGACTCCTTTGTGGTAATGGTCTCTAAAGAAAGAAGGGGAATATCTAACAATTGCAAGTGTCAGAAGACAATTGCTGGACACACCAAGTGAATAAAAAGATAAAAATTAATTTACATCTACTTCTTTCAGCCCCTTTTAAAGATAGGGCTTTAAAACAAACATGGTCTTCTTTGAAGCTTCCATCTTCTGAACTATCTAATCATTGTCCATTTAAAGAAACAAGACATTTGGGCAATAGTGGTCTATGTCTTTTTGTCTTTCTCTTCCCAAAAGCCAAATGTGGCATGCCAGCCTCAGATGAGAGGTTTGAGCAGGTCTTGTCTTTACAGTTGAAAGCTTCTTGCTTTCCAAGGTTTTAAATATAAATATCCAGTTCAAATTGTCAAACGCCTTTTCAGCATCAATAAAAATCAGTGCTATTTTTTGTCACTTTGCTGTTCTAAATACTCTATTATATTTCCAACATTTCTTATATTATCTCTTAGTTGTCTTTTTAATAAAAATTCTTGTTGATTAATTTTTTTGTGTATAAAAGCCTCAAAATCACAGACTATGTCAGATAACAAGAATCTTGTAAGCACCTTTTCTAACCACTATATTTTATTAAAAGATGTAAACTTTTGTGAACTAAAGGCACATTCCTTTCAATTAAAAAAAATTGTCAGAAAAGATGCTACCATTTGAGTTTTTGGAAGCTTCCCTATAACAGATCTACCAATAGAAGGAATGTTTGTCAGATTATCACACTAATTTCTGCCTAGAATTGGAAATTCTGAATGACTTTTTCTATTTCTGAAATCAAATGGATAGATTATGATTTTTATTATTTCACTCTTTCTTGCCCACACAAAATTCTTCAAAAGGTAAGAATAAAGAAAAAATGTTCCCAAAATATTAGTCAATCTTTGGGAGAATTAACTGTAAAACGTATCATTTTTTATTTTAAAAATATACTATATGTTCTTATCCTCCTATACCTGAAAAGAAAGTTGAAATGACCTTGGAATATTTGTGGCATTGAATGTCCTTGGAATGATAAAACATTCTTGCATCTGTGGCAGAGGTGGGTTTCAGCAGGTTCTGACCAGTTCTGGAGAACCGGTACTGGAAATTTTGAGTAGTTTGGAGAACCGGTAGTAAAAATTCTGACTGGCCCCACCGCCATCTATTCTCTGCCTCCCAAATCCCAGCTGATTGGGAAGAAATGGGGATTTTGCAGTAACCTTCTCCTGGATTGGGGAAGGAATGGAGATTTTACAGTATCCTTCCCCTGCCATGCCCACCAAGCCACGCCCACCAAGCCATGCCATGGCCACCAAGTCACACCCACAGAACTGGTAGTAAAAAATTTTGAAACCCACCACTGATCTGTGGCACTCCCTTACAAATAGAATATTTTTGAATATTACAAAGTAAACCTTCACTGTTCTTAAAAGTTAGCTTTTGAATACCACCAAATATTCCCGCCCTCCTTTCAAAGGGATGATTTCACAAGAGGGCCGCATATCTGGCATATCTTGAGCACTCAGTCTTGATTCTGTCTCTCAAGCAGTCATCTTCTACAATGTACTAGGTCACCTCCCACCAGATTAATTACAAACATAAAGAAGGGAAGAAAATGTCTGGGCCATGCCAAAAATTCAATGAATTTGTAATGTTAATCACTTTGGCTTGGCTGTATCAGTTCAACAACAAGGTACATGGAGGTTATTTCAAAGGAAAATGAAGTAAGTATAATGGAAGTTGAAGAAGGCATACTTGCCTTATCCATATTTTCCCTGTCTAATAAATCATGTGTGGGAACATACCAAACTAGGATTTGTGAAATGTCAGGTATGTTTGAAGCAGAATATATTCTGCAGATAACAGACTATGCCTGGAGTTTGGAATAAACAGAGCAAAATTTCAACCCTATCCATTAGTAGATAACGATGACCTTACCAGAAAGTGTCTGTTACTTATTAATATGCTTAACAGGCTGAACAATTTAGAAAAGGAGACAGTATTTTTTTTTAAAAAAAAAAAAGAGGGGAAGGACCTATTTTAAGCTTGTAAAGGGTCACTGTGATGACAAATAAACACAATCAGGGGAAGCTAAAGAAGCCATATACTATATTCTGACTTTTTGCATACCATTTTTACGAAGCTCAGCAGAAGTTTACTAGATTTGCTGAGAAGCAAATAACTCTGTAAAATATATTATCTTTTGCGTGATAACCAAACTATCTGTAACTTATTTTTCCAAAATAAGGATTAGAATTAACTAATTTAATTCCCAGAAAAATTGAAAGCATGGTAGGATTCGGTAAACAGCACTCTCTCACACAGAGATTAAGTTCAGTTGATGATCTAGCAGGCAACTGCTAGATTCTAACTTTCATAGCAAGTTAGATATTACAGAAATAAGTTACCGCTTGACTATAAATATCTTCCCCTATCTTCAAAACTTTGGGCTATTCTGTTTTTTATCATTCATCAGTATGACAGTTCAAGAAGGCACTTTAAAAAAAAACACCACTTGTATTAAATATGTTTATTGGAACTTTAAAAGTATCATGTCCAAAAGTTAAACATGTTAAGTTGGAAATCTTTCTTCTCAAGGGAATATGTTTAAGACACATACACACATCCAATTATCTGGAAAAGCACTTCTATTTTTTCCTGCCAAACAATATAGATAGCACAGTAACTCATGTATGTATGCTTGATGTTAAACAAATCATCTTCAAGATTACATAGAACTTAGTACTGTTCCTGCTGGATCATATATTGTATAAATAAAATATGGTTTTGTTGTTGATATCACTTCACCCTTTTTTTATGTAGAAAGGTTAAGATGGGTTGGCCAAAACAAAGAGGGGACTTAGAAATTCTGAATATTTTCTTGTCTGACGTAATAACCTATTTACAATTGGAAATAGTGGGAAAGGAAACAATAGTAAATCTGTAATTGTTGCAGTATTATAGGTCAGGATAGTTGAATATAAGGAAAAGAAGAATTACGGGAGTCCTCTAACTGCAGCTGAACAGTGCTTAGCCCTTTAACTAATTATAAGTCATCTATAATTCCTCAGGGAAACATTTGATGATTTTAAGGCCTAGACTACTGACTCTTCAACCTTCCAGAAGATATAGCCCTATGAAGCACAGAAGACATTGACTGCATTTTAGCCACCAGACTGCAGTTACTTAAAGCTAAACTTTCTGGATTGTGAATTTAACTTGCTTCCAAGTAATATCAGCCAGCCTAATATTTACTATTCTAGAATTACAGTTGTTAGGGGACAGCTGAATATTATAGTGAATATTATTGTGTCTGCTCAGGAAGTCCACCTTTGTACGCAAACTACATACATGGGTAAAATCAAGTGAATCACTTCAATTTTAGGTTATGCTTTTATTACCTAAAGATTATACATTAATTTGACACTGTCCTCTAGTTGTAGGTAATCTAGTACCCTGTTTCCCCAAAAATAAGACATCCCCTGATAATAAACCCAATCAGGCTTTTGAGCACATGTGCTAAAATAAGCCCCTCCTGAAAATAAGCTCTCCCAAAAAATATTTAAATGCACATGCAGCCGGTCCCCACCATTTCCTCTGGTTTCCTCCATGTGCCCCAAAATTATAAGACATCCCCAAAAATAAGGCCAAGTGCTTATTTCAGGGTTAAAAAAAAATAAGACAGTGTCTTATTTTGGGGAAAACACAGTACAGAAATCTGCATTGGAAATAACTATCTTTAAACCATCATGTCTACAATGAAGTACAGTTTTATAGAGCAAAAATGACTATCTACAATGCAAGTATGTTTTGTGTCACTACGTTTTATATGATGCCTGAGGCAGCTAATTCATACCTTTATTACAGTTTAATTCTTTTCCTCTATCTGTAAATCATAGTGAACATTTCAAAATAGCTCACTAAGTAATGTAGGCATTATGTTGCAGTTCTATCTTTTGGAATAAATTTGTCTTCCTTAACTCCACACATCCCCATCGAGACTTCTGCTCTTAGTACTTCTTGGGTTGATTTCTCATGTTGGCATTGATGGACTATACTTCTTACTATCTCTTTCATTGTGGCTGCACACACATGTTTTTATTTAATCACAAATTTCCTTGGTATTTCAGTTGCATTGTGCTGCTGTCTAATCACAGGCAAAAGAGAACAAGTGATGCTAAAGTGCTTTCTTCGCTATCTTATTGTTGAGAAATAATGTAGTTTCCAGCTGCATCTAGTAAAAGGCTGGTTTCAAATGGGGGAGATTACATATGGGAGCTGGCTCTTTAGGGAATGCTAGTCATACTTAAAATAATGTAGCATTATTGAGCAGGCATCTATTCAAGAAGGTGCATTCCACCCAACTGGATAACAAAGTTACACACAGCTGTGATGTTTGGCATCTGATTTTTGCCATCTGTAGAATGGCACTGCATATTTTGTTGTCTATTTATGGGAAGCAAACATTAGCAATAATCTGAAATTTCAGTGCTTGACTCAGAAACATTTTATTGTTTCGCTGTTATTTTTTCCCCTTGTTACTAAAGCAAGCTTTATGTACTTTCTATGTAAAATTCTTGGAACCCAAGGTAGTAAAGACCAATTAAGCAGACAGCTTGCCTGGCAAAAGAACAAAACTAGCTGAATTTGAGATAAAACTAGTTACAGATAGTACCTACCATGGCATACATAGGCATTAATGCAGAGATTTTGAGTAAATGGAAAAGCCAGTTTGTCGTCCTCCACTTTCAATAATAGAATGCTCCCACATGTTACAAGCGGCTTCCTAGCTAAAGGGGAAATGGCTGTTGATTTTGCTAGAATAAAAGCCAAACCATCAAAGGAGTCAGTGACTTGTAATGAATAGTAGCACTAATAGTTGTTAGGCAGCTTGAAGCTTTTTATGTGAGTGCTGATGCTCAGCTGTGGCATAGTGCATCTGTAATAGGAGAGCCTTGGACATTTCTCCTCTAAGCACTGACAATGGGCTGCTGGTGACTACTATTTCTGGCATTATGAAAGCAAGTGTGTTAAACTGGTTTTCCCCCATCTCAGAGTTACAGAGGGGAATCACATCCTTGCATGTCATTGGACAGCCACCATAAGAGAGGTTTGCTGGTGGTCTTTGGGAGAACAACTTCCATCCTACAAAAGCTGCCTTATGTGCTGGACAGGACATTGGCCATCTTGCCTTCCAAGTACTGTATTGGGACATATGAATATTTAAGCATTTGAAGTGCCATTGGATTTACATCACTGGGTGGCTTTGTGACTATTCATTGATCATGGTTTCAATGCAAGATTTTTATCTAGTTTGGACTTTAATGAATGCTGTTTGGATTCGAGATCTGCTTGTTCCAACCCCCAGTTGAAGATGGAAAATAAGGTGAGAACTTTCCCTAGTTTTCTTAGGAATTAATTGGTTGTTTTTCCTTGTGTTCATCCATGTTAGAGCAGGGTCCCTGAGTGAATGCGTAGTGTGAATGTCAATGGAATGAGGAAGGAGTAACTTCTTGTTCATGCTCGGATGCTGAGTGCTAGGATAATTTTGTCTGCCTGCAAGACAGATAAAATATAGGATTAATGAGTGGATAGGTTCTTTTTACCAGAGGGAGGGCTGCTTTTTTGGGATCTTGGTCCTGACATTTTTTATCAGTGTTATGTTCCAGCTCCTGTAATCTATCCAATGGCCTAGTCATTGAGTTCTAAGATCTCCCTGGAATCCAACTATGCTTATTGATACTTTGATGCCCTCCTTCATTGACAAGGTAATAGTTTCTTTTGGAGTAATGATCTGGGATTGGAGGATATTACCATTAGGCTTTTGTCATGGACAAATCAATCTGTGCTAACTTTAGAATATTCTGTGGCTTCTCCCTACCACAGGAATGATGGACCTATTAAATTGATCCGCCCTAAAGGACTCTGGGTGGCTTCAGAGGAAACTTGAAATTTTGCCTGATGCATGGTCTGTTTGAGGCATTTGGGTTAAGGAAGCAGTTTGAGCCTTGGACCAGATTCAGTCTGAATAAACTCTCTGTGGATCTTGACAGACCCTCTAGAACACCATTGGAGAAAAATGCAGAGTGATTTTAACCAAGCACAGCTAGTAACTTTTCTTAGCTTTTATTTTATTTTTTTCATCATGCAGAAAGCTATAGAATATGACATGAAGGAACTAATCCAGAAGCCATGACAAAAACAAAAATGGCAGAAGCATTTATTGAACTCTGGGAAAGGAAATAATATTAGGAAGAGACTTATACTAGCTTCTCATGGTAGCATAAGAGTAGGAAAGGAAAAGCACAATCAGACTGCAAGGTTCTACAATGTATCTCAATAACATTGAGATTTCCTGGTCTGGACAACCTTGAAGGACATTGACACCTTGTGACAATGAAATATAATTATTTTTCTACTTGTCAGTTGTGTCTGCTAATTGCAGGTCGGTGCCCTTGTTTAGGACTACGGGCTCCCTCTTGAATAAGAAGGCGCAAGGAAAACCCTATTCAGCTGATCACAGATGAACTTTCAGCCTTCGTATCTCATTAACTCAATTGCCAATCTTTGCTTTGGCATTTCTTTCATAAAACCTCCTGCCTTCTTACCATTATTTCTTTCTTAAGAGTACTCATGCCTGCTAATTTCAAAAATTCTTCCTTTCCTCTTCCTCTCTTATCTCTCCCTTTTGTTTTCCTTGTGACTCCCAAATTGGATGTGTAGGTCCATTTAACTACTCTCCTATATGTCTTAGAATATTCTGTTTCCCACATCCTGCTATTTAACTTACAGTTTTAACCTTTCCCACTTTCCCTAAAAACCACTGGGGTACAGATTGCCTTACCATATTTTTTTCTCTCTCTCCTTTTTTACTTGAAAAGTATTAGTAAAGTTTCAGCAGAAACTTTATCTGTATAAACATACACTTATACATTAGTCATTTGTATTGTTTTTCTTGGGATATTTTTTATTTTATTTTAGGGGGAGAAGGTATAAAATATGATCCAGAATTAAGCTCGTTGTCATATATGTTGGAGTGTAGTTGAGAGCTGTAATTACATGGTTATAGAATTTGACCTTAAGTGCACAGCTAGTATCTGAAAATAATTTTGGAATACTATTCTCAGCCTGACCTCTCTAGTCTTCTAGGATTGGGGTTGAGAAGAGAGAAATGTGAGAATTTAAGAAGCACAATACTTCTTGTTTTCTTTTATCAATATCATTCCTCTTTGATTTGTTTTACACTTGATAAAAAAAACTTAATCTTAGCAAATAAATAGCTGTTTTGAATCACAGATTCTTTTTAGCTATAAGAAATAGCCTTGCAGAACAATCTGCTTTTTAAAAAGGAGTGGAGAATATTGGTATGTTGAACTTTTCTCAAGAAAATAACTTTTAGTGTTTTCTTCTCCCCAAACATGTAAAGAAATAAATGAGAAAATACACATAAACACATTTCCTTTTGAAGACATTGTTCTTTACTAAAAGTTGCTTTACTAAAAGTTATTATTAGGTATCTACTTTGGCATAAACTTTGGGATGCAATTCCAGGACATGTTTGAAATAATACTATCTTGTTCTTCGACTTTGCTTTTTTTTTTTTAATGCTTCTTTCACACAAGTAAATAATTGGGCAATCTCAGGGAAAGTATTTAGCAAAGCTTAAGTTGAGTGAAGAAAGATACCCCACAGAAGAATATGCTGAACATTCTCTATTGAAGATTTCACTTTTGCAGCTCTGCTTCATTATGCTATGGATTTTACCATCCTAACTTTTCAAAGTAAATACTCTATATAAATACAATACAAACCAATACAATACTTTACAATAATGTTCACAAAATTCCTCTGATTAAAACCTGCCTTCAAAGGTTATTAAATCTTTATACTTTCAGGCAGTCCTTTCAGGTGTAAAGTTGCTGAGATGCCAACGTGATTGGATTTGAAAGTTTGAATGTAACAGTTCACCAAATCACTTATGTATGAAGATCATTTTAGCATAGATGAGTTGATAGATAGGTAGTCGCCACTGAGTCTTTGAAATTATTGTATTGCTTGTATCTGGATTGAACTTTACTATACCAAAGTAGAGCTTCCTAATTTGGCACTCCTTGTTATCATAATGTATGTATGAGGTGTAGATAATACCAAGGGAAGCCTCCTGGTAAAGATGGTGACAAAAAGATAATTAAGGGTCATTTTCAAACATATTTGAACAACTTAGTGTGTTAAAATGCTAATGCCAAAGAAAGAAAAGCACAAAGGAAGAAAAGGGAGGAGGTACCAGTAAATATTATTTTTTAATTCTTTCTTCTCTCTCTCTCTCTTGCATATACTGAGGTTTTAATTCATGATAGTTCACATAATTAAAATGGGCCTTTTTTAATGTGCTCTGTAAAATATATTCCATCTATTTTACAATTGATGTTGCATATATTCTTTCTTAAAAGCTTTATTTTTTAATGTCAAACCCTCTTAGGTTTTGTATTAGATTAGCATAAAGATAACATTGGAACCTTATAAACTACTGCTATAAATTGATTACCTCTCTCTCTATAGTAATAATAGTATTATTTAATAGTATTATTAGATAAGAATAGTATTATTCTCACAGATACCAATACTGACAAAAGAAAATATATTACTATGCAATCAATGTTAGTAAAACAGCTGGCCATTGCAGTATATCTTGGATGCTCTTTCATCCCATCTGAAGCCTTAATTATTTCATGAATATTGAAACTTCTGTGTTTTCCTTGTTTTTTCACTCCAATGTACTGTAACTTGAATAGTCTGCCCACCGTTTGGAACAATAACCAAATCCCAAATGTTGGCAAGCGCAGAGAGAATTTTGCATTTTCCCCTGCTATTTCCCCCCTTTTAGCTTTATTTTGAGCTCTGGGCCATTTTTATCATCTGGAGTTATTGTGTAGAAAAGAAATCAACTGCACATTGTTCAAGATAGCAAAACTGAAGATGGTGTGCTGAATTTCATGGTACTGGGCATATTGCTAAAGGAGCTATTCTCCTGCTAAAAAAAAAATCTCCATTTCCTCTGAACAGTGGATATTATCACCCATATATATAAAATTACCCCACGCAAAACACACACCTATACACAAATTTTGCAAATCTTACTGTCTTATAGGACTATGCAAAGATCTCAGAATGATTTTGTGGTAATCACCTCAACAAAACACTTGAAACAATGAGATTTCTAAAAGTGAAGTGAAACCTTTGCTTCACGTTCTTGTGCTGCTGAGGCAAATAGCAATAGCCAAATAAGGCTTGTGCCCCTGTTCTCACAGTGCCCCTGACTGTTTCTTTCAGTCAGTAATAAGCTCTTCTGGCTATAGAACTGTTGTCAAGGCTTTGAGCTGTTGTAAAGCAACACAAGACAAATCATGTCACCTCTTTGCTTTGACAAGTAGATTCACATCACCTCAACAGTGCCTCTTTGAAATGAATCCAAAACACCTTGTACAGACCATCTGTATTCTTGTGCCCTAGGCTTGTTATATTTTTGGCACAAGAGTGAATGTATGAACACCCATTTCAGTTATTTGGTTTGAAAATATCAGAAGAATTGAACCTCTTCTCTAAACAGTTATGATGATCTACACGCCCCTAACTCCTCAAATTAAAAAACAACCTTCTGCGGTGATAAACTGTGCAATCTATTTATGTAGGAAAATGTACTCTGGGATGTTTCAAAGCTTCAAAGCCTTTATTGTCATTGTATATCATGTATACAACGAAATTGGTTTAGCCTCTACTGGTGCAGTCCATACAAGAATGCAAAACAACATGAATAATATAGAGAATAATCCTTATACAAGTAGTTAAGGGGGAAAAAAACTAGTTTCCATATTAACATCATATTCTGTGCAACATGTATATTACTGTACTCTGGTGTATGACCTTATATCATGGTATATACATATTACATGTTGATGGGTTACTTGAAAAGTAATGAAGGAGAAAGCAGTTTTTAGCAGAAAACAGATTTCAGCAGAATAGGCAAATTGTTCTGGTATATTTTAAGTGCAACTCTTTAAAGTTGTAAACTTTAAGATTAAAAGCATTACAATTAACACACCTTAAAAATCTTAAATTATTTATTTACAACAGTATATACTAAGTAGATGTATATTAGTATTAAAAAAAATAAACCTTTTCTCTCTCTCTTTCTTCTCAATACTGTGGATTCATGTCTCCATAGGTACCTTCCAGTCCTTACGGATATATTCACTGTAGTCACTGCCCAAAAGAAAGACCAATATTTTATATGGCAAGGAAGAACGCCAAAGGAACAGAAATGGAAATTATCTGGGGAGAAACAATTCATGTCGAGGCATCAGGAGACAATCTGGATGACCGAAAGAGATTCCCACCATATCCCTCTTTGTCTGTCTGATTGTAATCCTATGATGGCAAACATCTGCCAAGAGCTACAACTAACATGGTTTCTGAGCAGATAAAGATGGACACACTTGTGTAATTGGAGTTTAGTCAATGCTAATATAAATTGTTTAGCCTGATACATAGGTTATTACTCACGAACTCATTATTTTCATGAACATTATTATTACATGCATTTGGGACTATTTTAAAATAAAAGTAAAATGCATCCTATTATTTTCATACTTATGAATGTGCTGTGTCTCACATATGTGTGTATGTGCATGTGTATAGGAAGTGGTCAAATCAGCACATGGAGAAGTGCTGGAGCAGAAATAAAGTGACTCATTCTCCCTGCCTGCTAGTGAAGTGTATTGACCCATTATCACCTTGTTGTAATAGCCAAAGCTTATGTTCTTGTCCCTTCTGGTTGGTTGGAAAAGCTGCCCGCAGCATACTACTGGATATTGTTTATGAGTCCTGTGATTGACAAAAAAGTTAGTGTGTCTTGCTAAGGACTTATTAGCTCAGGTTTATCAAGAGGGATCTGACTTCATCCATCAAAAGGACTCCAAGTATTTCTTTGGAGGTCAAGATAAAACCTCCACGGGTCTGTGCACATTTCACTGACCATTTCAATAATAATTTCTAAATGTGGCCAAGCATAAAAAGAGGGGATATTTGTAGTACACAAGTTTAGCAACAGCCCTTGAACCCTTCCCCCCTTCCCCCCAGTCAACTCAAGAGAAATGAATCCTGCTTTTTATAAATGTAATTATAGGAGCCCAAGAAATTTAATTACAATTGCCATGTGTATATGTTTGCATAGCTTAATTATGTTAGAAGACTGATGATTTCATTGATTCTCAGTATAACAGAGAAGTTTTCTTCTTGGATGACAGCCTCTCCTAGTCGGTATATCATCATCATGGATGTTTATACAAAGTCCAGTGGGTGGACAATCAGAGTACTGCTATTAGCCTCACAGGATGAAAATCAAGAATTAACCCCCCCGACTTCATCATTATTAGCTCTGACTATCTATAGTTTGTGGACTTATCTCATTTATTTTGTGCTACAGATGGCATTTTAATGCATGTACCTAATCACAGAAAGCTATCCGATAGATCTCAGTTCAATTTCTTCTTCATTTTGCATTAAAGACTCTATCAGAAGACTTTTTCAAACATTTTATGTAGTTTCATCTTTCCAGCTAGTACATGTGAGCTGGTTGTCAGCCATTCAGAGCCTTTGAATGGAGTGCAATGGCTCTTTAAAAAAACCAAAACCAAAACAAAACTGTATATAAAGAAAATTGAATTTCATTTTGAAGCTCTCAGTACCTCAAAATATCCTTTTGTGTTTTCTAGGCAGAGTTAGGGTCTGTCCCATTGGCAGTACACTCCACATTTTATTGCGTTTTATTTTTGTGTAAAATACAACCTGCACCCACTCCAAAAAAAAAAAAAAATCCTATGTCAAATTAGAACAGAGCTAAAATTCATGGTTTGATTTTTCAAGAATTAAATCATCTTGTATCTCTTGCAGAGATATAGGGGATTTTTTTTTTTTTTTACAAAATACGTAATGAAGTGATGAACAGCATCAAGATGTTTATTTCCAGCAAATTATAAAATGTGTTACTCAAGTCCATTATTTCCTATAATGGATTTCAGCAAGAAATTTCTCTCTTCTGCTCCTTTTCTTTCCACCACACTCTGCAGACCTATCAACCATTTAACCATTTGGGATACTGACTGAATATATGTGTCCTTTGTGGGTGTATTCCATGAATATCTGAGAAAGCACTTGATTGTACACAAACTACTATGCCTCCCCATCTAGTTTACACAACAGAATGGTACAATAGTCTCAAATTTTATGCTGTACTCTTTTAAAACTGTCCATGTTAGCTGCCATCACCACCTCTTGAACTGCATGGCTTAATTATGAACTAAATGAAGAAGGTGGCTCAGTGGCTAAGATGCTGAGCTTGTTGATCAAAAGGTTGGCAGTTCAGCGTTTCGAATCCCTAGTGCCATGTAATGGGATGAGCTCCCGTTACTTGTCCCAGTTTCTGCCAGCCTAACAGTTCGAAAGTATGTAAAAATGCAAGTAGAAAAATAGGGATCACTTTTGGTGGGAAGGTAACAGCGTTCTGTGAGCCTTTGGCATTTAGTCATGCTGGCCACATGAACACGGAGACATCTTCGGACAGCGCTGTCTCTTCGGCTTTGAAACGGAGATGAGCACCGTCCCCTAGAACCAGTAACGACTAGCACATATGTGTGAGGGGAACCTTTACCTTTTTAAATGAAGAGCTTTTTTCTTTCTTTCCTATCAGTCTCATTGGGTGACCCCTGGTTCTAGTGTTTTGAGTGAATGAGGGGGGGGAATCTCCCTGACCACTTATTTTATGTATCCAGAATTCATCCCACTTTGGTCATTGTTTTTCCTTTAGGCAAAGGATTCCCAAACATTTCTAGCCTTATTCTCTTTTTTAGAAATTGTGACAAATGCAAATGAACATAGTTTTCCAGATTCAGAAATACTACTGTCTTTTCTATTCTGGAATATCCAGTACAAATTTATTTAAGACAGATAGGAGATTTCTTTAAACTCTTAGCAGTAAGGCCATTTTTTTTTTTCTTAGATAGAAACTGAGTTACATGAGTGATCGTATTCAAGGGAGGGTACAAGGTTATCTCCTATGAAGACTTCAGCTGACCTGATCCTGACCTCTTTTCCTACCCCAGTCTTTCCTTTCAAATTATCTTGGTGAGAGAGGAGACTGCTAGTCTCTATCTAATTACAAAAAAGAGTATTTTCTCAGAGGAATTTGGATTATTTTTGAAACTTTGAAAATGTCAGCCATGTAGACATTGATAGCTACTGAGTTTTTATTGAAACAAAATGCCTTAAAGAAAAACAGATACTCCAGCATTCATCAAATTTAGCTTCCACAGAAATAGGCTATATATTAGGGGAAGGAAGTGAAAGATTTGCTGTCCCGCTCATTGGTTGACCTCTCTTATATGTGTTTCCCCTTGATATTCAGTGCACTCTCTTCTCTGTCTTATTCTTCTGTGCCAACTGACCTGCTGATATTGTTGGGTGTTTTCTACTTCTCCCACAGTTGCTGCTGTTCCTTATCTTTCTATCCTTCTCACCCACTATTGCAAAGTATTGTACAGTAAAACTAGCCCATCAGTTAGGACTAAATGTAAAAATAAACCCAATCATTGTAAATGTTGGATAGACGTTAATATGCCATCTGTATGGAAAGATTTGCTGCTTCTGCATCATTGCATTTCCATTCAAATAGAGATAATGGGATTGTTTAATGATGATCATGCTTCAGAAACATTAATCTGTAAGGCCCAAAATATAAAAATAAAAACTCTTTATCACTTACAGGAGAACAGAAAATAGCCTCAACATAGCAAAATATAGCACTTGGCAGCATGTTCTGTAGCTATGTTCTGTAGTTGATAGACCATTAGCTTATGAAATAGTTTATATCTGATATTTCTATTATGGAAAGATTGCCAGAGTCCCTGTTTTATAAGACCCAGAATAATCTCGTTGAAATGGGTCACCCATGAAACAGCTTGTGAACATTTTCATTTTAATTAAAGAACTATTCAGAAGGACACCAGAGTCATGGAGAGGGTGAAAGGAAAACCAGCTTGCTAAGCGTTCTGAAACTATATCTTAAAGTAAATTCAAACTAGTTGCTTTATTTAAAGATTTGGAATCACCACATTGTGAAATATACATTTAATTTTACATAAAAGTATTTGAACTACTCTTTGTTTTCTAAAATAGGCAATGATCTGAGCTGGTCTCTCCTATTGAAACATGAGTTAAAAATGAAAAACAAATTAGAGTATGAAATTTTCAAAAGTTTTGGGGAGTTTAAAACCCCACACATGAAATTTAAGTGTCATGCTGGAAATTCACCCTCTATAAAAAGAAAGGACAAAGAGTTGGAAGGGAGCAAAGTAATATTGTTTATTAATATTAATGTTAATTACTATGTTGATTGCTGCTGACTTACATATTAACCATAATCTAGAATGATTTGTTATCTGCAATTATACTGATTATATTGAGTGTGGCATCTTGTTATTGTATACTTTTGAGAAGTCAGAATCCACTTGGGGTTGTCCTCCTACAATTCAGTTGCCAATTTACTTTAGCTGTCTGCTGAATTTTCCCAGCTCCTACATACTTTTCCCTTCAGGTATTCATGGCCCCAAACAATGCCCTCAGCAACATTGGTTTCTCAAGGAATAAATTTCTAACCTCCCTCTTGAAAATACAATAAAAATTACAAAATAACTATCTTTTGATTGTGAACAACCAGGTTTATTATATTAATATTTGAACAGCTTGATAGAAATGAAATGGTTAAAACTGAAAGCACTTTGTTACAGGCTCTTTCAAGTTCTTTTACACAGGAATAAGAATAACATTAAACAATACCATTGAGAATCAATGTCTCTATTGTTTGCATTGACAAAGCTTACATCTAACCCTCACTCTTTATCATGTCAGCTTTCTCACTCTTGGCTTAAGAAATAGATAGAAATGGTAAGGGAGAGGAGCAGCTTATATAACATTGCCTAATTGCAAGCACAGTCTATAACTTATTCTGCTCTTTTATCTCCTAAAATCACACTGTCTGGTTTTTGGGCTCCTAATAAGCTTTATTTTCTGTCCTGGAAAAACAATGGAAGGTTATATTTAAAAAGACAAAATTAGTTTCCTAGGATCTTAAGTGAAGTTAAGAACATATTTCAAAAGATATCTTGCATGATTTGTATCTTCCTCAATCTTGGGCTCTCCACCAAAGGTCTGTGAGTTTGCAAGTTCTGTGCAGTATCTTATCTGTTCTTAGCACTGCACTAAGGTGGCAGGATAAGGTGCCAGACACAGAAGTCCTCTCAAGAGCAGGCCTGCCATCAGTTCACACCCTGCTGATGAAAGCCCAGACATGCTGGGCAGGCCATGTTGCAAGGATGCCAGACCATCACATCCCTAAACAGCTCCTCTATGGTGAGCTGTCTCAAGGAAAGCGATCACATGGGAGACAAAGAAAGTTTATTTATTTGTTTGTTTGTTTGTTTGTTTGTTTGTTTGTCATATTTCTATGCCGCCCACTCTCCGAGGACTCTGGGCGGCTTACACCAAAGACAGTATACTAAATAGCATATTGCCCCCTAACAATCTGGGTCCTCGTTTTACCCAGCTCAGAAGGATGGAAGGCTGAGTCAACCTTGAGCCGGTGAGATTTGATCCGCTGATCTGCTGAACTAGCAGTCAGTTGAAGTAGCTGCAGTACTGCACTCTAACCACTGTGCCACCTCGGAAGTGATATAAAGACACGTTGAAAGCCTCTTTCAAGTCCCTAAATATCGACACCAACTCCTGGGAAACTCTGGCACAAGATTGATCGACATGGCACATACTGATCCACCAAGGCTGCCAGACATTTGAGGGCAGAAGAACAACTATAGCACAAGAGAAGCAAGTACTCTGCAAAGACAGAGCTGCAAATGCTGCAACAATGATGTCTATACATGTCTGCCCAACATTTGGCAGAACATTTCGTGCCTGTATAGGCCTTACCAGCCATGTACGGACACATTGTGGACAGCCCACAACCTGTTAGATATCAAGGTCCTCTTCGAACATGATAGACCAGTGGTTCTCAACCTTCCTAATGCCGTGACCCATTAATACAGTTCCTCATGTTGTGGTGACCCCCAACCAGGGGGGTCTGTGGGCGTGGCTTATTCTGTGGGCGTAGCTTGGAGGTCATGTGAATGGGTGAGCGTGGCTAGCTGGTCATGTGACCGGGTGGCCATGGCTATGTGTATAGGGACTACTCAGAGGGCTGAAAAAAGTCATTTCTGACAGATCCTCACACTTTTGACTGGTCCTCACACTTATGACCATCTTCACATTTATGCCCGTGCAGCATTCTTAACAACCGTGTCACTCATTTCATAACTGCTTCTCTTCACCATGGTGACAAGCTAGGGCAAAAATATAAAATGTGAGGACATTCATAAGTTCGAGGACTGGTCAAAAGTGTGAGGACCAGTCAGAAATAACTTTTTCAGCCCTCTGAGTAGTCCATATGCATAAAAGGATACAGCAATAGAGAGGGATGAAGGAAGGGAAGGGAAATTAGAATAGGAGGGAGGGTAAGAGAGGGAGGAAGAGAGGAGGAGAAGGAGAAAGGAAGAGGAAGTAGGGAGGAGAAGAAGAGGGGGAGGAAGAGAAAGTAAGAAGGAAAGAAAAGAGAGAGGTGGTAGGTTTGAGGAGAAAGATTGCTGTACAATAAAAAAGATGAAAGGGAACCAACCCCAAACAAATATAAAGATATTAAGATAAAGAATGAATTGTTAAACTTTAAAGAATAAAAGAGAACAAATATGAATAAATAACAATAATTAGAAACACACATATAAACATACAATGTATTTTCTTTGAACAGAGTATTTGCCCGGTTCACAAATTTAAACAGTGTTTACTCATTTCAATTAAATTTACAATTTCTATATTTCCTTTTTGCCACATTTATTCCTCATCTATTTTTGTAAAAAACCAATATTACCTTTCATCCTCATCTCTAATCTTAATCAAATTCAATTTTTCCCTTCTATTCTATATTATACCCCTTCCCATTGTCATCTATTTTTATATCCATCCTCACATTGGTTAATTATGTAATATTACAGTTGTTTAATATAAATTCAACATTTTAATATAAATCAATTAGTTATATAACTACCTTTTTTGTATATTAATCAATATGAACATGAATATTCCAATTATTTCCATGCAATCCAATTTCTTACAAATCAATTAATTATATTTACCAATAATAATAAACCAAATAATTTCCCCCATATATTTCTCCAAACCACAACTTAACCATTTCTGCTTTCAGAAATATACAATTAATACTAACTCAATTATTACAATTCCCTAGTTAAATAGAGCTTTTTTTCTTTTGTGTTTTAAAATCTTGAACTCTCCTCTTTTTCCCTAAATTTCCCATTGTTTGCACCTACCTTTTTTGGTGAGGAAAAAGAAAAGAAATCTGCCTGCCTAATTTTCCAACCTTGCAGCAACAGCAAAGCAGTTTCAGTTTCGTTTTTCAGCATAGCTAGGGGGAAAAAAATCTGCTCCAGGACTCTTTGCAAGGAAGCAGCAGAGCCCTGAGAAAACAGCTGAGACAAATCATCTGAGAGTCGGGAGCCGATCTAATCAAGGGCTAATTAGCCTATGCTGAAGCTCCGCGGGCCAATAAAATTACAAAAAAACACCGAACCATTTGTTAAATTGCTGGCTCACCCGCCCCTCGCCCACCACTATTTATTGGCAATAAATAGTGGTGCGGAGGGGCGGGGCAAGCCAGCAATTTAACAAACGGTTCTGGCAGAATCCCACCACTGGCTATAGGGTGGCCCTTTGAAGACCCGTGGCAAGAATTTAAACAGTTTTTTTTCTTCTAGCCATCAGCTGGGACTCAGGAGGCAGCAATAGATTGGGGGTGGGCGGGGTAAGCGAATGGCCCGTGATCCAACAGAGCAGAGAGTGAGGGTGAGTGAAGGAATGGGGGGGCGAGAGAGGGCTTTGGAGACCCCTGTGAAATGGCCGTTCAGCCCCCAAAGGGATTGCGACCCCCAGGTTGAGAACTGCTGTCCTAAAGGCTTCTCCCTTTATGGATGTATATTTTGTTAAAAGAAAAAAAAATCCTCTAAAGATTAGTTGATATTACATATATAATACAATGTATCATTTCAGTATGATTATGGAATTCTGAAGCAGCGAAACCTGCCGAGATATATCCTTTCTCTTTCTGGACATTAAAAATCTGTCATTCAATAAAGGTTCTAATGGAATCAGTGCCAGAATCTTTTTCCCTTCCATTCATGTAAAGTGACAACATTCCTTCATTCTCAACTCTCATACTCTTAAACCTGACAGACAAGCAATGACAGTATAAGAAAAATAGCTATATAGTATCAGAACACCATGTTTTATTGCCAGTGAGTGTGCCGATTTATCATTAATGAACCCCAGGTTGAGAACCTTTGTGATAGACGAACATCAACTTTGGACTGAGAGCTCCATGATGTTCCTGGGATCTATTGGAACCACTTTTATAATTTAGGATTCATAGCCCCAAGTTTTCCTACCTCCATGGGGACTATTTTGGTTTTACTATCCACATCCGCTCTAGTTCTTCCTAAAGGTCTGGTACTTCTCCAGCTCTTCATACTTCCAGATGTGTAGTGACTTGCCATCTCTATATCTATGACACTGATGGTTTCTGATACTTGTCTACTACCACAATACCTTTTTGATTGGTCATCTGGAAGTCCCACAACATCCTAGCCAGTATTCTCCACAGTATTCTGTATTCTCCACAGTATTCTGTGGAGTCTTCCATCTGGATTTGGGAAGGTTCTGTACACAATGTCAGCTTGGTTGTGTTGTTCAGTGTATGTTGTTCCTGCCGGCACCTTACACTCTATGTTGTACTGTTTCTGAGGCCTCTTGCATAATCTATACCTTAGGTCCTGTCTGGTGTGGTCTTGCTCTGCTTTTATGGATCTGATTCTTGGTGCTTGTTCTTCTACTGTTACAATCAGTGTCTCTGTTTTTTAGTCCAGCACTTTCCAGCCACTGGTAGGATTTCCCAATGTCTATCAGTTCAGCTATCTGTTGATTGTTCATACTATGTACGGCCGTGTTTTGCCATAACACTTCCTCTGCTTGATCTTCCTTCCATCTCTCCAGATATTCTCTCAGCAGGTCATCTTTGAGTGCCATCTTATAGTTTGTATCTTCTGGGTGTTTTCCTGGAAGCACAGTGCAAGGTGCATTAAATAAAATGAAATTAGTTTCTTAAGATCTTAAATGAAGTTAAGAATGAAGATAGACAGTCAGTCAGTCAGTGTGGGCTAGGTCAGGCATCCCCAATCTGTGGGCCACTACCAGACCATGGCCTATTTGTAACTGGGCCATGTGAGTGATGGGCTGGGGTGTGCACATGCGTGCTCTCGCAGCCCCACTCATGCGAATGGTGGGAGCACAGATGCCTGCCGCTCACCCAAATAAACCTGTGCATGTGTGTACATATCTGCCCCTTGCACAAAAACCATCCCTTCTTCCCCCTCCCCCTAGGAAAAGTTGGGGAATGCTGGGCTAGATGTAAGCTTTCTCATCTTAAGCAACAGAGGCAATAAATAGATTCAACACATTGATTCTCAATTGTATTGTATAATGTTAATCTTGTTCCTAAGTGAAAGAGCCAGTAATAGGGTAGTTTCAATTTTAACTATTTCATTTCTATAAATCTATTAATTCCTCACTGCATGCATAAGACATCTCAAAAGAAAGCTGCAACAATCCTTGACAGAAGTCCCAGAGTTTTTTGTGAAAATTAGCTGTGACAACAATGAGTTAACAACATGAACAGCATTGCATGCTTTTAACTACCTACAGTGTCTTAGGCTTCTTTTTCACCACTGATCTGCCAGTAAATTATAATCATTAGCAGCAGCCATGCAATGCTTCTTCAAGCTGAGTTACAGAAACCTAAAGGATTTTCAGAGAATCAAGCTAGAAACAACATAAGTATTAATATTGTACTCATATTTCTCCATATTGAACATTTGTTCAATTGAAATATTATTGTTTGATGCGTCTAAGCAAACTTATTTGCCACTCTGTTGCTTTTATTTGATATTTTCCAGATGCTATGAATATCTTAAAGCTGAAGCAGAAGACTAAAAAGGTAAGCATAGTGATTTCAATCAAGCTGCAATAAAAGCTCTCATTAAATTCAACAATAACAATTTTGTTATCTTATTCTCACAGTTGGAACATTCCCCAAAATTGAAAGCAATATATGCAGGGGTTTTTTTTTTGGCTAAAAGTGACTGTTTTTCTCATACCTATTTATATGGCTGTTGAGTTTAAGGAATTCACTTGTCTAGATTTTGTTTCACCCAGTCTCAGAGGCTTATACAACGATCACAAACAATTCAGTTATGTAAATCTCGCAAGGAAAAAGAGGTTTAAAAAGGGCGGTAAGATTACATTGACTCACACAGAATCAAAAATAGATGAAGCAAAACTGAGATTTTTTTTCTTTGTTGTATTAAAATATATTTCAGTACTTTATAACTTTTATCTTGTATAACTGTGATTTCTTCATTCACAGAATCTCTATCTTCACTATTTCTGCTATATTGCACTATTTCTGGGATATTGTTAGTATTTAATTATACTAACTTCAATTATACAAAAATTGAATTAATGCTTTCGTACAGAACATCCTATCTTCTTGAACAAAGCTGTGTATGTTTGATCTACCTCTTTAAACTCCTGTAAACATCTACATTTCCCTTCTGTTTCAATCCTGGACACAATGAGAAATGCAAGAAGAGGATATTACTATAGCAGTGTTAGATCTGTATATTTGCCAGTTAATCATAGCACAGGAATTGCATTTAATTGAAGGCTTTTCTCATTTTCTTTGGAGAGTTCTTTTCAGGATAGGATAGGATAGTCACAGTTTCTCAGAATAATCTAAAATATTGCATAATCTGGCTCAAAACCTATAGCGAGTGCTCTGATAAGTCCTGTCCCATTATTATCATGCATATGGCATTGTGTTCCCTGCAGTAGTCACACACATTCAGGCCAAATTATTGAAGAAGAAAGCTCACAAAGGTTCAGTATGATTACGATCCTAGCTCACATGGGAACTAATGAGACTCTAGTTTGACATGACACTGAATGTACAAATGGCTGGAAGGAAGCCAGAGCCTTTACAACAATATTAGCAGAAGGTGGGATGATTATCCAGAGCCCTAATAGTGTGATTAATAATGTTTGAATGGGATATATTAGAATTTATTATCTAAGTACCTGTGTTTTATTTAAATAGTTGGTTTTTTTTTCTTGTGTGAAGAGAAATTATTTAGATATATTCATTTATTTAACTTTGTATTGTATCCAGAATGCTTGGAACAAAACAGTCGAAAAGCTTGTAGAATGTGATCATTTTCTTTAAACTCTTCTCATGCAAGGTGAAAAAAAAACATTTGAACTGCCCCTGAGAACTGTCAGACAGTGCAAAATCAAAATGGAACCAAACAAAAATATTAAATTGCCAATGAAAATGAAAAGTTCAAGTTTCAGTATGGAAGAGGAATTTATCATGTACAACCACTTAAGCTTCAGAACTCTGACTGCAATCCATAAGGAGCATATTTCCAAGAATAAACTGAGCTGTTTTGGATCCTACATAATGACAGGTTGTGCTGTGGCTTTGCAGTTCAGGGGAATTCTTCATAACAGAGCCCAACATTTTGTTGCCACTTTCACGGGGAAAAAATGAATCCTGTTTTGATTTTGAAAAAGAGGGAGGCAGCAAAGGAGGAAAAAGAGTGAAAGAGGGGCTATGTCAGGGGTGAAATCCAGCAGGTTCTGACAAGTTCTAGAGAACCGGCAGTGGAAATTTTGAGTAGTTTGGAGAACTGGTAGCGGAAATTTTGAGTAGTTCAGAGAACCAGCAAATACTACCTCTGGCTGGGCCCTGAGTGGGGTGGGAATGGAGCTTTTGCAGTATTCTTCCCCTTCCATGTCTACCAAGCCACACCCACCAAGCCACACCATGGCCACCAAGCCACGCCCACAGAACTGGTAGTAAAAAAAATTGGATTTCACCTCCGGGCTATGTGTATATGTACATTTTTAATGAAGTATTTTTGTAAGTATTTTTGTATTGCAGGCAAAAACAGCTTGATTTCCTTCTCTTCCTTCTGCTGCAACCATTTTAAATAAATTTGTGCATGCACTATAATCAGCATTAGATGGCATTATTCTTCTTGCCTGGAAACTGACTGAAGGGCTTTGGGGCTGATAATCATTGTTACCAAGGGAGATGGGGGTGAAGATCTTGCCTTATGCTGCCTCTGAGCATTTCCAGAAGTTTATTTAAAGAAGAACATAATGGGAGATAACCTTCTTTCAACTTCAGCTCCAGGCAGAAATATATTTTACCACTTCTTTCCATGCCCTGTCCTTTTTTTTTTTTAAAAAAAAAATAATTTAAATTTTGTTTATTGTGAATATTTCCTATATTTTAGGCCTTTTTAAAAAATATTTTTAGTAGTAAATACTCTAGTGATGTTTGTCCTGAGAACGATCATTGTCCCCAATGAAGAATACAACTATTAATGCTAATATATATTAAAACTTTCAGGATTGTTCCAACTGCTGTACTATGTAACAAATATATTATTTATATTTATACTTATCTCAGATTTATATTTATCTCATATAAGTACTGTCTCTTATGTATGATACATTATTTCATACATACATGTGTTAATTGTTTGTTTAACAGGTTTTTGTTTGTGGAATAGTGTTGGAAACTAGCTGAAAATAAAAAAAAAATCTTTCCTTTATTCTAATACATTTTGGTCTGCTAATCACATTTATTATTATTAATAATAATAATAACTTTATTGTCATTGTACATGTATAAACATTATACCCATACAATGAAATTCACTTAACACCCAAAGACGAGGTCCAACATACATAACAATCCCCAAACACATTCCCACCCACCACAATTCTCCACCCCTAAACCACCCAAACATCCACACAACAGACCAAGTAATACTGTCCAACAGCTCACTGATGGTGGCTCTTTAGTTCATTGTTCAGTCAATTATAGCTCTGGGATAAAAACTATTCAGAAAATGTGTGGTCCGAGTTTTAATTGTTCTGTATCTTCTGCCAGAAGGCAACAGTCCAAAAAGATTGTAAGCAGGATGGGAAGAATCTCTAAGAATGTTATGCAACTTTCTCAAACAGTGAGATTCGAAGATGTCATCCAGGGCTGGTAGCTGGAGTCCGATGATATTCTGGGCAGTTTTAATGACTTTTTAAGTGACCACTATGCCACTATGCAACATAGATAAGATACTTTTTCTCCATAGTACTCCTGAATTCTTATCCCTTTTCTATATTTGCACTGAAGTAGAACAAATGATTGCTTCACAATGTAGTGCTAGCCTCCCTGTATAGTAATTTTACACATAACAGCCTCTAAAATTGCCGAGTTCTCCTGACAGGACTAATGTCATACAATGATTGATAGTCAGTGTTGCAAATAAGATCCTTGTTCCTTTCTCTGCTGGTGAAATGTTTTTGATCTGCTCTAAAAACATATCAGTATTTTGATTCCTAAGGCCAAGCTCTGTCTTTCTATTTTTCAGTCATATAATGAATGGAATAAGTCATTTTGCTCTTGTTGCCCATGGGTGTTCGGGTGGCATCTGGAGGTAGACAGGTGGGCTGAGTAGTCCTGCGTCAGCCCATCACTTCTATTTATATGGTTTATTAAACTTCTGAAAGCTTTTGAACTCTCATTTCATTGTATAATCTATTTTTCTGCATGAACAATTTATCTTAAGTAATCTGCCGTTTTTCAGAGTTGGAATGTAACTCTTGGTGTTTCTAAAGTTAACTCTCTCACTGTAATAACATACGGTTCCAGTTATTCTCTATTTCCACCCAAGTGACTCTAAAGTGTGGACCCCTCAGAGACATTTTTCCATCCCATGTTTTTTGCTTTCCATCTTTTCAAGAACAGCAGCTTCCATCAGTTTAACTACAACTATACTGTGTCAGTTGTGGGCTACAGTAGCACCATCTTGAAAACTCAGATATCAGTGAGTTAAGAAGGGGCTAGTCTAGGTTTCTTTATGTTTTCTTTGTTTCCCAGGGTTGAAGCATGCTTTTTCCTTTAACCCTGGTAAATAGTTTCGCCAAGGTCATTTCTGTAGTTTTCCATATTATTAAATAGTATCATTCTATTCTTCTCCAGGAATGTCTGATTATTTGTCAGCTGACTTTTCCTTTTTATTTTTTGCCTTCCGTGGATGAGCCTAAAGGTGCTTTGAACAGCTAATTTAAGATGTGAGTTTTGAGCATGCTCAAAAGATGTGTGAATGAAAGCAGCAATTTACTTATTTGAATTAATAAACCATAGAAAGCCAGAAGAGCTGATAAGAATTTGTTTCCGGACATAGGAATAGAAGTTCCAAACTAGTTCCATCTTTTCACTTCTTAATGTATTTAGTCATAAATATATTCCCACTCCACACAAAAGTATATTAAAATATATATTTTAATATACATTACCAAATTCATTTCCACTGTCTTTTCTTTCATGACACATAGGTCATAATGTATTTCATTATGAGATATTCATTCAAATATCTTACTAGTGTCATCTCAACATTTGGAGAAGCATAAAAATTTATGGTAATAGAAAGAGAGATAATTCCATGAGGCACAGATCATGTCAATTCATATCAGAATCTACAAGTACTGAATCCTCAAAGCAACTCTACTTCAAGTCAGGTAGAACTGAAGATGCAATAAGTATTTTTTTTACGAATGTGCAGCCTACTGGAAAAGTGCTGTTGTGGTATAATTTTAAATGGAAAAAATGCAGATAACCAAGAGTTTTTACTCTTCCATAAAAGAAGTATTCAGTATTATTATACTTGTATCTTGTAATTATTTGCAAATGAATGTGGATGAATATGTTAATAGATAACAGAACAAATAACAGACTAACAGAGTTGGGAAGGACCTTGGAAGTCTTCTAATCCAACACTTTACTCAAACAGGAGACCCTATACCAGTGATGGCTAACCTATTTGCCATCGAGTGCCAAAAGCGGGAGAGGGGGGTGTCACACACGCATGTGCCCACACCCATAATTCTATGTGCATGCTTGAGTTGCCCCCCATCTCCCCCTGCTTGTGGCACACAATGGCCCAGTGGGCCCGGTAGGCCTCTTTTTCGCCCTCCCCAGGCTCCAGAGCCTTCCTAGGAGCCTGAAGAGGGTGAAAACGGCCTTCCCTACCCCCTCGGAGGCCCTCTGGAGATTGGAAACAGCCCGTTTGCCAATTTCCTGTGGGACCAGAAGGCCTGTTTTTTGCTCTTCCCAGACTCCAGAGCCTTTCTAGGAGCTTGGGAAGGGCGAAAACGGCCTCCCCCCCCCCACTGGAGGCTCTCTGGAGGCTGGAAACATTTTTCTGCTTAAAAATAAAATAAATAAAATAAAAATAAAAACTGATTGTAACTTCATTCCATTCACTAAGCATGAAAGAATTACAGTAAAGTAATTCTTTTCATGTCCCATCAACTTTATGAAAGTGTTTGGTGTTTGTTTGTTTGTTTGTTTGTTTGTTTGTTTGTTTGTTTGTTTTTTGACATGGTTCAGTTGTAAGGCACATTGAATGTTACTGGACTTTTGTCCATATTTCTGATATCACCAAATTCTTGGCTACACAGCTTATATTGTTAATATTTTTTTTAAAGAGCTCACTTTTACTTCAATAATTTTAGGTAGCACTTGAGATGTTAGTTCACTGACTCAAGCAAAGTCTGTATCTATTATAAATCTGGAACACCAGCCCACAGAGGCAAGAAAATTTGCTCAGTTAGATAATTTTTAGATTTCACCATCAGAAGTGCATGCAGATGAATATTGGTTCTGGTAATGGCAGTGCCATTTTGCTAATATTCCATTACCCAGCTGTGGGTAATGTCATTTTCTAGAGCTGGGAACAAAGATATTCCATAACAGCATTCTTTCTTCTATGTTGACCTAACTTCTAAATTACTCCCCCCACTTTTTTTTAATTCACAAACTTGTTTTCCATTTACTTCAAATTTAATTGTTCATCTACTCTGCTTTCCTAATAAATTCTAGCTTGAAAGTTGTATCCAATGATAACAATTGGCAATTTGAATATGTAGTGATTATTTACCTATCAGAAATGTGTGCAGTGGCAGGCAGGAAACTACAAATTTTTATGTCAATATTTACATCACTGCACAATTTAAATATAGTAACAGTGCTACAACTAATTCAGCTGGAAAACAATTCCCATGGGATAAAATAAAAGACTAAAGACAAAATGTAGCTGCTTAGATACATGCTCTATAACCACAAAACCCATAAATTTTAAGTATCCCTTGCAACAATGTCCAATTTTTGAATTTTAAGATTCTAATAATAAATACCAGAATTTTGCCTATTCCTATACAGGCTTGGGTTTCCAGTTATGGGTTGCTGCTTGTGTTATTTTTAAGTAGAAAATCATTTGATCACCTAGACTGACTCTTTCAGGTGGCATGTGGTTTCATTACTTTTTGTCTAAATACTAAACATTATGTTCACTTTAAGGCAAGATTTTAAAAAGCTCTATATATTTTAAAGGCTGCAATGTAATCCTAATGATACTCTCAAAAGATAATAATTTAATTTCTGACCTGTCTGAAAAAGATAGCAATTTTATTATAGCTACTTAGCAAATGATTTTATAACTTCTTTGAACATCAAATAAGATAAAGATACTTTATTGCAAATCCACTAAGAATTATTCAAGGCAGCCATTGCTCTGCTTATTTAGCTGTGTCTCAATATTGTCATCTAGGACTTGTGTTATCAATAAATTTGATTTAAATTTAAACTAATACATGTTATGTATCTTAGGGGAATTATAGAAAAGCTTCTGAGAAAAACAGTAGTCCAACAAATGTCCATATCCATGCATTTTCAGAATTGTGGGGGGAAATGGGAACACTGGTCCATTCTAGTCGCCTCTAATACTCTTATATCAATCAGAGTCAATTTCCAATATTTCCATGTTGAGCATATAAAGCCTGAAGGGACATTCCATATATTTGTCCTAAAACAATTGGAATCTTCATGTTTGGGAACAAAAAAAAAAAAGCATAAGTATTTATTGACTCAGGTATATTGACTACTTTATCATAGTTTAATTTCTAAAAGAGCCAAGGTGGCACAGTAGTTAGAGTGCAGTACTGCAGCTACTTCAGCTGACTGCTAGTTCAGCAGATCAGCGGATCAAATCTCACCGGCTCAAGGTTGACTCAGCCTTCCATCCTTCCGAGGTGGATAAAATGAGGACCCAGATTGTTAGGGGGCAATATGCTATTTAGTATACTGTCTTTGGTGTAAGCCGCCCAGAGTCCTCGGAGAGTGGACGGCATAGAAATATTATTATTATTATTATTATTATTATTATTATTATTATTATTATTATTAATAATAATAATAAATGTTGTTTAAGCACTGAGTGCATAAAATGAATAAACAACAACAACAAAAAAAAAACACCTAACAATGATTTTTAAAAAATCAAATTATTGTGCTGCATGTTGTGCAAAGCAGTGGAGGTGCTTAATCAGCCATTTCATTTCTGTTTTGCCCTCCTCCCCCTGAAGAACAAATTGTAACTGAAATTAAGCAAATATCTTCCTTATTGCAATTTAAGGGGATACAAAATAAATTAAAATAAAACCTACAGGGAGTTTGAATGTTGATTTATTTTGTAAAATCTTTATCATTTCCATTACTTTGGCTGTTTGGCTCTATGAATGTATTTTTTAAACTGCCTTGGGCCTTTAAGGAACAAAGCAACATTTATAATTTCTAAATAAAAAATGTTTAAAAAAAACATTTAATGCTTTTGAACCCAAATGTGGTCATTACAGAACTAAAAATGAAAACAGCCTCATAAATGGTTGAATTTTGCTTAAACAAATCCAGCAAAAGGGACTTAATTAATTATTTTAATGATGCATTAATTAACTCTTGTGGGTGAAGACTTGTGGAAAAGGAATCAACTAAGGTGTAACATATAAGAGAATATCTATTTTATTTCTCCTGAGTAAGCAGTTTTCCTTCCATCCAGCTTTTATTCCTGCAAAGTGACCATAATGCACAAATTTTCTGGATACAAATACACTGGCATATATTATCTGTAGGTTAAATATCACAAATTTGAGGGGGGAAAAAGACGTGTATTTTGGGGTGCAAAATTGACAGGAAATTCAAATCTTTATTGTCAGTGTACAACATATGTACAAAGAGATTGGTTGAGCTTCCTCAGTGCACCCCCACCCCCCAAACACAATACAACTCACAGTGAAGACAGAAAATTCCTAATCCAATAAGTCATATTAACAAACACCCAGTTCTATTGCAGCAGTGTGAACATGTTACACATTGCGCCGGCCCTGCAGTCCATCATACTACATAGTTACAATGTTATTTCTCATTCAGGAGTCTGACAGCCCAAGGATAAAAACTGTTCTTCAGTCTGTTTGTGCGGCTGGCTATACTTCTATATCTCCTTCCCGATGGTAGGAGGGTAAAAAAATGATAACTAGGTGAGAGTCCTCCCTGAGAATTTTCCTCACTCTTCTAAGGCAACGAGCCCTAGCGATCTCATCTAGTAGTATCAGGGGACAGCCCATGATGTTTTGTGCTGTACTCATCACCCTCTGTAATGTTTTTCTATCTGCAGCTGTCAGACCAGCATGCCATACCGTGATGCAATAAGTGAGGACGCTTTCTAGTGTGGACTGGTAAAAGAAGGTCATCAGTTGTTGTTCCACCCTGTTTTTACGCAAGACCCTAAGGAAATGGAGCCTCTGTGGGCCTTCCTGGCCACCTGGATCATGTTGTTTTTCCAGGTGAGGTCTTCGCTGAGATGGATTTCCAGGAATTTAAAGGAGGAAACTCTCTCTACACAGCCCCCCTCAATGTAAAGTGGGGCAGGTTCCTCTCTCTTCTTCCGGTCTAGTAAGTTTTTTTTTAATTACTTTTTTTACTTTTATCAAAGTAAAGATCAGAAGGGGGGGGGAAGGCCTTCAAATTGTTTTCATGGAAACAGCCCAGCCCATACTCATATTCATATAATCATATCAATGCTGTTTTTAGTTAGAAAAATAATGTTCAACATATCCTTAAGACTACAGCATAGATCATTTAAGAAGGTACAATATGTTTGAGATTTTATCTCTTGAAAGATACTTTCAAGAGATAAAATACTTCTCATTTAATCACTACCATAAATTGTTTCAATACCCATTGGAAAATAATCTGCAATATCTTTTTCCTGAACAACTGTTTTATCACAATACTTTATTACATATCTGTTATCTAACATTTGCCCTGGTGCATTCGTTATCTGTTCCATCCTGATCCTTACTGTAGTGTAATGTTAAAGGATACCTGGCTTGAAGTAACTTTTAAGTGCATTGAATCATTCCTGAAAATTAAAGCTTCATATGTTTCATTTTGTTAGAGAAAACACTTCCTTCAGATCTGGTTACATGGGTCTGCTGATTTAGCTTAAGAAAGACATTTGAGGCTATGGAAAGATTATATGCACTGTGTAAACCTCATTATGAAAGGTTGTAATAATATGGCCAATATGCATTTACATAGCATGTGGAGAAAAAGAAAGCAAATAAAGTTATAGCAACTGAATTTGAATTGGTTCAGCCAAGATTCTTTGCTTCCTTTTTTATTTATGGAGTATTTCCATATATATTTGTGCCTTCGACTCAATGTTCATTCCTCCCTAGAGTAATTTCTGTGGTTTTCTTGACAAGATTTAGAAGTGTGTCATACATACACACTTATTATACATATATATGCATGCACACACATACATACACCTATATAGATACTATTAATTCGTATATACTTTGCAGTACTTCCTTCCAATACATACAATGCATATTACTTATGCATTAGAAATATGTATGTAGTAAAAATACAAAGATATATCATATGTATTAGAAAGAAGACATATAGTCTTCCTTCTAATACATATATATTTTGCAAGAGATTTCTGTTAATATTTAAAAGTTATATTCTGTAATATGCAGATTTATCAAGCTGCTATTTGAATATCAATAATATTTTGTGGGACTTTTTAATTAAAATGTGAGTGAAGATTAACGGGAAATGAGTAAAGCAGTATTTCTACATCAAATTTCATTAAACAAAAGGTATCTAGAGATAGTGTGAGTGACATTAACTTGCTCCTATTACCTATGGTTTGCAAATCCTAAAATGATTAAAATTAATATAAAAATGAATTTATTTTTCTCATTTATCTTCCAATTTAGAGTTTGTAGAAACAGGATATCTGTTTTAAAGACTTGACCTGACCAACTCCTGCTCAATTCTAGTTTTTCCCAACTTGTGTTTTCTAAAAGCATTTATTTATTTTATTTATCATATTTCTACAGCCATCCACTTCATGAAAGTGGTCCTGGGTGATCTACAATTACAATTCCTATTGATTCCTGCCAGTATATTCTCCATACCCTTGCCATTGTCTTCAAAAAAAGCAGAAACTTTATCTTTTCATTATTAATATCATATGTGGGATCTTTAAAAATTCAAAGAGGAACCTACCATAATATAGATCAGGATTTTTTCTTCAAACTGTGTGAGAGAGACTAAGGGAGGAAATATCACTTATGTGCAATTTTCTCTCATTAGAACTTTAGCTTTTGATCTGAGAATTTGGGAATTATTATTTTTTAATTAACAGGTTTTTGTACTGTGCCTGACTGCCTAAGTTACCTGCCATACATACATATACACACACACACACATATTAAGTGTTTACCGAGACACCTGGTCTACCCCACATGTGGGAGGAGGCATTCTGCTCCCTTTCGCCTTTCAGCTCCAATCCAGGAGCCCTCAAGCAGTCACATTCACGACAAACCATTTTATACCAAATTTATATTTTGCTAATAAAGAAATACAGGGAGACTAGTATAGATCTATTTCAAGCTTTTTAGCTCTCATCAGCCAGCCATACCCTCAGTGGTTAATACAACTGCCTAACATGCAGGCAGCCCAAGTTTGAATCCAAGTAAGGGTATGGCTAGCTGATGAGAGCTAAAAAGCTTGAAATAGATCTATACTAGTCTCCCTGTATTTCTTTATCAGCAAAATATAAATTTATTTATATCTATCTATCTATCTATCTATCTATCTATCTATCTATCTATCTATTTATCTATCTATATCCGAAAACAAATATATGACTACCTGATGGCCCCACCAAATCTGGTGGGGCCATCCCAGCAAAGCAGACTACCAACACAAGATTTGAAATAATAACTGCAGTTGCTGCAGAAGACCCCTTGCATAAGCCTGATGATGGCAGATGAGATTCTGCCGAAACGTTGCCAAAGTTCTCTCAATCTTACATGGGAGAAGACCCGAATACACCAAGACTTGCATACATATATACATACACACACACACTTTGGCACAGTTCTAATTCCTTTTGCCCACTAAATCACTGGCAGTGTGCTCAGCAGATAGCCATTCCTTTCAACGTGTATTCCTCATTGTGTATGTGCTTACTCTCCTGTAATCTTCTCCTTTCCAGTGAGTGTTAATGCAAACTGTAATTTTGTCTTGCTAGATATGCCAGAATGGAAGTGAGGTTTCAAAGGGTGGTGTGTGTGTGTGTGTGTGTGTGTGTGTGTGTGTGTGTGTGTGTCAATCACATTTACCCCTTTGTCTCAGCTTCTTTGTGACTTAGGTTCTGGAACATGAACCTATCTGTTTGGGGTCATATCTTCCTGATGCTGTAAGTATTTAGGAATGATTTTTTAGTAAATCTTAAAAATAAATTGATTAGCATCCTTGTTTCTCCCTTGTTCCTTCGTATCCATTCTGGATATTCAATACACAGATTAATGGCAACAGTTCTTTGGTCGAAAAAACATTTCAAAAAATTCCACATAGCCTATCCACATTAGGCTTTAGTTGGCTTCACCAGAAGCAATTTGCCATTAAAAGAGAGAATCAAGATTCACTGAAAGCTATTTGAAGTCCAGTTTCTTGGTTCCTTCTGCTTCACCTTGCCTTCTGAACCTTTATGGTCTTGCTTGACTTCTTCTTCAAACTTCCATTGGCTGTAAAACATTACTTCAAAACAATGGAAGAACCAGAACTGGAAAAAAATGCTGTACATCACCCTCATATACCACATTTAAAAAACATTATTAAAGCTTATTCTGGTAAATTTCATCGATGAAGGACATAGTAAAACAAAAATAGGAAAGAGTACACTCAACAATAAATTGCAATGTGGACAAAACCAAATACTGAGACCTAGATATTATTTCATTGGGAACATTTTGCAAATGAAGACATTCCAGAATTACATTATCAATGTCAACTTGCAAAGCTTTCAAGTTGCCATGAGCAGGAAGGAGGGAAACTTGACAATCAAGCTCTTCAATGCCCTCATTAACTTCCTCTTTAGAATTATTTCTAGAACCTGGCTCCATCATCTTACCATATATAACCTCCAGAAAGACTATTCACATCAATCAGATGACCAATAAGAGACACTATATGACCATGAAATCGTTATTGAACTTCCTTAGGTACAAGGTCAATAGAAGCTCCAGTAGGGATAAGACCATGCCTCCAACTGGTCAGTAATTAATATAACATCTAAAGTTACTGTGGGGAGATGGTTTTGCAGTCTCTAACATGGGACTTATATAAATAATAATAATAATAATAAAAATATCTCTAGTATGACAGTATATAGGCAAAAAGGAAAGGTGTACCTGCACAGCTTCTGTAAGTTTAACAATCCAAATAATGCATCTAATATTATCCATAGAATACTATTGATAGTACATTGGTCTATGCACCCTGTTATTAACACAGCTGCCTGCAATTTACTGCTGGTTCGAATCTCTCCAAGGCTCAAGGTTGACTCAGTCTTCCATCCTTTCTAAGGTAGGTGAAATGAGGACCCAGTTTGTGGGGCAATAAGCTGACTTTGTATAAATATACAAAAGTATGAAGGCTATTGTTTAACGCATTGTAAGCCGCCCTGAGTCTCCGGAGAAGGGCGGCATATAAATCAAATAAAAAAAAAAAATACTATTCAGTTAGTGAAAGGAAATCAGCAAGACTAATATACTCTCTTGGAGCTTAATTATTTATTCTATTTCTTAATGCTATATAGCAGTCATTTTTTGTCACACTGGGCTGAAAAAAAATGAATGGTGGGTACCTGGCAATGTACTGCATATTACCAGGGAAGATAGGAAAGGATTAGGAGATAATAGAATAGAATAGAATAGAATAGAATAGAATAGAATAGAATAGAATAGAATAGAATAGAATAGAATAGAATAGAATAGAATAGAATAACAGAGTTGGAAGGGACCTTGGAGGTCTTCCAGTCCAATCCCCTGCTCAGGGAGGAAACCCTACACCACTTCAGACAAATGGTTATCCAACATCTTCTTAAAAATTTCCAGTGTTGGAGCATTCACAATTTCTCCAGGCGAGTTGTTCTAGTGATTAATTGTTCTAACTGTCAGGAAATTTCTCCTTAGTTCTAAATTGCTTCTCTCCTTGATCATTGGTTTAAAAATCAGCAGTTTAATTTTATTTTAATTTTTGTAAAATTCCATTAGTTCTAGCTTTCTTTACTGCCATGAAATATTAAATCATTTTCCCTGACTTGAAATTATGCAGGCTGTATACTCTTGCAAAACTGTTAATTTAGATAATGGAAGTTTAACAGATGCTTTCAGATGTACAAACAGAATATTGTAGAAGTACATCTATCACATCCTCTGAGTATTAAGAGAATATTTCCCCATTAACTAAAGAAACAGCATAGAACTAATGAACATATTCTTGCTGTTGCCATCCCACTTCATAAACTATAGGCACCCCTGTTCTTCATGCTTTCTCAAAAGCTAAAGCCACATAGTTGAGCATGTTAATGTCTTCTCATAAGTTTTATTTTCCAACAGATGATTAGAGGAGACTGATCATGACAGTGCCTTCAAGATCATTTCCAACTTTCAGTTAAAGGTGTATGGATAAGAACAAGAATTTTCTTCCTAGAATTTTTCTCAGTATAGGGTCTGCTTTTTTTCTTTTTTTTTTTTTTTTTGGACCAACCAAATTCAATGTTTGTGGCAGGAATTGACCAACTGGTTTGCCACAGGAGCCTGATAGAGAGTAACTGGTCCATAGTCAATCAGCTGATTGTCATGTTTAGGACAAGACTAGAACTCATAGCCTCCTAATTTCTAGCCTGCAACTTTAACACTAGACCAAACTGCTTCTCAGATAAAGAAAAAAAAATGCCATTCTAAACCCACTATTCATTTATAGGTAGTACCCAGTAGTGATTTTATTTTAGAGCATAGTTGCACAAAGTGATTAGAAAATAAGTGATACATATAAGATATAAGTGACAGAGTGCTTTCAATAAGATAAGGAAAACATTTTCCAAAGTAGATCTGACTATCTAGTGTTATAAATAATAGCTCTTGACCTTATATGCTTCCCCTTGATAAAACCTTTTAAATATGTGTGATATTTTGCTTAAAGATACATCCAAGGCCAACTCATTGTCAGTATGGATTAATGTCAGTGGGATTTCATGTTTCATGTTTTCACCAGGGGATTCTAATTAAAGCAGGTGCTGAGTTCCCCAAGTGTTATCTAAAGACTTATTTAAAATATACAGAGTTCATAAAAATTTCTTACAGAATCATCACAAAATATTTTATACTGTAATTAACTTTAACCCTCAACATTTCACCTATAAAACAAATACTCACAAACAGCACATAACTGAGTTTATTATGGATTGATTTTTATTTGTAGTGTAGCCACTGAAGCAAGAAAAGTTATATTCATCATGACTAACTACAGTTTTTATTTTAGTTGGATTATACTAGTGATTGATTGATTGGTTATGTGCCATCAATTCAGTGTCTTGGAGGACACACTGATACACTGTAGCCTTTTGCAGCAACATTTTTCTTCTGGTCCTTCAGATCTTCCAGTATTGAACCCCATTCCAGTAATGAACCCCATCACAATCATGTCCACCCAGGTTGTTGCTGGTCATCTTTTCCCAGAATTATAAACTTCTTAGAAAAGCTATATCTTTGTATAATGTGTCCAAAATGTGATCATTTAAGTCTGGTCATTGTGCCTTGAGCTAGAACTATAGACTGATGCATTCTATTTTCCTTTCTTTTCTTTTTTCTTCTTCTTGACTTTCCACTGCATTCTCAGGAATCTTCTTTCATGGTAAAGCTCAGCATCAATATTTTTTGTTCTATTTCTTCAACAACTAACTTTTGATTTCATAGAGCATCACAGAGAAAATCACTGCTTGCATGATTCTGATTTTTGTAAATATAGATGCATAATCTAATAAAAAAATCAGATATTGTGTATCTCTTTTTTAAAAAATGCCTCTGAAAAGTTTTAATGTATTCCTCTCTGAAAGATTGATTATCCTTACTGTTCTCTAAATATTGAAAATGTACACTATATTGTTCTTGAAAGACACTTGCAGATGAATGTATGTAAGGTACCTTAAGATTTGTATTATGTAATATGATTTTTATTATGAATTGATTCCTTTTTTCCCCTCTAGTTCACACAGCGTTTGCTTGTGGTGGCACAAAGTTATTTTTTTCCAAATCATTTTTGAAGCAGGAGCCCTAGTTCTGAATCTATAAATAACTTGATAGAAATAATGATTGGCAATAATCAGCAATAATAACAACAGAGGAAATATATTTCCTCTGTAAAAATACATAGAATATATTTTATGTTATTTGTCCCTATATAACATGAATATAAATATTCTTTAGAAAAAATAAATTTAAATGCACACATCACTAATTGCTGACCTGAAATTTAGCCATGCCATTAGAATCCTTGGCTGATTTCTAGAAATAGTCATTGAGAGGAATAGAAATTTGGTTTTCGGAACTGACTTTTATGGTCCAGAATCTGTTTTCTGGTTATTTAAATTTAAGAAGCTATTCTTAGCATTATACGGGCTATTCAATTTCAAAATACTGAGGGGAAAATAACTTACTGATAAAACACATTTCAATCAAAATAGAGCTGGAAGGGACCTTGGAAGTCTTCTAGTCCATCCCCCTGCTCAAGACTCTATACCATTTCAGACGTATGACTGTCCAGTCTTGTCTCAAAAACCTCCAGTGATGAAGCACCCACAACTTCTGAAGGTAAGCTGTTCTACCGGTTAATTTTCCTCACTGTTAGGAAGTTTCTCCATAATTCCAGGTTGCTTCTCTCCTTGATTGGTTTCCATCCATTGTTTCTTGTTCTGCCCCCTTGTGCTTTTGGAAAATAAGTTGACCCTATCTCTTTGTGACAGCCTCTCAACTACTGGAATGCTGCTATCATGTCCCTCCTAGTCTTTCTTTTAGCCAAACCCAACTGTTTTTCATATGTTTTAGTCTCCAGGTCTTTAATCAACTTAGTTGCTCTTCTTTGCACTTTTTACAAAGTCTCAACATTCATTTATTTATTTTTGTAATGTGGTGACATGAAGAAAGGCAGCCAAATACAAAGGCATTTTAGGTATGTTTGTTGTAATAATAATTATAATTAATTCTTCATGTTTTGCTCATGTTTCAGAAAGAGAATGCAATAAAGCAAAATAACTAAAATCAAGATCAAGAAAAATAATCTGGGTACATTTTAGAAATGTATCCACAAACCATCTTTGGAATAATTATAATAGATTGCTGGTATTCAACTTGTGAGTTTCTCCTTTTCATTTAGTTAGTCATGGCTGAATACATTATTTATGCTGAACTGGTTAGTCCTTTGCTCAGATCCAGCTGGCCTATTTTTGTGTTTTTATAAATTCAGAAGTTTGTATGGAAATATAGCCCATTTTAACAGTTACATAAAAATGATAACCAGAATAATCATGGATTACCTTCTCCTAGTTGTTCTAAATGTTTAAATTTCATAATTTTCTCAAGTCAAGGTTTATAGATTTCTATCCTTCATTCACATAAAATACATGAGGGACTTAATATTAAAAGAAAGTTTTTCTTGGGATTCTCCTGAATATTTTATGGAGAAACAATTTGCAACAAGAACAAAAACAGATTTCCATTGTTTAAGACTCAAATGAGTATTTCATTTTAGTTGTATAGTTAAGTTTCAGTACAGGTTGAACTGTGCGTAACTGAAAACAGAGTACTACATATTTATAACATCTCTCAAATGTGTCTAACTATGAGCATATGTAACATAATGTTCCAGTAATTTTAAAAAAAGGCTCAAAACAGCCTAAATGTACTCACTTCAAAAGTGTCTATTTTTATTTTTTTGGTTAAAATATATTTATCTTAATGATTAATTCCAAGATCATTGTACTGAATTTTCCTTCCTATCTCAGAATGTTTTCTCTTTCCCTATCCCTGCCATGATTTACCTAACCATTTTATCAAATTACACTCTATTTTCTGTACCAAGATACCATTTTTTTCCATTCTTATCATCTGACCACATCCCTTTCCTGGTGTTAGTCAATATGGAAAAAGCAACTGAATGAAATTACTACAAAGGGAAACTATAAAATACATCTAAAGCCAGATTTTCTCATTCACATGAAAACACATCCTGCCAATTCTGAATATTGTCATGCAGATATTTTGGACTGAAACACATTTCTGTACTACAATACACAGCCTGGATATTGGTGCTCTTAGTATGAAGTGTGAAGTTCATCACATAGTGATGAATTCATGTGACATATCAAATAAACAATTAAACAAACAAGCAATAGGATTTCCTGTAAATGTTATATGGAAAAAATATAATTCAATCATAATTCAAATCTTATAAACCTGAGATATACATGTCACTTCACTTCACTTCACTTCACTTTACATAGAACTGTAATTTCTAGTACCACTTTAAGTATGAAAGCTGGCTGGGGGACTTTGGACCACTGAGTCATTCTCAGACCAATACATCTGACAGGGCTGCAGTTATAGAAAAAATAGTAGAAGGAAGGAATATTAGGCATGTTCATATCTTGAATTACTTATAAAGTAAGTTCTAATAACCTGTTCAAAGTCTATGTGCTTATTCATCAGGCCTTTCAGAAATACAGCAAGACAACCAGCCCTTGGTTATCAATGGAGACCAAGTGGAGCAAGTGGCCAGTTTTAAGTTTTTGGGTGTTATCATAAAAGAGGACCTGACCTGGGGTGTTCACATTGTAGCACTGGTCAAAAGGGCCCAGCAGAGATTATACTACCTGAGATTTCTCAGAGAACAACAACTGAATGAAAAATTGCTGGTGACCTTCTACCGCTGCACCATAGAGAGTATTTTAACTTACTGCACCTACATATGGTTTGCCAATTGCACAGTTGCAGATAGGACAGCGCTCCAGAGGGTTAACATCATTGCCCAGAGCAGGGGTCAGCAACCCGTGGCTCTGGAGCTGCATGTAGCTCTTTCATTCCTCTGTTGCGGCTCCCTGTCGCTGGTCAGCTCCACAATTGACAGAGCTTTTGGTTAGGACAGTTAGATGAAAAAGGATGCCTTGCAAGGAGGACATTCTATGGTGGGGGAACTGGATTTCTGGTTGGCTCCAGAATTGAATGGGGGGCTTCCAGTTAGGACCTTTGTGGGTCTTTGAGTGTTTAAGGTTGCTGACCCCTGGGCCAGAGGATCATTGGTTGCCCTCTCCCCTCCTTGGAAGAGCTTTATAGTTCCCACTGCCTTAAAAAAGTTCAAAACAAAGATCCATCTCATCCTGGACATCCTTTTTTTGAACTATTACCATCTGGCAGATGGTACAGGATAATAAAAACAAGGATAAATAGGCTGAAAAACAGCTTCTATCCCAGAGCAGTAACTATATTGAATTCTACTGTATAGCGTAATATTAATGCAGTATCAGGGGTTTTCAATTCAATTATATAGAATGTGAAGGATGTGTATTTTTGTTTTATTTTTATGTATGATGATTTATGTATGATGTACACTGAAAATAGCATTTAATTTCATTGTATGAGGTGCAATGACAATAAAGTAAACTAAATAAAATAAAGCTTCTATCCTATTCTATCTTAATAAATATTCTAATAAATAAATAATAAATATAAATAAACATGGGACAGATCCAGACTAAATTAGATAAGTTAATGTACCATTAATAAGAACAGGACAGGTTAATCTTCCCAGAAGATCCACTAATTTTAACTACAACAAAGTTCAGTTCCCTTCCCCTTGGGGGACCATTGTGATTTTCATTAGAGCTACATTGAGTGCTTGTCTAAGGAGATTCTCAGTCATCCAGGTCATGGTTGTCCCAAAGGTGCTTTTTCAAGAGGCAACTGGACTTTCTTTCTGAAAGAAAATTCTTGGATGAAAAGCAAAATGTCTTCAAAGAAAAATAAGAAAGTCCAGTTGTCTCTTGAAAAAGCACTTTTGGGATATTGAGAGCCATGGTGCCACAGTGGTTAGGACACAGTACTGGAGGCTAATTCTGCTGAGTGCCTGCAGCTTGGCCAGTTCGAGTCTCACTGGCTCAAGGTTGATTCAACCTTCCATCCTTTCGAGGTTGGTAAAATGACTAAAATGAGGACCTAGATCCATGAAGGTGAATCTATGGCACGTGTGCTATCACCCATTGCTCTTCCTGGTTCTGGTGCGCATATGCGCCAGCCAGCTGATCTTCGTGCTCGCCAAAAACCAGAAGAGCAGGTGACCAGCGCACATGTGCACACTGGAAACTGGAGGTTCAGTTTCCTGGCACGCGCATGCGCCCTGGGGAACTGCTCCTCCAGTTTCTGGTGCTCCCCCATGCGGGGGTGCACACTCCCGTTTTGGCACTTGGTGCCGAAAATGTTCACCAACACTGACCTAGATTGTTGGGGCAATATGCTGACACTGTAAACTGCTTAGAGAGGGCTGTAAAGCACTGTGAAGTGGTATATAAATCTAAATGCTACTGCTACATCCTAAAGTTCCCTTTAGGACCAAATGTGCAATGTCAGCAACAATTTTCCAGCTAAAATAAAAATAAAGAGAAAAAGAATGTTTAAACAAGCAATAGCTTTAAGATAGCTGGCTTGGATATATAAAAGAAACTGTGTATAACTAAATAAGAAAGGCATATTAATGAAATTGTTTCTAATTCAAATAAACTCACACAATTTCTGTGAAACAACAGGAGGGCTATTTTTGAAGCAACTCTGTTGATATTTCTTTGGAGAAAGCCAAACAATGAGAAGTAACATTAACTAAGATTTCTTCCAAGTCAGCAACACAAACTGTGTTTTGCAAGCTGAAGTAGGGGCCACAGATGTCAAGAATTTGAGGTTCAAACATGCATAGGAAGAAAGTATGCTTTGCAACTGCTTATCACAGCAATTTAATTACATTTTTATTTGTCACACTTGTTTTCCCTTTCCTTCTCTTTTTCCCCAGATGGTGCCTGACCCAAGGAAATTCCATTCTTGGAAGCCTCTGGCCCCATCTCAGTTTCAATCAGTTAGCTCCAACTACGGCTGAGCCGAAATTTCTTAGAACACATTTCCTTCTTGGAACATTTCTTTATATTTCCATTTTTCTTACCCCTCAGGATAAAAAAAATATATGCAAATGTCTTTTCCTCTTTTTGGTATCATGATCATCATGATCCTCCTCCTCCTCCTCCTCATCATCATTGTCATCATCATCATTATCATCATCATCATCATCATCTGCATGTGTTTGTCTTCCTTCATCCAACAATGGCTTGGAACAATGCTAGTTCAGCATTACAGAGGAAACCAACTAGGGATTGATTTATCACTTCAGATGTTGATTTTACCACTGCATTTCCAACAGGAAAGTGAGTAAGAAAGAATGAACGCAGCTGGGAGAGGTTGCTATTGCTGATTGTACATTCCCTCCCTGAGAAAGCAAGATATAGTGTACCTCTTCCAAGTTAAAACAGTGATGACGATGGTGGTGAGACATTACCAAGCTGCATGAAAATATCTGCCTCATCGTTTTAAAAAAAGAGAAAAAACCAGGGGAGTTGTGTATCTTTTTTAAACACCACTAATATTATATTATATTCTCTGCTCACTTTCTTCCTTAGTCTGCATAATGGGAGTTTACAGTATAATTAGCCTAGATTAAATTCCAACTTTTAAAATGTTACTCTAGGTTATTATACTAGTTCTGTGATATATTTTTAAAAGACTTATAAAAGAAAATGGTCAAAATATATATCACATCATTTCCTAATGAATTTCATTTCATTTTAAATGTTCAGTTTATATGGTTGCAATAGTTATAAAACTGTGCAGATGAAAAAATAAAATTATCCAATTTATTTTACCTTGATGGGCGTCACTTTGAAGATAGATATCCATTCCAAAATGTTTTTTTTCTGAAAAGACTTTTAAAAATAGAGATTATGTAAACACCTGTTATTAATTAGCAAGGCAGTTCTTTTTAATTACATAACCTTTGGAAAACCAGAGGAGAAAAATATCAAAAATGGTATTACAGTGTTTGTATTGCAAAATGATTGGTTTAATCACTAGAACTGAGAATAGTTTACATGAGAAAAGCTGAAAATTACAATCCTTGTGGCCCAAAGTATTTACTCAAAATTGGGGTCCATAAATAGCGGCAAAAAATGTGCAGCTGGTTCAGTTTCATAATGACAGCCATCTGTTAGATTAAGATGTTGGGGGAGTTATTCCTTACAGTTCATCAAACAAATGCTAGGTACACTTAACAATGATCTTGAAAAAGACAAAATCCTGCATATATCAACACAGTTCCATTTCTGTGTTAAAATTTGCCAAGTATCTTATCATATCAAACTATCTATCCATAAGGTAAAGGTTCCCCTTGCACATATGTGCTAGTCGTTCCCGACTCTAGGGGGCGGTGCTCATCTCCGTTTCAAAGCCGAAGAGCCACCGCTGTCTGACGACGTCTCTCTGATTATGTGGCCGGCATGACTAAACACCAAAGACGCACAGAACGCTGTTACCTTCCCACCAAAGGTGGTCCTATTTTTCTACTTGCATTTTTTACGTGCTTTAGAACTGCTAAGTTGGCAGAAACTGGGACAAATAATTGGAGCTCACCCCATTACGTGGCACTAGGGATTCGAACTGCTGAACTGCCAACCTTTTGATTGACAAGCTCAGCATCTTAGCCACTGAGCCACCAAGTCCGTATCATATTACTAATTAATAATAGATATTATGTACCTATCTATAGGTATGTAATATATCTATATGCCTTATGCCTACACCTATCACATATGATCAAAATGTACATGTGTAGTAATGCTAACATTATGATGTCACAGTAAAATGTATGTATATTCCCCTAAATAAGATTTAGGATTAGATGTGTGGTTCAGTATTTTCTGTGAACACAGCGAAGGGAACAGACTTTTCTATTAGTTCTAGATATACTCTTTTGTAGTTAGAGAAATAGGATACAATTAAAATAAAAACATTTTTAAATATAAAAGGAAACCTTAAAAGTCTGTTGCTTCACATAGAAACTGGGTTCAGATATAGTGTTTGGGCTGGATTGACTTCATTGGGTATTTAATGTATTGAATAAAACATAGCATTATTTCTAATATATTCTCAGCTGGAGTAAGCATTGTGGAGGTGTTTCTAGTCTGGCTGAGATTTGAATATGGTATAACTCATCTCTATTCCTTTTTTCTCCTCCCCTATCTATTCTTGTTTTTTTGGCTCTATGGTTCTGCTGGGAGTTATCTTTGCCAACACAGAATCAGCTGGCAAAAAGTGGTTTCATACAGCAAAGAAGGATTTAGCTGGCAAAAAAAGGATGTCAGCTGGCAGAAGTGCCTTGTTTTTTTCTTATCCTGTTTCTCTCTTGACAATGTGTTTTAGAGAGGATGTTTCCTTAGAAAGCCTGAAGTTGCTATGGTGTAGTTGAGGTTGAAGAGAAGTGACCATTTAGGTAAATTACAAATGCTAGTACCTCAGTTGGTATGGTGAGTGGTGCTGGGAGTTGTCGTTCAGCAACATCTAGAATAGTGTTCCTAAACCTAGGCAATCTGAAGATCTATGGACTAACTCCCAGAATTTTCCAGCCAGCATGCTAACTGGAGAATTCTTGGAATTGAAGTTAATACTTCTTAAAGAACTGGAAGACTATAGGTTTCCCAACCTTATTCTGATACACTTCAAAAAAAATTAAAGTATTACAAAGGTGATTGTCCATTCAAGAAAATGTATTCTCATAGCAACTGGGCAAATTATAGAGATGAGACAGCTGTTAAAGACAATTTATATCTACTTTAAACCATCTCCTCCTTCAGTGGGTATAGACATGTGGATTGTTCTGCAACCACACTTATTCTGTTTTAATGTATTTTCTATCCTTAGTTCAGTTTTTACTTAGCTTGTTCTGTAAAGACTGGGATGATATAAATATATTATTTATCTATATAAATAAAAATGTAAATGTCCGTTTGTACATAACCGCACATCTCCGAAAGTTCTTCACCGATTGCTTTCAAATTTTGACACAACGTTGCATTCGACTACAGACATGTTTTTATATACCTATATTATATACATGTCACACCTGTGACAGGTAAAAACATGAAAAACATTGGAAAATATTGAAAGACATTGACCAACATTGAAAAACAGCGCCATCTGCTGGACGTAAAACCAACATGGCAGCCTCCCAGCCCTGATTACGCTCAACAGATATCTGCTCCTTATATTTAGACTCTCCATATTGCTTCCAAGAAACTGCGCATTTGGAAGGCAGAGATGTCCAAGAGCCATATCCTGCCACCAGGCTCGGCAGTTAGGTAACCGGCTCCCCATTGGGAAGCCCTCGCAGCCAGCACTTCTAGGGCTGGGCAGGGCGCCCAAGCCTGGCTCTGACCTTTCCCTCCCCCGGCCATCCCACGAACTAACCTCACCCACCGCTGCTGCCCATCCCCCTTGCCAGCCGCTCTCGGGGCTCCCTCCAAAGAACACCTGGCAACAAGGCTGCCTGGGTCCACCAAGTGGGAACCCTCTGTCCCTTGCCTGGCCTGAATCACACCTGACCCAGCACTACCATGGGCTCCGAGGTCAGAAAGATCAGCCACTAACTGGCACTATGCAAATCCGGTCGGTGAGCGAGAGATGGAGGCAACTGGAGCCTCGGGGTTGCCTTTGACCAGAGCCATCTTTGATTCCCAGGTTGGCGCTCTGGCAGTTCACGGAGCCTACATGAAAATTTCGGCCTCTGGCAGAAAAGGGGCTCCAGGGAGGCTTCAGGGGGCGGAAATGGGCAGGAGGGAGGATGGCTGGCCCTCCTTCGTTTCACCTGGAAGAGCGGGGGATTTAATCATTCCCCTGCTCTTGGCAGGCAGGGGAGGAGAACTGCGCAGCAGGGGTCCAGTGGAGTGTGCGTGACTCCTGGCTTTGCCACTTTCTTCCTTCAGGCGGGAAACCCAAACCAGCTTGAACCCCCGCCACATCCCCTCCCTCTCTCCCTTCCCTTCCCTTCCCTGCCCTGCCCTGCTATGTGTCTCCCCATTGAGCCCCCAGAGAACATCTGTGTAGAGAGGACAGAGGGGCCCCCGAGTTTCTGCTATGGTGCGGAGAGCTGTGAAGGCCTGGCCTGAAAAGGTAAGGGCGATGGCGGGGGATGCAGAAGAGGTGGGGCCAGAGACAGAGATAAACAGAGAAAGAGGGAGAGAGAGACATAGAGAAATTCAGAGAGGTGGGGGGAGAGAGAGACATACATACAGAGATATAGAGAGAGAGGGTGGGGGAGAGAGAGAGACAGAGAGATACAGAGAGAGGGGGGAGAGAGACACATAGAGAGATACAGAGGGGGGAGAGAGACAGAAAGATACAGAGAGGGGGGAGAGAGACACACACATAGAGAGATACAGAGGAAGGAGAGAGAGAGACATAGAGAGATACAAAGAGAGAGAGGGAGACAGAGAGGGAGGATTTTGTGGTTCCCATTGTTTTTTAGCAACTGGTTCTCTGCCCTAATCACCAGCTGGGTAGACGTGGCCCGGGGTTGTCATATGACTTATGAAAGTCGAGTTGGCCACGCCCACCAAATGTTCGTGGAGACTTTGGAACTTCAGCCTCGCTCTTTTAGCCCAGCGGAAGCACCAGACTGGGCCACAGCAATGTGTGGCCTGATACAGCTAGTTTATTAATAAATAAAGAACTAGTAACTAGAACTCTGCAAAGCTTCAAAGAAGTGCTTCAATTAGACGAGGCTTTGATAAAAACTTTGAACTGAAGCAATTTATGTTGCCTGAACTAATTAACTAACTGTGTATTGATAGAAAAGCAAATCTGATGCAGAAAAACACACCATCCCACAAGAGCAAATCAGTGGGTCATTCTTCAGAGTTATGCTAAGCTAGGTTCTCCGGAAAAGCAACTGAATAAAGATGCTTATAAAATAATTTATTAAAAAGTTTTAATTAAAAAGGAGTAGAACTCTTGCTATATTGGTTCAGACTGATCTACATTTTATGCTGGATAATTTGGAGGCTACTGTGCTATCTTTTTATTCATACCTGTTATTTCTGATTTAAAAGAGGAATGTGTGTGGGAATATATATATGTGGTATAAGCCATATGTGTGCGTGGATTGTGATATAACCCTCAAGGATTGTATGTGTACACACACACACACACATATTGCCAATATTATATAGGATTATGCAAATCTCTCTCTCTCTCTCTCTCTCTCTCTCTCTCTCTCTCTCTCTCTCTCTCTCTCCCTCCCTATCTATCTATCTATCTATCTATCTATCTATCTATCTATCTATCTATCTTACTTCCAAATTGCCTTCAAGGATTACTAGTCCTGCTAAATATAGCAGAGATGATGAACTCTTTGAAGGATGTTATCCTGCTAAATTTAGTTGTGTACCCTCAAGCATTGTTGATTATATGTATTGTTGTATAATCCTTGAAGGCATACAACTAAAACCTGGCAGTATAATGTCTTCCAAAGAGTTCATCATCTTTGCTACATTTTGCAGGACCAATAATTCATGAAGACCATTCAGAAGCTTCAACTGGTCCAAGTTGCAATGCTATAGGCAGTGATAATCTTGATTTATAACACTCATGCTTCTGAGTATGATTCAAGGTACTAGTTATGACTTATAAAATTCTGTACAGCATAGGGACATGTCCTGTGGTATTAATCTGATACCTTACTGGTAATTTGCCAAACTGGTTGCATTAATCTGATAGGGTTGGTACATCCCAGGTTTCTTCTATCAGGCTTATATCAGGACTCCTGGAATGAGCTTCCACTGAGTGTGGGTGACTCCCATCCTGATGGTATTCAAGAGGACATTCAAGACCTAGATTTTTCTAAATATTGGGTTAGTGGGGGTTGTATGACATGTTTGTTTTGTTGGCTCATTCTTCCATCTCTTTATTACTATTGTTCTATGTTTTTAGTATTTTTTATATTGATTTGTATGTTGTGAATTGCCCAGAGTCATTCAAATTAAATTTAATTAAATTAAATTAATACATAAAATTATACAATCTGGGTTATAATCATTGCATGACAGCAAGAGAGAGAGGGGGGGAGGGAGGGGAGGGAGGGAGGGAGGGAGAGAGAGAGAGAGAGAGGGAGGGAGGGAGGGAGGGAGGGAGGGAGAGGGAGAGGGAGAGGGAGAGGGAGAGGGAGAGGGAGAGGGAGAGGGAGAGAGAGTTTTTGTATATTTTTGTTTCCAATTTCTGGTTGTCCCAATTTTTGCAGTCCAAAGTTGGGAGTCCAAATTTTAATTTTATTCTGAGCAAAATTGTAATGCCTTCAATTATAATGCTCCCTTATAATCTCCTATGAAGTAAAATATTTAGAATCAGATGGGATTATCTTCAAACCTTGAATCAGACACTTTGACTCATGACTCCGAGTCTCAAAACTTCAGGTCAAACTGAATCATGGGTGATTTTGCACAGGCCGTGGCATATTCTCAATGAAGGAACAATGGAAGAAGGAATGTTAGTAGAAAGAGAGCTTTTTCCAGGGTGTAGTGCCTTGTTGAGTTTCACTACCAAGAAAATAATCGCATTCTTCATATGTGGAATTTTGATTTACGTGAACTAGCATTTGATCATTCATATCACGTGTATCACTCCACCCAAGTGAGCCAGAATTATTTAAAACTGGATTTTCATTCCAAGCAAATCTGCCAATCTTGGCAGAGAAATGTGGGCACCACAGCTCTCTTTTGTCTCTTTATCTGGAGTAGAATTTCTAACTACCCATTGCTCATTTCCTTGGATCAACTTCCTAAAGTGTCATCTGATAGATAAAAGTTGGAATGACTATTTTTGTGGTATTGGGTTTATTCATATCTCCATTTATTATAATTGTATCAGGATGTGCTAAAGAGTTTTAATATTATGATATTACAATTTAAGTATTGTTTATTTTCCAAGAAAGAACAAAATCTCTCAAAATGTTCCTAAACTCCAAGTGGGGAAAAAACATCTAATCAATCCCATCAATTTTAAACCTCCATTTTCACATTTAGCTATCATTCCATATATTAAAGCTGTGTCACAATTCATCCTATATTCAACATAATTGCTGGTTTCTCCCACACCAATTAGACTAGTCTTGCATTCCTTGATATGATTTATTAAGTGTCTTATGCTTTTTCTCCACACAATGGAATCATTGCAGAATTTCCACAAAATTGAGTCATGATTCGACAACAAAAGTTCAGTGAGACATAGCTACTCCAGGCAGTAGAATGTAGGTTTCAGAGTTCTATCATTCTCAGAAGTAAGCCCCATTAGGTTAGGTAGGGCTTACTACTGATTTAACCTATATGATTACAGTAAAAATTTAATTATTTTATAATTAGCTAAAATTCATTCAGATTAAGGTAAAGGTTTCAATCGCACATATGCGCTAGTCGTTCCCGACTCTAGGGGGTGGTGCTCATCTCCGTTTCAAAGCCGAAGAGCCAGTGCTGTCCAAAGACGTCTCCGTGGTAATGTAGCTGGTATGACTCATCACCAAAGGTGCACGGAACACTGTTACCTTCCCACCAAAGGTGGTCCCTATTTTTCTCCTTGCATTTTTTACGTGCTTTCGAACTGCTAGGTTGGCAGAAGCTGGAACAAGTAACGGGAGCTCACTCCATTATGTGGCACTAGGGATTTGAACCGCCGACCTGCTGACCTTTTGATCAATAAGCTCAGTGTCTTAGCCACTGTGTCCCTTCATTCAGATTATGTAATGGTGTTTATTTTAATGCAAGGATTTATAAAAGCAGAGGATGTTAACCATCTTTCAAATCCAATAAATTCCATTGGAGAATGAATAGGGAAAGGAAACTCAACTGGCTTAACTGAAAAATTAGCAACTTTTGCCTTCTTCTTTTTTCATGTGTATGTAATCCAGTGGCTACTATAAGAAGTTTTTAGAACTAAAGATCATTTTATGTTTTCTTCTTTTGTGTTATACCTTTTAAATGTGAAAGTAACTATGCATCCAAAAACTCATTTGATTAATCACCTATTGTATTGCACCAATGATAATGTGATAGTGGTTAGGACTGCATATTTTAAATGTACTGTCATATATGAAGAAGGTGTTTTCCTGAATTCCTGTATGACTTATTTATTTATTTATTTATTTATTTATTTATTTATTTATTTATTTATTTATTGGTTCGATTTATATGCCGCCCTTCTCCAGAGACTCAGGGAGGCTTACAATGTGTTAAGCAATAGCTTTCATACTTTCCTACTTCCCTGGTCAGCATTTATTTGATCGTTCCAACTTGATTCTTAGGATTTATAGATTGGAGCTCACTACTAGGTTCTCTTTAAGCAGGAATAAGCCTCCACATAAGTAACCTTGTTAATGTACAGGTAGTATTCTGACTATGCCAGAGCTTCCCTGAATCTTGGTACCTTCCAGTTGTTGATTTCAGCTTGTGGAATTCTAAGCAATTCTAAGCTTGGAGAATTCTGTGAACAGTACACAGTTGAAGGACACTCAGGATGTGGAAGGCTGCTGTATTATTTACATATGTGGTGTTACACTTTTGAAATGTGTGCATATAGTAAGTTATTTGGTGTTATTTCTTAATTGAGCTGAAATTTAGTTCATAGAGGTAGATTCGACATATGATTCCTCCAATACATATTTTAGTTATATAGCTCAGAATGGCTCACAGGAATGTAATATTATCCCTCTCTCCTGACCAGGCAGGTTTGATTATCCTAATGACATTTGATTACCTCAGAATTAGGGAGATGATTTCTCAGATAGAAAGTGGCATAAATTCTGATTTTATCTATCAATATCAAAAACCTACTGCAGGCAAAGTGACAGTTCTGGCAGATAATAGCTAAAGGCTTAAAAAGATCTGTGAATAGCACACACTTTGTAGCAAGAATTGGCTTGGTAATAAGCTTTAATGAGTTGGAGTGCCTGTAGGAAACTGGGACTTTCAAGAAACACTTGATTGACACTTTCTTGTATCTAATTCGTTTAACTGATTCCTATAAAACACATACTTGTGAGCTCTTCAATTATCTTGTCTAGTCAGACTTTTATGATTATTGACATGTTTGCAGGAATCCCTAACCAACATCACTTCCAGATGTGATTTGTCCTCCTCTAGAAAATACAGCTGAGTAGCAATCAGACACTTCCTAACCTTAGGGCCACTTGTCTTTGCCATAATAACTTTGAACTATTCTACTGATGCTGCCCCAGTCATTTTGTTGGCTGAAGTGGAGGTCATGTGTGCCTCTCTCCTTGAGCTTGCTAGCCAAAGCAAAAACTTATGTTACTGTTCAAGTATAAATTCTTACTTGGAGTAGCATGACATAATGTTCTGTGAAATAGTTTTCAATATCATGCTGCATGAAACAATCATTATTGTTATTGAAAAGTTACCACAAGAAAGCAGCAGATCAGCAATACAAAAAGTTAACAAATACGTACCAAAGATATATTGTCTGTCTGTCTGTCTGTCTGTCTGTCTGTCTGTCTGTCTGTCTATCTATCTATCTATCTATCTATCTATCTATCTATCTATCTATCTATCATCTATCTATCTTCAATCTATCTCATTATTCCAATGGTACACCAGTATCATGTTGATCTTATGCTTTCTCTTGCCACCCTCCAAGCATGCCCACTAACTAGAAAGAAACCTTAAGTACTATAGTAAAGAAACCTTAAATACTATAATTCTTCTATTGAATCCATGTATATCTTGTACGCTGCTTACTTTGGCATGGAAAAAACCCAGTGGCTAGATTCCGTCTGTTTCCCTCTTTCAATGTACAACTCTCAGTATAACAGAAGTGTATTAGATCATTCTGGACCAATGAGTATTTATATTGTTCTTATAGCATCTTTGGGTAAAATGCTCAAGTTCAACCCACAGTCATATAGTGTTCTCATCATTTTTGGCAAATGTTGCCTGATATGAGATGATAAAGGAAATCATGAGTTTGAATCCCACTGTTGTTCCATTTCCTGAGTACTTTGTTCTTTTTCTTTTTTGTCCATGATCATGTTCCAAGTTCCATGTTGGGATACTATCCAAGTTATAATCTTATTCAAAAAGTAACATGCAACCCAATAACTATTTTACTTGGGCAAACAAAACAGAATTTAGAATAACAATGAATAAATCAAGTGAAGATAATGAAGGAGTAGGACAATATGCATGACCCATCTTTTATGTAACAGACGAATGCTGAAGCAATGAAAAACCATTGGGCAATTACTCCAAAAAAAAATGTGTCAGGGAAAAGTTTCAAAAACTTTGATATTGGTGGTCCAGAAGCTAAACATTCAGAATGAATCAAGTTGACTAAACATCCACAATACATACATCAGAGAAAATAACAGCCAAAGATGGTAATTAACTTTACCATCCTAACATAGTTCATTGGTAGGATGTTGTCCAGTAGAGAAAATGATTTTCAAGGAACAGCAGTGATACAACAGATTTTTTTTTAAAATCAACAAAGCTACGTATAAATTATAATTGTGGAATAGTTGCCATGCCATTTATTTGCACCCATGATTCATCATAAATGAGGAATAGCAGTAATAATAAAAGAAATAGTACAAGAGTAAGAGAAAGAAGTAGCAGACCCAGTAACAACCGTATATTTTATATAAAATCTATTCCTCCAAAATAGCCCTGAAAAGAGCTGCAACTGTGCCAGTGGAAGGTAAGGAAAAGGAATTAAAAGGAATACCAACAAAACTGGTACTGGCAGAACAGCTCTTTTGATATTTTATGGCTTCAATTTTTATTTTCATTTTAATCAATTTTCCACTTTTCCTCATGGAAAAGTGGAAAATAATAGCATGTTTTAATAGCATGTTTTCAGTTGATGTAATATAATTCATATGTTAAACAAGATCCCAGTTCCTGTTTAGTCCATCATTAATTTCAAATACTTAAAGAAGAAATTATGAAAATCCCACATTGCATTCCATATTACACTGATCACTAAAAAGGCACACTCAGTATGAATAATAAACTGACACAGTGTTTATACTTGAATTCATTTAAGCAGAATTTAACCCTATTCTTTAGTTAATTGTACATGTGGAGAGAGAAAGAGAGTGAGAGATCTTAATCTATGTTTATTTCTATGAATGTTTAAGTCATGTGAAGAAATCCAAGTTTAAGTACATCTTTACCCCATTCTCTCTTATTCTCTCTCTTCCTCTACCTCTCCTTCTCCCTCTCCCTCTCCCCCTCTCTCTCCCTCTTGATGCTCCTTGAACTTGGTTCTTTGCTTGTAGATACTTCCTTACCCAAGCAGGTAACATCAATAATGTAAGTAGAAGGGGGAAAGGGGTTTGCTCCCTACCTTAGCTTAGCAGTAGTGGTAGGGGTATGGTTTTCTCCTTGGTGATTCTTTGATTAAAGTATTACTTTCTGCCTCACTGTTTGTTTGGCATTGATTTCTATTTATCTAAGTGTTAGTTAGCAGAGGCAATGTGTTCCAGTCTTTTTGTTTCCTTTCTAGTTTTTATTGTCTTTTTTGAATGATGTGTAAATCATTTCACTCCACAGTTCAACCCTGAGCTAAATATATTCTCTCAAATATATTGGCATTCTCTCTGTCTGTCTATCTCTCCCTCCCTCCCTTCCTCCTTCCCTCCACAACCTACATCACAGAATTTGTGTCACAGGGAAAATTTGGGAGATGGGAACATAATGTGTAATCTGTCAAATAAAATATTTCCCTGATTTTATCCAATGTTTGTATAACTCTTTTTTCAATGTTACTGCTTCTTTAACCTCTTCACACTAAAATGCAGTATGTTTGGTCCCACTCTGCCTTTTTTCCTTTTTCTTGAAACTTCTGTTGTGGCACAAGGCCATGCCATACTTCACCCACTCCCAGCAATCTCATACTTTGTCTATTATCACCTATCATGATATATTTTTAATAAATGAGATTTTTGTATGATCTTAAACTCCTATCACTTTTGCAATGTTATTTGGCAAGTATTCTATGAGATACTTGAATTGCAGAATATGTTGCCTTTCTGCTTCTTTCTTTTTTCAGCTGAGACCTTTAAAGAATTTGTTCTCTAATAAAATGGTAAACATTATTAATTCTTTTCTACCTATGGCCCAATCCCCATCACTTCCTCTATTAGCTTCAATTTCTCTAGTTTTTAAATGTATTCCTGTTATAGAGAATGATATTTGAGAAATTATAAAAGGCTGTCCTTATAGTACTTCTGTTGCTGTTCCATTTATATTCTTTGTGCTAATCTACCCTGCCTTTCCTATTGTAAACTGTCCCTTAACGTCTGATAGTTTTCCAGACTCTTTTAAATACCCCCTTCTATATCACTTGCATGAGAAATCTTTTTGGGATCTTTTTTTCTGCACAATTACTGCCCTGTGTTTTCGCTTCCCTTTTTGTCTAAAGGGAAAAAGTTGCCTTTTCATGATTTTCTTCTGATAGCTTCGATCGATATTCATCAAGATTGGGGCAGACAACTCAACGGAGACAGCACTTTCTCAAATTCTAAATGACATTTTTGTGACCAACTGCTAACATCTTAATCAGTGTTGATTATTTTGGAACTGCCAATAGCATTTGATTGTCATATTTTGATGTCTAGGTTATCATCTTTGGATATCATTGATGGTACATCTGATATCTTTTTTATGATTGGATTAGAGCAGCAAGTGTCTCCTAGAAATTGGTCTTGGATTTATTTTACTTATCCTTCCTATCGGTGGCCTAATATATATCAGTGTCCAAAATGATTGTTACATTGTTGATAGTCAGATCTACTGATCTTTTGTGGTCCTTGAAAATGCATGACTCAGAGCCAATCATTGGTGTTTGTGTTAAATGTCTTAGAATATGCCTGGCCTTATTTTTCCTTGTCTTATGATGAACCTACAAAGATAACAAAACTTCCTCTGGTAATTAAATATGAAATATCCTAAATCTTATGGAGTTTGTGATAGACCACTATTTGTGGTCTATCCATTTGTGATAGACCACAAAACCTAAGAAGGATCAAGAAGCCTGAAATATTGCAAAAAGCAGAGCAGCTAAGATGATTTATCTGGCTATGAATGACCTAATTCTTGTGCATTTCAGGGATTTACTTATAGCAAAGGCAGTTGAAAAACCCTCTTGGTCTATACTTTAAAACACTTTTAAAAAATCCAGGGTCCAATATTAATCATTTCAGAAAATTATGCAACAAACATATTTGGGGTAGGCTGGCAATCTGCATATAAATCAAATAAAATATACTTCAAGTCATCTGGAGAAGCAAATCTTGCCTTTAAAGCAAGAAATGTTAATTGCCTTCACTTTAAATTCATTGCCCAGAAGTTATTAAGCTGTGATACATGCAACAGAAATAAAAAAAGAACAGAAATTAATTTTGAAACAAATCACTTGCAAAAAAATTCAGATGCGCATATTTCCAAGAAAGAAGATGCACTTTCTTTCTTTATAAAGCCAGAGGTGGGGGTGGGGAGGAGGGAAGGCTTTGCTAATCATTATTCAGGTCAAATTCTCACATTCTCACAAGGGCGTTAATGGTCCAACTGGATTATATCCATGCCCCCAGGTTAGCTGACTACAGGTGCCCGCTCCTGCTTTATGTGGACGATGCCACGATTCTTTCATTCTCTCGGGTGGGTCTGCTTAGAGCCCTTAAAATCCTTTCCAACTATTGTTGCACCAACCAATTATTTACCAACCATTCTAAGTCTAAGATTATGATTTTCTCAAGAAGCAGGAAAAACTTTCAATGGAAGCTCGATGGCATACCAGTGGAACAGGTCCATAGATTCCAATATTTAGGCATTCTTTTCCAATCCAATGCCATGTGGCTTGCACAGGTCAAGTCCCTCTGCACCAAGGCCAAGGCCATTACGCATGCCCTTCTGCAATCCTTTTACACGGAGGGAGCCCAACAAATTCCCTCAGTATTAAAAGTATATAGGGCAAAGGTGATAGCTGCCATTACATATGGCGCCCCCCTTTGGGTTCAAACAAACATCTCCCTCCTCGAGTCAGTTCAAAGCCAGTTCTTACGCTGTCTAATGGGAGTCCTCCCCTGTGTGAGTAATGCTGCAATCCACTTGGAACTGGGCACACTATCTCTCGCTACTGTTCTATGGAAGTGTGCTATTGGCTACTGGCTGACCCTGTGGGTCAGACTTCCAGACTACTATTTAGGCCAGTGCTTATGGCAGGATGACTTCCACAGTTCTTGGGCCCGCAATATTCACACCAAACTTATGAAGATAGGTATTCCCCCTATTGAGCCCTTATGCTTGGCCCAGATGCAGCCAGATCGCTGATATTCCAGTGATTGGATGATGTTGAAAGACAACAGAATCTGGCACTTGGTGCGGGAGTATGTTCTCCGTTTTCTCTCGGTATTACTCCCCGAATGCACCCCCCCCCCCCAAATACCTTTCTACGCTATCCTTTGTTAAATACATGTTGGCCTTTTTAAAGGCACGTTTTAATGTGATCCCCTCGAATGTCCTAGATAGCAGGTGCTCAGGGTATGTGAAATCCACCCACTGTTCATGTGACAGCCGATCTCCGGAATCGTTGGCTCACATCGTATTTACATGCCCCCATTATTGGGAGGTAAGGTCAGAACTTATCTCTCCCATTTGCCAAAGATTTCCTGGATTATCTGAAAATCTTAGTCTTCGCTTCTTACTCCAAGATACTGATTCTAAGATTACACTAAAGGTAGCAAAAATTTTTGCTGCAGTCTTGGGATGTAAGAGCTTGGGGAAGGGATGGGCTGGGCCCATTGACTGAGGTCAGCTTTATTGACCGTCAGCGGTTGAGTTAGCTGGTGGTTGTATAAAGTGCTGATGTGTGGATTTTATGTAAATTGCAATATAGTATTTTCTACCTATGTACAATTTTAATCGAGTATAGTCCATAGATTGGAGCTACAAAATTTAAAATACATGAACTGTGAGTTTGACGGAGTGGTCTCCATCACTGATCTTGTTGCCGTTTTGCACTTCAGTCTGGTCGTGTGCCAGCTATGTGTCTTGGATGTTTTGGTTTTTTTGGTCTATGACCGCAATAAAGTATGCTGCTGCTCACATTCTCACATTCTCACAGAACAATTTAATCTCCAACATAAACTAAGTGAGTTAAATCCTAATATACTAGAAGATAAGAAAAGGCTATCTTGTAAATTCAATGTCATATTTATATTGTGCTGTAGTTTAAAACTATTACATTTGTTTGCCCTATTGATAAAAAAAATCAATATAATCAATTATTTATATGGGATTAATTTATCCAAAGCTAACATAAAGAGCATTACTTTTTCTTTCTCTCGTTAACTGATTTATTTATTTAGGGCAGACCTGCACGTTAGGCCTATAAGCCACATGAGGCCTACCAAGCAGCCCTGTACAGTTTACCAGCATTTTGAAAATAGCAATAGCACTTAGATTCATATACTGATTCACCGTGGTTTACAGTCCTCTCTAAGCAGTTTATAGAGTCAGCATATTGCCCCCAACAATCTGGGTTCTCATTGTACCAACCTCGAAAGAATGGAAGGCTGAGTCAACGCTGAGCCAGTAAGAATCAAACTGCTGGCAGTTGGCAGAATTAGTCTGCAATACTGCAGTATACTGTAACTACTGCACACCACGGCTTTCTGTAATGTAATAAACTTGTCACTGCCCTGAAACTGATGCTTATGAGTGCTTCTAAATCTCATCGCCACCACTAACTCTAATGGTATCATTGCTCCGCTAACCACCAAACATCAGTTCTGCATAAAAATTCAGAAACCTACAGTTCTATAAAGAAGCAAATATATTACAGAAAAAGAGCCATCATCAATCAGGATGGATCAGGATGAGGATCACAAGCCACTCATATACAGAAGGGTCTTGAAAGACTTGAACATTGGGTGCCATCTAACAAAATGAAATTCAATGGTGAAAAAAGTAAGGTTCTACATTTAGACAAGAAAAACCAAATGCACAGGTACAGTATAGGTGGTACCTCACTCAACAGTAGTAACTGTGAGAGGGATCTTGGAGTCCTAGTGGATAATCATTTAAATATGAGCCAACAGTATGCTGCAGCTGCCAAAAAATTCAACAAAGTTTTAGGCTGCATAAACAGAGGGATAGAATCAAGATCATGTGAAGTGTTAATACCACTTTATAATTCCTTGGTAAGACCACACTTGGAATACTGCATCCAGTATTGGTTACCAGTGTAAAAAAAGATATTGAGACTCTAGAAGTGCAGAAAAGAGCAACAAAGATGTGTTGCTGGAAGCTAAAAAATATAAATAATGGTTGCTGGAATTGGGTATGTCTAGTAGTTTAATGAAAAGAAGGAATAGAGACTTGAACTCATCCCAAAATTACCACCTGATATCATTACATTGAAAACTTTTCTAATGAATAAACACACACACACAAACGCACATAAACACACACTCCTATACCTATATACCTATATTATATACATATAGGATTTTAGTACCTTTTAAAAGTATTACTCTATCTTAGGCTAATTTAACTTTCTTTCAGTCATGGATACTGTAACCAATTCCATAATTCTTTCCCCAAAGTGGATCTTAATTCAGCATGAATTAGAGTTTTCATCTTGGACAAAATAATTTACACAATTAGTCATCCATATTTATGGGCGAGTCAAAATGTATTTGAACAGCTGAAGCAAGCACTTAAAACAATCTTTGAAATTGGTGAATCTATCAGTCTTATCCTAAACAAGATTTTGGCTGCAGCCTTGAATAGGCAGGCGACAGAGGCCTTGGACTGCATTGCTGCTATGTGGCCTCTCTCTGTGCACCAATCTTGGGGTGATTCTTGGTTCTCCAAACAGCTCTGAGAGATGAAATTCCTAGAAAGACAGAGTGAATCCTGCCAAATACAAGTATGAGCTCATATTCGGGCCTATATCAGGATGGCAAAATATTTCTATTTCTCCAATCATATTGTCAATAACTACCTATAACTATCAATAACTGCCCAGAAGCCACACTTAGGGTAACTCACTCCCTGAGGGTAGGTACAGTTTGGGTAACAGGATCATCTCCAGGGCTACAATGAGGAATATTCATGCTATCTGGAAGACAAAGTCACTCAGATTTGCTCAGAGTTGTATTCCAACTGGCAAGTTCTAATGAGCTGCCCACAGAATGTCTTAGGAGTGGTGCGTCTCCTAAGATGCACCACTCAGTAGCTCTGAGTGGTGCATCTCTCAGTAGCTTTCAATGTTGTTGACTACAGTACTCTTCTGGACCAGCCATGAGGTTAGGAGTGGGAAGAACTCTGATTCAGTGGTTCATCTCCTTCCTCTGTGTTTTTTCCCAATTAGTGCTCATGTCTGTGGCCTCTTAGGGCTCAATGATCTACCCTCACATGTCCAACATCTTCATGGAATCACTGGATAAGGTCATCTGCAAATTTGGGTGTAATATCATCAGTATCATATATAAATGCCTAACTGATAACATAGTAGAATTTCCAATTGCTAGTGTGCTAGAAGAGAACAATGTGCATCTGTTTAATTGTCTCATTAGCCAAGCTTTACCACAATAATATAATCTAAGTAATATTCCTAGAATTGATCAGTTAAAAGTATACTTAAAACGGGTCAGCTCCTTGGTAACACTGTACTTAGAATATGTGACCAAATTGCTAAACTCTTATCATTTTAAGAAATATATAGTCCTATTGAAGAGATTTATCTTCATCATAGAAAATCATTGTTTTTCATTTCTTTAGTGTATCTTAAGTATCTTTTTTTATTTCTTTGTCTCCGTATAACAGAAACTTTTAAGATGTTAAAAATAGAAGGCTATAGTTGGCTAATGGAGTCATCAGATTCTGATTGTGTGTAGTTTGTATTTTCTTCTTTCTCCAATATTAATAGTATTGTCTCTGCCATGATTATTCCTCAAGTTCACATCTGCTATGAAAATTTATGGTGACATAAGATTTTAAGTTTATAACTATAGACTAGAAAATCCCTTCAATATGTTTTCTTCCAGCTAAGAAATATCATGTTTATTTTTCTTCCTTCATAACAAAATTCCTGCTTAATCTGTCCTTTATGCAATATAAGATGTTGATTATGTAATCAGCCTATTTGATTGTCAGTAATTTATTCTGTTTTTAGCAGGTTCTGCAAAAACGATTCTTTAATTTTAATTGATGACTCTAAATGAACTTTCTCATGATGAAAAAAAAAAAGGTTTAAATTCATCAGATGATAATGTACTTTTATTTGCAAGCTTGCCTTTTATCCCGCTGGATAACAAAGTAAGTTATATCTTATCAAATATAGCATAAACTATTGACTGAGTTTTCTAGTAATTAATTACAGTGCCAAGTTTCCTGTTCTTCCATTATGGTTTAGCGAAGCCATCAATTTCTAAAATACTTTTATTTGCATAGACTTTGTTTATAAAATCAACTTCTGGCTGTTTTTACAATGGAAAAATGCCTTTCATCTATTAAGGATTTATGAGTGTGTGTGTGTGTGGGGGGGAATTATATTCTCTATCTGTGCCAATATTCAATATTGTCAAGAATAATAGAATTCAGCTTATCTTGCAATATATACACAGAGATTTAATGTAAAAAAAAACACCTTGAGTTTAATACAATTTTATGAATCATCATAATCGCAAACAGCACATTGTATGTAAGATGTCCAATTAAACATGTGCAGATTCAGGAAATGGAATGCATAGATTCAATGCATAGTAGTGATTTTGGAATGGCAACTGTCTTAGGGTATTTTCTCCCTCCTATGAAGGCAATATTTCATAACATCATAGCACTAGAAGATACTGTAGAAGTCATCCAGTACTTGAAATGGGATCCCATTTAAGGTACATTGATATTTAGCCCCCCCCCCCGCCCCGAATTCTTACATTCTTAAATTTCTGAAGACTACCTTGTATTTTCCTTTGGCAATGTTTCTCTCCTTTCATTTCTTATACTTTACCTTTTTCTGTCTAGCATTTTAGGAAGGCTGAATGTATCCATTTTCTTCTCTTAGTTTTCTCCCACTTCTTCTAGTGGGGATTACTTGCAATTCAGTTACTTGTTTTGACTTTCTGAGGAAGTTGGTAGGGAAAATTGCAAATGACAATCCCAAGAATGCTGTTCAGTTGATCTCTTATTGAAAACAGGCTGCCAACTGCCCTGATCATAATCATGTGACTGCAAGGATGTTGCAACAACTGTAACTTTGGGCATATGTCATCAGTCTGCATTTGGCACCATCATAATTCCTAACGTTTGCTGTGTGAATAGTTGTTACGTGAGGATTATCTTTACTATGTACTTGCTGTAATGTCTGTGGAATTCCAAGTCTTCATCCTGACTTTGTGGGGGATTTTTTTGCTTGTGTTCTGCTTTTTTGGACCCACTGTTTGGTTGTATATTTAGTTTAGGACTTTTGTGATCTTCCTATTTTGTCCTAGTTTAAGATCATCCTGATTAGACTGATGAGGTGTCTACAAAGCACATCTTTTCCAGATTAATGAGAAATGTCCCATTTCTTCCAAGATGTTATTCATGAAGGTAATATAGATCTACGTACATGTCATTCTGTTTTTTTAAAAAAAATTCTGAAAAAAATGTTAATTTTGAGCAAATATTAACTGGCTGAATTTAATTCACCATGTTTATTTAATCCAACACAGACTCTGAAGCAAATCTCTGTATATTATACCATGTCATTGTTACTTTTATTCAGAAATTTATTGATTAAACACTGGACTCCTATGTGTCATTTAGTTAATAAAGTCATTATTACTAAACTGTAGATATTTTTTCTGGTTGTTCAATATGGTTATTACCATCTTTTATTCATCCATGTACACATACCTAGCCTTCATGTTGCCTTTTGAGGTAAGCAACATTGACCCGAGTGCATAAGTATGACAAGGAAAAAAAAAGAGAAAAGGAATGGGGGGAAAAGACATCAGGTAAGAAACAAGTAAAGGAAATACAGCTAAATCTAGTTTACACCAGTATTGGTGTATTATTCACTGCATCTTTCTTTATCTTTCTCTCATTATTTCTGATTTCAAGTTTATGTAATTCTATAAATTATTATTTTTCTCTTTCTAAGGATCACAACAACTGTGCATCAGATTATATTAATTCATTAGGATTAAAACTAGTTACCAAGACCAGATGTTCTGGGCCCAAATGTCTGTGTAAGGGTCATTGATAAGACTCATTACTCTTTGCATCCCATTGTGCCCAAGTGATCAGAAGCAAGTGGGCCACTTATACATTTTCCAATTGAATAAGACAATTATATTATTTTGTGATTGACATATCTTCCATAGCCACATGAATTAGATGGTAATATTAGTATTTGTAGATGATAATAATTTGGTATAGCAGTGTCAAAAATAAGAGGAAAGCTTCCCAAATCTGAGAATTTGGTAGCTTCCAAATTTAACAATATGTAAATAATTGTTCTTTAAATCAGCTATGAAAGTAAATAATCAAATACCATCAAATTGCTAAAAAAAAGTTAGTGCAATGACCCAGGACAGCAACTAAGTGCATGATTGGCTGATGTGCCTATCATAATGCCTTCCCATCACGTTTCATTTCAAGCTGTTATGCATGTACGCATATCTAGCCTTCATATTGCCTTTTGAACAATGGTGAAATCCTCCGAGATCTGCTACCAGTTCGCTGTGCGTCAAATGCGCACTTCACGTGCATGCGCACTCCAGGCGGTACTGCACAGCGCTGTAAAAGGAGGCTTAAGAAGGTAAGTAGAACAGAGGGGGAAAACAGCTATGCCGCGCAATTTAGATTCGCTAGAAAGCAGGATTTCCTGTGAATATAAATTGTGCGGCACAGCTGATTGTCAAAAATATTGGTTCATCTGAACCAGTAGCAGTTTTTTACCACCAGTTCGGGCAAACCAGTCCAATCCGATAGCATTTCACCCCTGCTTTTGAGGTAAGCAACATTGACCATAGTGCATAAATATGGCAAGAAAAAAAAAAGGGAAGGGGGGGAAAACACACAAGGTAAGAAACAAGTAAAGGAAATATACAGCTAAATCTAGTTTACTACCAGTATTGGTGTATTATTCACTACATCTTCTCTCTTTGCAAACCATTATTGCTGCCTTCAGATTTATGTAATTCTATAAAATTATTATTTTTCTCTTTCTAAGGATCCCATAATTTTATTCAAAATTTCTAAGCCTTTCCGTGCTCTTCAGGCCTTTCAGCCTTCCTTCAAATATTTGCTTTGCAATTCAGTCCTTATTTATTCTCACAATATAAATAAGCCACCTTAGTCTGTGCTTTTTTATTTTTTTCCACACAAGCCTCTCCTTTTTGTATCCAACCCACATTCATTCATTTATCACTTATTCATTCTTAACTGTATCTGTTATTTTATCAGACATGTTTTAAAATATTTCATTCCTATTACATTCTCCTGAAATTTCTAATTCTCACATTCATGTAATTAAATAGAAGGAAATACCCAATTTAAAAAGCCTGCTTTTTTTTTTCTTTCAATAAATTTTCCTTCAGTACAGGAAGTGATATATCTTTAAACATGCTATCAACATTTCTATATTTTTCTCCATCCATTTTCTCTTTGGTAAATATTTTATTAATGAACACAAGTTCACACATCTGCAATTGTTCTGTTATTTATTTAAAAATTTGCAACAGTGGGCAGAAACTAATAGAATGAAATTTAACAGGGAGAAATGTAAAGTCATACATCTAGGTAAGAAAACAAAAGAAACCTGACAGAATAGAGAAGAACTGGCTCAAGAACAGTATACATGAGAAGAACTTGAATATATTAATGGACCTATGGTGTGGTTTTTTTTATAAATTTATATGTGACAATAGATAAGCAAATATATTTATATTTGCTTATCTATTGTATGCTGCCCAGAGTCTCCTTGAGTGAGATCGGTTGCTATATTAATCTGATTCTTAATTAAAATGGTTAATAACTAACAAACAAAAATATTTAATAAACTATAAATTTATCCTGTAATCGTTTATACCCTTCTTTAGAAGTAAGACTCATAAAAGGGGAATTGTGATTAGATCTGAATAGTTCCTCCTTGTGCTGTCAGTTTTGAGAAGAATTGTGATGTTAGTTTCTGAGTGGGAGGCTCTGCAAGTAAAAAAAAACACAAAAACATTTTTGTTATTAAAAATTCAAAGGGCTGTATATTTTTGTTCCATCCTAAGAACTACAGTGTAAAAGATAGATTTCCTTTCCATTAAGATTGTGCATATTACTTATGACCCAAGGGATGACACAATATATTGGGTAATCCTAACAGCAACAACAATAATAAATGCCATTCATAGGCATTCATGCCTGAAGGCCACATGGCATACTATAAATTAACGAAAAGCATTTTATAATAAAGAAACCCCAGGAGTTTGTAAACAAAGTTCCCCATTCTATTCTATCTACTCAGGAACACTAAAGATGAAAGCCTACAAAAATTCACAATGAAATTAAATCCCCAAAGTTGTGTTCAGCGTTCTGAGATAATAAGCCTACGGAATTTGGATTCAGAGCACAAGAGATTTCAGATAGAAAGATCATAGGATAAAATGTCCCCGTTGAAAACATGGAGTCTGAACTGGAGGGTTTTAAATTGTTTTATCCTCCTGATATATAACTGAACAACACACAATATTTTTTACCTGTTATCAACTTAGAGTGAGTCCTAAATTTGAATTTAACTCTTGATGACAATGTCACAAGTAAATGCCTTATTCTCTAATAGGGGAATTGTATATACACGGGGTATTAGGGGTTAATTTATTCTTCCTCTCTTAATTTATTCATATGTAACCACTCCCATCCTTTACTCCGCCTTGTTAATATAAAAGGAGTTGTATGCACCTCCTCCTTGCTTCTATCTACAATCACTCAGAGAATATAGAATGCCTATTGTAAATAAATAGTGTTAATGTTTGAATACTTCATTCTTGAATCATTTATTGAGTCTGATCCTTAAAATTACGCAACAGACAATATGGACACAACCACCTAGCATCTATGGCAACTATCCAGAATATTATGAATTTGACTTCTTCCAGGGTGTCCAACATCCATTTTGGTATTCCTAGCCAAATAAGGAGAGAACTGACTCTGCTTTGTTTTTGAGCAAAAACAAAGTTTTCAAGTTCCTATCACCTTTAAGAAAAGAAAGGAGAAAAAACAGAAGAACAAATAAAGGAAAACTAAAGATCCATCTCACATCCTGACTATGGAAGGCGGGAAAAGCTTTGGATATGATGGCTGGGGTATGGGAAATTGTCCCACCATGCACCGGTATTTTAGGATTTAGAATGCAGAGTATCTCCCTGAAATTCTAGCATGTTTATTAATATAGATTTTAGATAATGAATAGACAATGCCCTGTTTGTTGTTATTATGCAAATTGTTATGGATCTTGTGCAGGACAGAAAAATAATAGTGCTGTATAGAAAGTAAATGAGGATGGATGCAAACTGAGGATTCAATCTGGTGACTTTGGAAGAGGTTGATTTTTTTTTATCTCAAAAGTCCATTTTGACTTGATCATCTGGACTTGTGGAATTATCATTATCCATGTAATAAATTGATTTACTGATCTGTCTGAGACTTCCAGGCAGGAAAGTTTCCCTGAGTGAATGATTGAGCATAGGTAAATAATAACCTCTGGATCCAATAAAATATACCACTTTACAAACTTTACTCTCTCTCAGCTACATCTTAAAAGTTGTGATAATTCCATACATTCATATAAGCAATTGTAAACACTTGTAAAAAAGATAGATCTGACTTATTTCCTTGCATTTTAAAGTTAATACAAGATTAGAGTTATATCTAGATTTGTATCACTTTCAAGAAAGCCAAATGACCATCCATTTTCAGTCATCATCTATACATTCAAGGTCCTTCCTTCCTTCCTTTTTTATACAAGAAATTATGTTCGCTTTTGTTTCCTTTGTTGGGACAGCCTTCTCCTACTGTTAAAAAAAATATCTTAACTTTTACAGTTTCCTGGTCACCACTAGAAAGTCATGTTGGCCTTCTTCTGGCTTTGATGTAGCCTTCCTTACATTGTGGAATTCATTCAAATGAACATTAATTATTGTAATTGTAAATAGAAATCAAAACAAGAAATAAGATTGTAAATTGAAATTTGATTAATTGGAATCTAAGAGTATTGAATACTGGTAAGGATAAAATATTTACTATGTTAATTTATTTATTTATTTATTGGTTCAATTTATATGCCGCCCTTCTCCGGAGACTCAGGGCGGTTTACAGTGCATTAAGCAATAGCCTTCATACTTTTGTATATACCTGCTTAGTAGGGCTTTTAGCCCCCCCAAGCAGTGTTCTTTTTTATACAAAGTCAGCTTATTGCCCCCACAATCCAGGTCCTCATTAATAAATAGGATGCAAGTATATATAACAATTTAGTTTATAAGAATGCTCAATAAGGTTACACAAGAATAAGAAAATGATTAGGAAGATTGAATTTAAAAGTAAAGATAATTGTCGATGCAGAAAGTTGTAAAATATTATATAATGTTGCTATTTATGTTTAGTATTTTACCGTTTGGTGTATGTGTATGTTCCTTTTTTCTTTTTCTGTTTTCTTTGTCTTTTTCTATTATGTTTTTGGTTTTAAAAATATAAAATATTCAATAAAAAATATTTTTTAAAAATTTTTTATAATTGTAACTTCTAGACATTGTGAAGAAATTTGCCCTTCAACTTTTCCTCTCTTTTTTACTCTGTTTTATCTTTTTTTTTTTTTGACAACTTTCCTCTTTTGCAGTAAAATGTGATGCTTTGGACCCCTCAGGCAGTTTCCTGTTTGCATGTACACTAATTTTAATACCATTAAGCTCACTTACTAGTTTCACAACAATTGTGCACCAGATTATATTAATTAATTAGGATTAAAACTAGAGTTACCAAAACCAGCTGTTCTGGGCCCAAAGGCCTGTGTAAGGGTCATTGATAAGAATCTTTACAATAACTTATCCTTTGCATGCCACTCTGCCCAAGTGATCAAAAGCAAGTGGGTCGCTTATACATTTTCTAAATGAATAAGATAATTATATTATTTTGTGATAGAATAGAATTGAATTTTTATTGGCCAAGTGTGATTGGACACACAAGGAATTTGTCTTGGTGCATACGCTCTAAGTGTACATAAAATATAAGATACATTCATCAAGAATCATTGATATGATTGATATCAAGATATGATTGACATATCTTCCATAGCCACATGAATTAAATGGTAATATTAGTATTTGTAGATGATAATAACTTGGTACAGCAGGGTCAAAAATGAGAGGAAAGCATCCCAAAGTCATCTGGGAATTTGGTAGCTTCCAAATTTAACAATATGTAAATAATTGTTCTTTAAATCAGCTATGAAAGTAAGTCATTAAATACCATCAAATTGCTAAGAAAAGTTAGTGCCCTGATTAATGACCCAGGAAAACAACTAAGTGCATGATTGCTTTGTGTGCCTATTATAATGCCTTCCCATCACATGCTTCATTTCAAGCAGTTACCCAGAGTCAATAAGATCTGATGGCTATCAGATGAAATTTACTATTACTCTGGACCATGATGTCCACACATTTCTTAAAACTACTAATGCTTAAAGTATAAAAATTCTTACACTCAAAACTTTTCCTAGGGGAATAAAATGCAGAAATGATGTGGAGGGTTGCTAAATTACAAACATATTGTACACTGTGTTCAGGAAGCCAAGAAGTAAATGCTTAACTTACAACAAACAACACAAATTATTTCAGTTCTTCTGAATTCTCCCAAGAGTCACATCACTGATTCATGTCCCAGGATTAATGCATTTTCTAATATTGCTGATTGTGGGTAAATAATTTACTGACGTTGCTTCACATATAACAAATTAGTGGGTGTGGGTTTTTTGAGTGAAATGGGAGTTTCACCTCCTTGGTACAATGAACAGTTGTTTGTGAATGGTTTGCTAATAGAATCCATAGAAGCTATTATCATTAATCTTATTGTAGTTTTGGCTTAAAACAAAAACCTTTTGTTATCCTACATTGCTGATTTTCAGATACCCACTTACATTTATTGAAACTAGTGTCTCATATGGAATTGGAATCCAGCTTGATTCTCTCATCTAAATCTAAATCTTAAGAAAGGCACCAAAGATAGTTGTGCTTTTCAAATTCAGTGCAATGATCTGTCAAAATGGCACAAATGTCTCTTTGTATGATACACACACACACACACACACAGTGTTTTCCCGAAAATAAGACCCTGCTTATATTTTTTTTTAACCCTGAAATAAGCGCTTGGCCTTATTGCCATGCACTCAAAAGCCCGTTTGGGCTTATTATCAGGGGATGTCTTATTTTGGGGAAAACAGTGTGTGTGTGTGTGTGTGTGTGTGTGTGTGTGTGTGTGTGTGTGTGTCTGTCTGTCTGTCTGTGTCTGTGTCTGTGTGTGCATGCATGTGTGTGTGTGTGCGTGTGTGTCTATTCTCTCTCTCTCTCTTTCTCTCCGCTTTCCTTTCTCTCTTTTTAGCTCTCTTTCTCCTTCCACAAACACAGACCTGGATTTGTTGCAAGAAGAGAAAGGAATGGAAAACAAGGAATAATGAGGTGGGATAATGATCTGTATTATTTATTTATTTATTTATTTATTTATTTATTTATTTATTTATTTATTTATTTATTTATATTTGAATTTATATACCGCCCTTCTCCCCCTAAGGACTCAGAGGAAGTCTGCGAACAACGTAAAGTTTTAGGTGGGATATAGACATTCTTGGCAATAGTTTTGATTTTTGTTATTATGGAAAGCAAACTCTTGGATTAGGTTGGCTTTTGGTGTGAACAATCAGGACCCTTCTGGCTTTATGTTCTTTATTTTTGGTTGACATAATAGATAAAATGTGATTTCTGATTTCCCCATTCATGTCGTGATTTGAGATAAATGTTTAATTGCTAATATTTCTAGGTCTGATAATTAATTAGTTCAAAGCTTTCTTAGCAAATGTGTTTACCTTTGAAATATCAAATGCAAAGTCTCTATAATTAATCTAAGCTCTTCTTGATCTCATTCTTACCAGGATACTAAAGCTAAGCATTCTGAAATCAAATAACAGCTTTGTTGAAAAAAATGCCTGAATAATCATATTGCAGAATCAGATGGGAAGTTCAATCTTTCCAGTCTTGATTATATTTTCACCTTGAAAAATAACACCAGAGAAAAGTAATGAAATAAATGGGAGTTTTAGTTGTAGCTTTAAAAGGAAATTATTATGTGTTATGACTCATCAAGCCAGCTAATTTTCTAAGTATGTTTCTGATAAATTTTAACATAGTAACAATGACATTCCAATAGAGATACATCTGGATAGTGTTTTACAAATGACTTTGATCTGTAGATATATCCAGATACATTTCAAAGAAAAATATCTTGTTCTGAACATACCTTTGGGGCATCCTTTTGGCCAGCAGGAAAAATGATAGCACTCGTCCAGATGTCCAGAACTCCTGAGAATAAAATCTGGTAGTGAACTAAAATGCTATGAATTGGAAGCAATACTTTGTATGCTTACATCCTTGCATCCTTACATGTACAAATGGTACATAGGGATGCTGGTTGTGGCAAAAGCCTTGGTTTAGCAGAAGCTGTTTTAGTGGATGAATAAGGATAGAGAAGACATTTTTGACTTGGATAAAGTGAATCTAGGAACATGCTGAAAGAGAAACAATATGAATGGATAGGAACAGAAAACAATAATAAACAGAATGAAACAGTAACAAAACCTGAGAGAACCTTTCACCAATGCCATACTCCTGAGCAAGACAAGGGAATCAATTGCCAGTAAAAGCTTCTGTTTACATTTCATCCTGTTTATTCAGTATGATGCCTTGGACATTTGTTATCAGTTTATGGAATAGGCAAAATATTATGATTTTAAGAAAATCATAATAAGAAAAAAAAAACTTTTATGAGACAAAGCAACAGTAAAATTCAGAAAAGTGGCAAAGTATTCATAATAACTGATCTAGAGACTGAATAATTAATGAGATTAAAACATGACATCTTCCTGGGTGTGTAACTAATTAATACCAAACAAAATGTCTTTCCAAGCAAGAAAATGTATACAGGCAGTCCTCAACTTATGACATTGGTTTACATGTCTAGAATTATGATGCTTTATGGCTCATAAGCCACTTTTTGCTATCACAAAATATTGCACTATCACACCGTAGTCATATGATCACAATCGGGGTTTGCATTTTCAAAAGCTGCCAAGTACCTCACAATCATGTTGCAATCATATTGCAATCTTCTCTGCTGGTTTCCCCACAAAGTCAATGGGTAGCTGGCAAATAAGGTTGCAAGCTGTTGCCATTTGCCAAGAGGACTGCCTCTTGTCTCTGAGACTTGGCTGAAAAGGCTGTCTGGTGCAGTGAGCTGAACTTTCAGCAGAGTGCAGAAAGGCAGCTGAATTCCTGAAGATTTCAGCTTCTTTCCTGTACCCCACCAAAGGAGTTCCCTTCCATGCATGAAGGGCAGCTGAAATCTTTTAGCATTCAACTCTTTCAGGATTTCCTCATGGATGGAAATTTAAAATGAGCAGAGACTCAGAATGGTCTACATGTAGAATGGACTATAGTGTGCCTCAAGGGTGGGGGAGATCATCAAGGCCTAGTGTAGGCCACTGAGGCCACTCTCAACTCTCAACTGAGGGGCTCAGGGAGGGTTTTCAGCTTCTGAGAAGCCTCCCAAGACCTCTTCCACTCCCCAGAGACACTATATTCCTTATATGAGACTTAGCAATAGCAGTAGCACCTATATACAACTTCATAGTACTTTACAGACCTCTCTAAGCAGATTAGCATATTGCCCCCCAAATTTGAGTCGTCATTTTACCAACCTCAGAAGGATGGAAGGCTGAGTCAACCTTGAACTGGTCAGGATCGAACTGCTGGCAGTCGTCAGAATTAGCCTGCAATACTGCATTCTAACCACGTACCACCAAGACACTTAGCCTGCTAAAAGACACATGTGATCACTTAATGATCACAACCTGGAGTTCTGGGTGGGGCAATCACATGGAGCAGTCATGTAGGAATCCTCCTTAATGATCTCTTGCTTCAACACCCAAGATTCTTGTTCCAATTGTGGTCATAAATCAAGAAGAAAAACCTAAAAAACAATTACAAACCTTTGGGAGTTTTATTTTTATTTTATTTTATTTCCAATTTATATACCGCCCTTCTCCCTGAGGACTCAGGGCAGTGTACAGCCAGAATTAAGAACATGAAATACAAATATTAAAAACAATTAAAATATATATAAATTTGGCCCAAAAATTAAAAATCACAAACCAATTTAAAACTTTTAAAAATTTCTTCTTAAACCAGCCTGGCTTGCTGGAAAAAGTGGGTTTTAAGTTGATTAACAGCCAGAGAACAACACTAGACAATTAAGCATTCCCTATTTCTTTCTTTCCAGGAGTTATCTTAGGTATATGTTATTTGTGTCATAATAAGAAGTAGAAACAAAAGACATCAAGAATGCCAGGATTTTAGGGTCAGGATTTTTTCATATCAAGTTCTATTGCATACATAAAGTTAATTAATCTTTGGAATTCATTGCCACAAGAAGTAGGATGTCTGTAACTTATTTTAAATGGGATTAGATAGATTAATAGAAGCCAGGTATATCATTATTAGTCTTGAGACACAATATTGTTGATGGAACAGCGGACCAATAACAGTAACAACATCAAGGAATCCAAAATAATACCGTAGTTGGAAAGGGAAGATGATAGATTCCAAGGGGTTTGCTGCTGAACACAAACATATATATGCACTATGTTGGAAACCAGGGTATTGATGTTCCAGGAATATAGCATTGGATAATTCGCTTCTTCTAAGAATGCACATTTTTTTCCTTTGTATTTTATCAATTCTTTTAAATGATCCCTTTATTCTAGAGAACTACTGCTTTGAAAGAATGTCTTTTGTTCTGTCCTGCCCAAATATGATGTCTTTGTTGACATATGGCAAACTGGTGGAGCTATTCAGCTTTCTTTCATGGGTACTTTTATTCCTTTTCTCCTGAAGGACACGTTCATTTGTTCACGTTTGTCTGAGGAGTTGCCAGCTTCCAGAAGCAAATATAGCCCAGCATGACTTCATGCACAGAACATGCTGGGCCTGACTATGAACAGGACTCCTGAATAAACAAACCTGTGAAGGCAAGGTCTCGTATCAGCTGTGCTGATAGGCAGAGTTTATGATAAACTTTATCTTGTGAAAGGGAGCAAGCAATCTCAGAGTCTAGCACCAGATATTACAGTATGTAGAGATTGATGGGGTTTTTTGACTGCTTTCTTCCTCTGTCATATCACATTAAACAAAATAAAGCTGGCTGCTTGCCCCACTTATTTATAACATCACAGGAAACTTGGAATGACTTATTAAAGGACAGAAATAGTTCTCTTCCCTCAGAAACAGACTTGATTCTGCCAAGATACACAGCGGCTGGCTGTGTACAAGAATGGAATGACAACAACAGAAAAAGCCTCCTGCGCAAAAGGTTACAAAAACATAGCTTGCCTTGCTTCCCATCATGAACAAGACACTTGTGTTCCTGCTTTGATACCAACAAATGGCTATCTCAGAGGGACTGCATCGTCCTTGGATCTCTGTCACAGCTTGATCAATCTGAGGAACAGAAGGGAAGAAATACATTAAAAAGACCGATTGATGTATTTATTTCAGTCTTGATAGCTTGAATGTGTTCATGACTTGGACTTGGAATGTATTTTTGTACTTAATTGTATGTTTGCTACTAACAGTGGATGAGGATTGAGACTGCAAGGAAAAAGGAAAATTTGGCTTACATTCTTGCTACTTAGTACAGCAGGGTATCCTTAAATACTGTGAGGGCCATATTTAGTATGACAGTGATTATGAAGTGATAAGAATTCAAACTGAGGCTTATTGAGAGGTTTGCCTGGCATTTTGCTTGAAAAGAAGCAGTCAAATTTGGTGGGTGGCACCATTATATTTCTTCCCAATGGATAGAAGTTAGGACTGGGCTAATACAGCAAATATTGAGTAGGAGAAGGAACTAAATAGATTTCAGTATAATTGTTGTTATTGTTAGTTGGTAAGCCATGTTCTACTTTTTGCAACTCCATGGACCACATCATGCCAGTCTCCCTATCTTCCATTTTCTCCCAGAGTTTGCCCAAATTCATGTTCATTGCATCGATGACACTATCTAACCATTTTATTTATTTATTTATTTATTTATTTATTTATTTGTTTGTTTGTTTGTTTGTTTGTTTGTTTGTTTGTTTGTTTGTTTATTTATTTATTTATTTATTTATTTATTTATTTATTTATTTATTTATTTATTTGATTTATATGCCACCCTTCTCCGGAGACTCAGGGCAGCTTACAATGCATTAAGCAATAGCCTTCATACTTTTGTATATACCTGTTTAGTAGAGCTTTCGGGGGCCCCTAAGCGATGTTCTTTTTTATACAAAGTCAGCTTATTGCCCCCACAATCTGAGTCCTCATTTTACCTACCTCAAAAGGATGGAAGGCTGAGTCAACCTTGAGCTTGGTGAGATTTGAACTTGCAGTAATTGCAGGCAGCTGGTGCTACTTAACAGCACTTTAGTCTGCTGCGCCACCAAGGCTCTTTTATCCTCTCCCATCCCTTTTCTTTTTGCCTTCAGTCTTTCCCAACATCAGGGTCTTTTCTAATGACTCCTCTCTTTTTATTTGGTAGCCAAAGTATTTGACCTTCAGCTTCAGTATCTATCCTTCCAAAGAACAGTCAGGCTTTATAAGATGAATTATATTATTCATCTTAGCAAAAAGTAATCTTCTCCTTCCCTCTCTCAGTTAAAGGTAGAGATATATTTTTCATCTATTTTGGGTTATTTTTGAGATTGAGCAAAAGCATATGTATGCGTTAGATATACTTTGCCATGTAATATATGCATATTATATGTACATGTTCAAAAATTACATTATAGAATTTTTTGCAAAGGGCAACTATCAAAGAACAATGATATCCTATATCACATATTGATTTCAAAACAAGAGCTGAAATATTTTGTTCCATTGTTTCCCTTGACAAAAGGTAAAAATGGACTTTAATTTTTATTATCCTTAATGTTTATACTGATTAGAAATTTTAGTATTATATGTTCAGGTAATAAAATATACTCACAGTTGCTGGATTGTTCCATATGAAAAGTAACAACTAGTTCCTCATAAAGTTTATCTTTGCCCCTAATTTTTGTAATGGTAATTGCTTTCTTTGAACTGAAAATATTCAGAAAATGATATGGGAGTTTGATCGGGGTAAAATGCTCCCTGTTCAGACCAGATTGGCCGATCCGTTAGCGATGGCGGTGGGTAGTTTGGAGAACTGGTAGCAAAAATCCCTGCTCCCCCCCACCCATGCCCACCTAATCGCCCAGTCGCCCACTTGCCCGCTTGGCTGCTTACTGCTTCTTTCCGGCTTGCTCGCTTTTCCGGGCTTTCTTCACCTTGCTGCAATCCCTGCAATCAATTGCATCAGCTAGCAACTGAATCTGCCTGCCTGCAATCAATCTCATTGGTGAGCAACTGAATCTGCCTGCCTTGTGCCTTCAATTGGGTAAGTAACTGGGTTTTGTTTTTGTTTTTTTGGAGCTTTAAAAATAATAGTTAACTGGAGGTTTTTTTAGAAGTTTTATTTATTTTTTTTTTAGACATAGCAATTTAAAGTTAAGGAAGTTTTAAATTTAGCTGCTTTTATCTAAAAATATAAATAAAATAAAATAAAATAATAAAATATTTGTGCAGCTTTCTGAGATTTGGTGTGTTTCTGTAGTGTTTCATTCTAACTACAGAAACACACAAAATTTCACAAAGCTGTATGTGGTATTTTGTGTGGAAAAAGTGTGAAACTTGCAGGACAATAAAGAAGATGCACTGAAGCTGGTATACCAGAAAGGTTTACCAAGGACAGGAGAGACCATACTGGCCTAAAAGAAAGATCAAATAGAAAAGAAACATGGCAAGGCAAAGTATTACATAGCCAATACAAAAAACAAAAACAAAACCCTATCAGCAAATCAGATAATAACAAGACCTGTAATGGCTAAGAGCAGGAAAGTTGAAGAAAGTGACAAAGATCTAATTCTGATTTCACAACTCCAAGAAGATAACAAGAGAGAGCAAATAATGTCTCTGCAAAGAAGCTGAAGAATCAGTGGGCCACCAAGTTGGCTGCCACAAGAAGATCACACAAACTGATTACAAATAATGAGATGACAAAGTAGCAACAATGGTAGATCCCCCCCCCATTCAAAATTCTCCCAATGTTAATTGCCTTGTTGGCATTTCTTCCACTGAGTTTGGATTTTAGAATAATCTTCACTCTTATGATGTATTCACTTTTAACTTTCTTGACTTCAACATGTTTGATGATGTCAGATTGAAGGATTCCCAGGTATTCATAGTGATCTTCTTCCATATGTTATTGTTATTATTATGGAAGCAACAACATCCATAACAAAAACTTCAATAGAAAAAATAGTGTTTTTCCCATTGCCACCATTACTTTATTTTTAACAAACATAATGGACTCCTTCCTGGACATTCCTTCCAGTGAAATTTCTAGTTATCTTGTAAATAGTGAATGTTTACTTCATGGCTGAACTGCTTCCTAATCATCAGGCTCAGTTGTTTAAGTTTGGCATGCTGTGGTTGCTGTGATGATTAAATAGATAAGAGATGAGGTCTGCACAAAAGACTTTCTAGGAAGTGACTGTCAAACTAGGGTATGACAACTTTGCTTACAACTTGGTTTTACCCACTGTGCTTTTTCTTGACTTGATGGAATAATAGCATTGTAATGGTTTGCTTGCAGGCTTTCAATTAAACACCAACAGTGACTCTGCAGGGTGTAGATTTTATATATCTGAGGGATAAAAAAACTAAAGAAAATTATTTCATATTTCCTTTAATGTTCTCCTTCCCATGGCTCCATAATATTATTAAAATATTGGTTTCAGACTGAACTTTGTGCCTATTTTGTCTGGAATTTATTGGTAGTATCCAGTTCTACAATCCTTGGAAACTAAGTACCCATGAACGTATCACACTGGTTCTTGATTATGCTCAAGGATATGTGCACAGCAGAATAAATCAGAGATGTTTTTGAATGGGCAAGCACTAAGAAAAATCCCAAGGCTAAAGAACAATTCAATGAATGATCAACATTTACACTTTGCTGTCTAGGCAGGGGACCTGTATAATGCACCAGATATGTTTTCCTAAGATGAATCCAGCCATGATGGAAGTACTCAAAGAGAGAAGCATTTCACACAACAAAGACAAATGAAAGCATGTTATTCACTGTCCTAGCATTCCATGGTCACCCTGAGGAGGAAGTATTTTTATATTTTTAAAAATCAGTGTTGAAGGCTTAAGTAAAATATTCTGTATAAGTTAGTGCATAAATAGGAATAGAGAAATGAAAAATGACTTCTGGATACTATTAGAATACATGTTATATAAAGCTTTTATGTAACGTGTTTCTCCAAAAATAAGACCAGGTCTTATATTAGTTTTTGCTCCAAAAGATGCATTAGGGCTTATTTTCTGGTTAGGTCTTATTTTAGGGAAAATACAGTATGAAATGCACCATCTGGATGGCAATCCTAACTGGGGCTTATTTTGCGGGTAGAGCTTATATTACATCCTGAAAAATCATGCTAGGGCTTATTTTCCGGTTGGGTCTTGTTTTCAGGGAAACAGGGTATTATGTCTATTTGTACGCTGCCCAGAGTCATTCTGTGAGGGAGATGGGTGATCTGTAAAGATGATAGATAGATAGATAGATAGATAGATAGATAGATAGATAGATAGATAGATAGATAGATATAAGTAAATAGATAAATAGCATGTATGAGAAAATCTTTACATGAATAATTCATAGTTTTGTTTTGTTTTGTTTTGTTGTTTTGTTTTTTTTTAATTTGATTTATATGCCGTCCTTCTCCGGAGACTCAGGGTGGCTTACAATGCGCTAAGCAATAGCCTTCATTCTTTTGTATATTTATACAAAGTCAGTTTATTGCCCCCACAACTGGGTCCTCAATTTACCTACCTTAGAAAGGATGGAAGGCTGAGTCAACCTTGAGCCTTGGCAAGATTCGAACCTGCAATAATTGCAGGCAGCTGTTCTTAATAACAGGGTGCTTTAGACCACTGTACTAACAAGGCTCTTATTAGTTATTTTTCCTTTCTTTCTTTTCTTTCCCACTTTTTCTTTTTTTGAACCAAAATGACATCTAATCTTGAATTCACAGAGGAGGATACAATATATTGATGAATGCACAGTGGGGACTGCAATATATTGATGAAGAGGTTAGTATTTCCAGGTTAGTGTACAGAAAAAAAAGCCATTAATACTTTCTCCTTTCAGATTATTTTGCCTCCAGAATTGCTGCCCTTGATTTCAAAGAGATCGTAGGTGGGATCAAGGACACAAAGTGTAGACAGACAGCAGGAAAAGTCTGTTTATACAAATATTTCCAGGTGCAGTGACCTGGTCTTGCCCTTCAAATGGTCACACTCCCAGGCTGACAGAATGACAAAGTTCAGCTTACAAAAAAGACAATGATTTCACTGCCACAGTCAAGCCACAGATGGCCTGGACGGAAAAACAACAACTGAAAGAAGGTTTCATTTTGAGGCTATTTTTTTTGCAGAAAGAGCACTTCTTTCTCCCAGTGCTTTTTCAAGAAGGATATCAATTTAATATTCTTATGTTTAGTTTCAATATACTTTTATATTTAAAACCATTTCTAATTAACCCTTAACCACAGACGTACTATTTCAGCTATGCTATTACAGACATGAGGTCATAATGACCACTCTAGCTGCTGGCCATAGTCCAGGTAATTGCACTACAATATTGTGACTAGTGGTTCTGGATCTATTGCTTCCAAAAGGTGCAGAAGACCATTTGAATTTGTTCTTGCCATATAAATTATTGCACAACATAGATTGTACCTAGTCATCAATTTCATCAGGAGCTTCATCATCGCTGATGTCAGAATTGGTGGTAGCTGTGGGTTCCTCATTGTCCTTTACAAAATTTTCGTTGCAATCTGATTCTACCTCCCTCAAATTACTCTCTGCTTCTTCATACCATGTTAGAATAGTTTCTTCAAAGTTTGGGTCACCAAATCACACTCTTTTTGGCAGAAAACGTGGCCCTGACATTATAAAAAATATATACGTTAACAAAGATCTGTGGTCAAAATGACCACAATTCAAATTCAAACACCACTACAGAAAACAGCAAATAACTTATGAAAGCATGATGCTACATACATTCTTATTGGCAGGAAAACAAAAGCTATTGTTGTGACCTAAGCTCACTTAGTCGTTACAAGACACAATTAGTCCCAAACAAAACTATTTTATTATAACAGCTGAGAATTACTTCATTCCCAGCTTAGTCCAAATTAATTCCAAAACAAGTCCTTCAGAAAAAGTCCTTCTGGCTTATCACAAACCTGTATCTTCTTTGGCACGCTGCCAAAGGCCTTTCTTGGCAAAGCCCCACGAAGTTCAGAAACAAGAGATGTCCACTGGAAACAGATTTAGCAACATTGCTTTCCTTCAAAGAGCCCAAGAGCCTTTGCTGCTCTTTTAAGCCTTATGGGAGGGGCCAATCATCTCCTGGCCTTACTCCCGAGTCATCCCTTTTGCTTTAGCTGCTCTTGCCTTCTGGCAGCTCTGCGCATGCGTGCATTAGGAACAAGTTCCTCCTGTTCCTCTTCCTCTCTGCTGTCCGACTCTGCAGGCTGCGGAGTCCACGCATCACTCCCAGATGGTCCTGGCCCCATCTCTGCCTCTGACAAAGAGCCTTTGTCCGGGCCTTCCCCAGACTCCAGGACTAGCCCATGGTCCTCCCCAGCCTCCTCACTGTCTGACTCTGCTGCCAGCTCCGCAGGCTGCTGGTGGACCACAACAGCTATTCACAACCAGAATGGTCCATTTCTAAAAATAGGGGTGTTCCAAACATTTTAAAAAACTGTTGCGGTCACTATGACCGCAGGTCTGTGGTTATGGGTTAATTGGTAATACATAATAACAATTATTGTACTAAAACATAATACAATAACGCTATACTCACTGCATTAAGGAAATAAAGTCACAGATCTCTAACATTTATAATGCAAAATATTTATTCCATCTTCCTTCTTCCATATTTATGCAAAATATTTATGCTCCTCCTCCCTTCTATATTCTTCAGTTTTGGATTGATTGGTTCAAACTTTATTCAGAATATATTTCCTCCCTCACCGAGACATTATCTAGTAACAATACAAAAATCACCTGTCTCCATAGGTGTGGAAATATTTTTATTGCATGAAATGTTGAATGGAGCCAATCTTCCTAGAATAATGGGAGGAGGGTGTTGCATTAACTTTAATTTATGCAAATATTTCATTCTGTTTATGCTTTAATTACAATATCTCCAACCCACTAATGTGTGAAACTATGTAGTCATAATTGCACACTAATACCCTTTAAATAATCAAGCTGTACTTATTCTCTGTTAAATTCCTGACCAATTGGACCAAGAATCACTGGTCACAAGGTGAGTTTCTTTTCCTCCTGTATTATGACTTTTATTTTAATGAAGATTTGTCACTGAGCTGCTGATAGACTATATTTTGCTCAATCCTCATGTAATGAAATCCTCATGTAATGCTTGCATCATGATGGTGCACTATATGGCTTTTTTTCTGGTTTCTTGATTTTTCATCCAATATATTCAGTTATAACAGCACCCATGCTGTACATTAGTTGGTTTGTTTCTTGCAGTAAGATGGCACAAACTGAGCTACCAAGTGGCACAAGAAATGCATCTGAAGATGGCTGTTGATATTCACAAAAGACAAGTGGAGAACCACCAGCTTTGATAAACAGTTATTCATTTTTTGGACTGAGATTAAAGATAAGAATCAATCCAATCATTTTCCCATGATCACAGCACAGAAAAGGTTAATAATGCAGCTCTTACCACTAAGAGTAATATTTTCCAATGTCCCTTTCCAGGATGTAGAAAACACTGGGAGAAGGACAGAAGAATTAAAACAGCTAAATGAAATGGCAGTTTCGTGGAATCCCAACTAGAAAATGATATTTTCAGTAGCCACCATGTCGCCATTGTTAGTGTTTGATGAGGCCCAAGGATGATCTGCATGACAGTCTGTTTCTATTGAGCAAGCCAGAAAATAAAGTCACCATCTGTGGATTCTGGCTTCAAACACATTCTTGTCTATTCCCTCTTCTCAGTATTTCTATGTCCATTGTGTGTTTTGAGATAGGGAATTAAAGCAGATATCCTTTCTGGATACAAGCCAGCATAATGACCAGCCTGGCTGACATGCTGTCCATGTAGATAAAATATACACTCATCTTGCCAGCACACACCAACATTATTTCATTGTGGCTTGGCCTATGCTCAGCAGTGGCATCTTTTCCATAGAAATAGAAAGTTACAGGATGGGGGAACACCTTTCAAAAGCTTCTGTCTGCCTATATTCTGCCTATGAAGTCAGCATAAGGATCTGAGAATTTCCTTCAATTGTCCAAAGATGAAGTCAAGACACTCTAAAGGGACATTGTCTTGCTGACATATAGATACCAAGGCATCTGCTGATTTATATCAGTAATTTTCCATTTCAGATATAATCATATAGCCAAGCATAAGTTTTCTTAAATTTGTTAAAAATATTGCCTCACTTTAAAGCTAATTTTACAGTTCTCACACAACCCCCTAAATAGTTCAGCATCTATACAACAGCCAAGCAGACAGACATACTTAGATATAGTTAAGTTCTATATGTATTATGTATGGAATATTCTAATCCTGCCATTAGAAAAAAAGACTAGAAGGGGAAAAAAAAAACTCTCAGTCTTATTTTAAAACCATATACAGTATATATGAAAACAACACTGATAGAAAGCAGTAGCTCTTCCCAAATTAAAATGGGCTTGTTTGTTACATTATTTGGATACAATCAGTTCCCCATGGTTTCTTCATGGTTTGCATCTGGCCATAAAATATAAAATGGCAAAATCTTCATTAAAATTATCAACAATATTTCCTTGGCATTAGGAACATTATAAATTAATGATTTCTGGAATTCTTCAGTATTCAGTGCTTTTCTAAAAGTTGATAATAATGTCAAGCTATTACATAAGGATAGGGGATAAAAATGGGAAAATATAGATTCTTTTCAGCTTGCTAATGGTTGTCAAGAAGCAAGTTAATCCTTATTGCAAGACCATGCTGATATATGATATACACAATAGACATAGACGTATGAACATAGAAAGTCTCAATGTAGGCTCCATAACCCAACTTTTCTAAGGATTAACATAATATCTGGACATAGAGACAAGGCCACCAAGTGTCCTAAAAATACAGAAAGTGAGTATATCTACCTACAGAAGACAGCTGCAGATGGGACATGAAGAATTGCAAGATTGGAGTCCAGCAAAAACAAGGCTGTGTGAGGAATGTGGAAGACTATGGTATAAGAAGCTGCCCAAAAGACTAAAGCTTTGCTGGAGGAATTTTGATGATGCTCAATTTTTAGTGGTGTGGATCTCTTATTTCAGATATGATTCCTGGACCTCGGTACTGGCTTTGCTTGCTATCTATGCCTCTCCCCTTAAAGTCTTGACTTTGGATTGGATTGGAACCCTGGCTGACCCTTTCAGTGCTAAAGAGAGGCTTCAGACTGACTTATACTTTATGACTCAGTTTGGTAATAAGTGAATTGATTTACGGGGTCCCTCTATTTAATTCTAGCAGAGTCTAATAAGGCTGTGAAAATGGTCACACTGCTTGCCTGCATGTTAGAAGTCACAGATTGTTAGTTCACCACTGTGCTCATTTAGGCTGATGAAGACTGAGGAAAAGTGAATAATCAGATTGCTGGGATATCCAATGGGACCATCTGCCTCCCTTTCAGTTCTTTCAAAAATGTTCATAATTTGCATGTTTCAGTGATACCATTCTAACATATAGCAAGGTATCAATTCTTTTTTTTTAACTGTCATTTTCAAATGAGAACTTTTGCCTGCTTTGTATGTAATTTACATATATTTATTTATTTAATTTATATGCTGCCCATCTTACAGTTTAAGGCAACTCTGGGTGGCTTACATCTGGATCCAGTCTTCACCCACTCATATTTATATTTCTCTCCTGTCCTACTTATCCTTTTATACATTCTGAGGAAATATAACAACTGCTGCTAGTGAGTTAAGACAAGAGCCACTTTAAAATTATCACTGATGTGGTACAGTACATTCACCCATGTTTTACCTGTAAAATAATAATGTGTTGGCTATACCTTTTGTTGTCCCTACCTCTATTATCTATACATGTCTATCAGTTTGCATTGCACTTTAGAAACTTGACAATTTAACATTTACTATTGGAATGGCCACAGAAGCAGCAGAGGTAGGGCAGAATAATGTTGTCTGAAATATATGTGGGACATACCTGGCTTTGACAGAGTTGATTAGATGGCAGTATGCATAAAGATATAGGTGAGCAACTGTACTCTCTCAGAGTGGGACCTATGATGAGAGTTACAGTGTCTCAGAGCAGGAATGCTGAAATGTCAGTAATCAACTACCACCTACCGCAGTGTATGTTAAGTGTAAAATAGTATTTCCATCAAGCTGTGCAAACAGCAAGAGGAAAAGGCTCCAGGTTGAAAATTAAGATGACACACGACGTGGACAGCATTCTTAATTGCCAGGAGGCAATCAACTGTCTGAAGCGGTTTTAGTTAAAGTGTACAATAAAGATTAATTATTAATCTTATTGAGAGTCTGGGAAGCTTCGGCCAAGTTCAGGCCTGTCAAGGAGAAAAATTGACATTTCTGTTGTGTTTCTAGCCTCATGAATCACAGCATTTTTTTTCTGAGATGTTTGGCTGATTTCAGACTGGAAGTACTAGTTTAGAGTTGCTTGGCAGTTTTGGCTGAACATTCCAAGAAAGTCATTCTACTACTAAACAGGCTACTGCTTAGCAAGATACTATAGATTCTGAACCTTCACTGCATTTTCCCAGAAGTTCTGAAAATGTTACTGCCAAATTGTAATTTTTCATGCGGCAGAAGTGAATAATCATCAAATATATGTGAAGTAGCCACAATAACTGAATTTAATTTAATCACTTAATTAATTTATAACTTACTTTTCTACTCTAGTGAGCACTCAAAATGTTTAAAAATTTTGGAATATGGTCCAAAGTGCAAACTTCAATTTCAACTTTGTATTTCTTTTTCAATTAATATCAAAGGTGCCTGTACCTCTGAACTTTGTCAGGACTCAGTCAAAAATTAGATATAAGACACTAAGTTTAAACTCAGTACAAATAAAACAAGACTTTATTGGTCTGTGCATACATGTGAGCAGCCATTGAATTTATGGGCTCTTTTTGATGCCGTTTCTCCTGAAAAACCAAGTTTGTAACTTGGAGCTAGTATTGAACCTAGCAATGATCTTACAGAGACAGTTCAGGAGTTATGTCTTAATTTAGAAGAACAAAAAAGGATTTGATACAAGAACAAGAATGTTAAAAATATTGCAAACATGCTGTTAACACAGCTGTTCTTCATATACATGATTAAATTTAATAACATTCCAGAATACATGTAAACATTTTTTTAAAAATGTCAATACTGTATTTCATACATAAAATGTATTATTTAATAGGGCAATTAGTTTCTGAATAGAAACACACGAGAATCAAAGTATTCCAGTGATTTCCCTAGGGTTTTAGCTAATTCTAAAAGGGAATAGCACATGAACTCACTCTTTTACACTTATGGAACAATTTATATTCAGTTACACATGGGAAGAATAGCACGGTTAACAAGCCTATCTCTAGCATATACAATTAGCCTACTGTTATTAAGTATTATAACAGTAAAAAATGAAGTGAAATAAACAGTTCCATCTAAGAAAAGAAATGTGGTGCTAGAAAAAGAAATGTGGGTTTTTGTTCTCTGTACAAACTAAGGGAAGCTAACTTGCTGAGAAAAGGGATGGGAGATTTGTAGTAAAATAGCCAACAAATTTAGAGAGGAGAAATAACAAAACTTTTTTAAGATAGAATTTCTCCTTCTATTCACCAATGAGGGGGAATAAAAGAAGTGGGGGCTATAATTTGTAACAAAACAATCTATTAGAAGCTAGGACAGAAGTTCAAAAATTTTAAACAGAGGTTCAAAGATATATTTTCTTGACTACACTAGTCCGTTGTGAAGCTTGGGTAAAATGATAAGAAAACAGAGATAAAGAGAAAAATAATATTCTCTTAGAATTAATTGGAATTTCCATAAAGGTGATTTGAACCAACAGCATTGCTCTAGAGATGAGCCCCTGCATATCTTTTAAACTTTCCAGGGTTCAAATTTGAATTTGTTAGTCTGGACTTGATTATCCTTCAGAAATTCCACTGAAGAAACAGTGTAAGAAGCACGAATCACTTAACCAGCATCTCTGTCATTGGGAACCACAATTCTCTCTCTTTTTCTTTATGGAAGTTCTGAATAAGTCAGTTATGTGATATAGTCTATCTGGTAAATTTCTAGAAAAAGGATTATGGAACTCTAACAAAATCCCCCATCAGTCTTGGAAATAAATTAAATAATTACATCCTTGTGGACAACGAATTCAAAGAACACAATTACTTTGTCATTGAGATACACAAACAGTTTTATCTAGGTCTCAGAATGGATTAATAAACAACCAGATGGGTTTACACAAAAAAGAAGAAAGAAAATTTGTTTTATGGCACTGAATTTCTAGTACATAGGCAGTTAGGGCAATTAATTTTGATGGAACAGCTTTTGGGTGAAAATGCTTTTTTCACCCAAAATGGTGAAATGGGTATGCCAATCATTTTGACATGTTAGTCATGGAAATTAAAACAAAACATAACACAATCTAAGTACAACTTCCTTTACCTTTTGTTAAAATAAAATGTAAACTGTTGTTGCCAAACAGAAGAACAAAGATTCCAGCATAAATCCACAACAATTGACAAATTATGTCTAAGGCAGGGGTGAAATGCTTCCAGTTCGGACCAGATCACCCGATCTAGTAGCAATAGAGCTGGGTGGTTCAGAGAACTGGTAGTAAAAATCCCTGCCCCGCCCCCATGCCCAGCTGAGCCGGGCAATCATCAGAGGCTTTTTTTTTATTTTTAAAAGTTAAAAAAAAAAGTTGGCTATGCCCACCCAGTCACATTACCCCCCTCCCCTCCCAAGCCATGCCCACAGAACCGGTAGTAACAAATTTTACATTTCACCACTGGTCTAATACTAGACAAAATAATTTCCTTTCTCACCTGTCTATCCTCCTTCCCACTCCTCCATCTCATTAAATTTGGTATAGGATAATATGTTTTAGAAGTTATTTGGAAATAAATATTTTAGAAAGAATATTCATGAGTGAAAAGTTGCATTTATTTAATGGCCAAGGCTTATGTGTAAATGCCTTGCTTCACTTCTGTGCTAATCTGTTCTAATGATTTGTACCCTCCTTGATTTCACCTGCTAACATTAAATCCCACAGGAAGACATCATGGTTGTTAATTTGAAGTCCTACTCTTGAAAACTCCTTGGAGGACTATTTTTTTCCCCTTTTTATGAAAAAGTAGAGAAAAATTGATTACCACTTTCTCTACCCACAATTTCCAAAAGGCCTTTATTCAGGATAGTGTGGTTGTAATCAAAGCTGCACTGAAAATGGTGTCTCAAGATTAGAGGCTCATTATTTGTTCATGAAAATGAGACAGCATTTTCAGCACAAGTTTCTCGGCTGCCCTGAGAACTTTTCTGATTTCTGAAGAGGGTTCTTGCACTAGTGATATAATAAATCTTTACATAAAGAACATTTTCATTCCGATTTTCAGTTTTAATCAAATTCAGTAGAATAAATCAACTCTGGTGTATCTAAATGTAATGAAAACTCTCTCTTTTTTAATTGTAGGCAACAGCCTTAACTAATTTTTAAGAAGAACCAATTTAGTAGTTCTAAATTTAGACAGTGGTGAAATCCTTTCATAGGAAAGCTGCATTATTAAGTAATTTTTAACAGAATAATAATCGGATTAATTTAATTAGCTGTTTTAAAACTATGCCAGTTGTACTTTATCTTTGGTCATGAATATTGTATTTTGTATTGTGTTTTTATTCTTATTTTTCCCATTATTTATTTGTTTGTTTGTTTGTTTGTTTGTTTGTTTATTTATTTATTTATTTATTTATTTATTTATTTATTTATTTGTGCACACACCAGAATATTCCCATATTAATGGCTACTCGTGTCATTGAATCCATTCAATTACTGTAACTCAAGAAGCTGCAGCATGTTAAGGAAATAAGGAATTGTCAAACTCCAGCTTCTGACTCCCACACTGGCCATTCAATTGTTTAATGGCATACTGTTTCTATTCCCATACATTCTGGACATCTTGCAGTAAAATACCAAAGTAAAATTTATTTTAAAGAGGGGAGAGGGCAAAGGCTTCATTCTCAAATTTCTTCAGGAAAGTATTATCTGTCAGAAGCTAACTAAATAATGGGAGGGTGTATTAAACATAATATCATGGCCATTGGAAATGTGCATATCCCTTCCCCAATAAACCAGGTGTATTACAAGTGAGTCACATTTCAACAATTAAATCAATGGCCCTTTTCAATGCCTCTGGGTCCCTTTCTTCCAATGTCCATCTTGTTCTATGTGACTGTCCTGTTATCTAGGGGGGAAAATCTGTCTCCTCATTTAATACTTTTTCAAGGATAATAAATGTTTGCATTTAACAATAATAAATAGTTCAGCAACCTGTCTGAAGTGGCATTTTTAATTTAACAGCAAGGCAGGAATTTTATCAAATATGAATTCCTATATAATAATGAATTCCCCTCCCAATGTAAGGAGGGATTAAATAAAGATGGTTGCTCCAAACATGTGATTGAAGCTCTGCCCCTTTTCTGTGGTATTTATAAAATTTGATTTATATGCCGCCCTTCTCCGAAGACTCAGGGCAGCTTACAATGCGTTAAGCAATATTTTGCATGCAATGCATGTAAAAAAAGAACAGAGCTGAGATATTAAGTCCACTGTCTTGGCTTTTTTCAGTGACCTGAAAAATCAATTCTGTACATGCTCATAAGGGTCCAAAGTGAATTAAATTTCAAAATCTTAAGTATGAAATTTAGATTTTTGTCTCAACCCATCCTTTGCTTTTTCTCCCAGCTTGTATCACTGTCTGTCCTTCCTATGTTCTTCCAGTCACGTTCTATGATTCCATCAACAATTGTGCACCTATTGAAATAAATGGCAGCAGCATCCAACCAAACTAGATATCACACCTGGCAGTTGACAAGGACAGTTGTGTGGGGTTTTTTTAATCACACAACCATTTCCAGTGAGGCAGTAGGCAATGAAAGGGAAAGGAGGAAGTGAGGGAGAGGAAAACTAAGAAGGGTTAACAATGCACAATCATCTTCTGGATCATTCAGAGTTGCCAGAGTTGAAGAATGTGGCCTAACATAGAGGTACACGGCCCTTTTCAGATCTGGTTTATAAATGGCAAAATTAAATGAAAAACTAGTTAAATTAATGAAATTGCACTTCACCGTTTCTTCTTCTGTTACATTAAAAGTTGGGGAACAATTTTTGGAGGGCTTTGGGGACTACACCTGAGACTTAAAGGGGATGCATTCTAGACTGAAAGAGGTCAGAAGTATTTGCCTCATCTTTCCTTTCCATTCCCTGATTTTTTTCTTCTTTCCTGTTTAAAATCACCATACTTTCCTGGCATTTCTGCAGAGACATTACTGTAGCCTTTGGCTTACATTAAGAACAGGTGCTGGCAAAATCACAGTGGCACTACCTGCAGCATTTTTAAAGCTTTCATTTAGGAAACAGAATATACAAATACATTGTTTGTGCTGGTGGGAGGGAATGGAAGACTTATAGCCTTGCTGCAGCAATTATTAGTTCGGTTTATTTTACCTTTGAAAAAAAATGTAACCAAAGCAAGTTGAGTAATGGCTTGGAAATTACTCAGTTCCAAATGCTGTTGTACACTGGATACTGTTTGAATGGGATCACTTTTTGCTGCCTTAGAAGAAAGCTACCTTTTCAATTTTCCATGCTATATTCAAGGTCCATATTGAAAACAAATGTGAGCTTTCTTTAGAATAACAATCCAGTGTTATTCTTTCCATGAGTAATCCCCACCCTTTTTCTAAGCCTTTTATGCCCAAAGTTCTCTCTGTCTGGATTTATTAAGTGTGCATAAGGGTAGGCACTTTGCCCAAAAATGGGAAAATGAAAGGCTGAATCCAGTTCTGGTGTGCAAAATGTAAGTTTGATAATGAAGGCAAGAGTACAGGATGTGTGAATGGAGCTAGAAGCTTTTCAGATATAGAATGTTCTGCCTCCCCCTGCCTCCTTAAAACTTACAACCCATTTAGTGGGAAATGTGAAGCTTTTATAGACTCTATAAAATTCAAAGCAAAAAAAAATCTACTGTTCATTCAATCAACAAGGAATCATGCAAAACATTTTCTCTAAAGCCATTGAAAAAAGTATTTCTCAAAGCCTAAAAAGATGACCATTTACCAATGTGCTAACTTAATGAACTTAGGAGAAAGTTATCTGAGCTACTGCTATCACTGCTTTTAGTTGGCCATTTATTAATTTATTTCTGCATGGTGGTATTTACTGAATAGCAAAAAGGTTAAGGAAGAGAAAGGGGAGAGAGAATTTTTTAAACTGCAAAATCTAAAGCTAATGTAAACATTTGCAGAATAGAACCCAGTAGAAGCAACAGTACTGCAAAGATCTTGAAATGCATATAAGTGACACTATGAGATGTCTGGTGTTTCCTGGTGATGATTTTATTTCACAGCCAATCTGCTTTATTCACAGGGTTTTATAAGGGATCCATATGACAATGTCTTCCATTTGTATCACTCATTTCATCATTTTTCTTTCCAAGAATCTATCAAGGAAGTGGGGGGGGGAGAAAATCTGCATAATATCTGAGTGGAAGTTCTTGGACCCCTTCTACCAGAATCATCCTAAAATGTCTATGACAATAAAAGTGATTTTCAACTTGCATCAAAAAGACCCCAACATAGGCATAAAGATGAGACTTTCTGGAGAAGGAATATTTATAAAGTATATTCACCATTAATGCAGTGAAGGAAAAAGGTTACCGCATTCTGGGAACCAACATATTTCCACTCGGAGACGCCACTGGGCAATGTCCCAGTTCAACATTACTTAGTTCCAAATAGGTAAACTCTAAAACGCGGGTCTCCAAACTTGCCAACTTTAAGACTTGTGGACTTCAACTCCAGAAATCCCCAACCAGCATGGCTGGCTGAGGAATTCTGGGAGTTGAAATCCACAAGTCCTAAAACATGGAGAGTTTCTGCCAGCATAGACTGAGTTAAATGAACCAGTGGTTTGACTTCAATTAAAGTCATTTTCTGTATACTTTTTATATTTTAGGTAAAATATCCATTCTCTTCATAATATAACATTTCATAGAGCTACTCACCAATGGAAGCACTTTTTTCCCCTCTTCATATAGCATAAGCTCTGCAGAAGGCAGCTTGGAGAAATTCTGAATATAAGTGGTATGGTTGTTTCATTTCCTTCTTAGAAGACAGACAACCAATTGCTTAAAGAAGTAGCTTCAGGGAAGTACTTCATATGAAGCTTCATTGAGGCAAAGCAACCTTTCAAAACTTCACATAGCCCTAGATATTTCCAATTGTCTAGTCTCTGAAGAAACAGGCTGTCCCTTTGAGAGAAGGAAGATTTTGCTCATAGAATCTGATTTTGCTATAAGTGCAGTCCATGAATAGAAGGGGATGCACTTAAATAGATGCCACTTGAGCCATCTTACTTTTATGCTTCATGAAATACAGTGAAACATCATATGAAACCAAGCATTAAGCTGGAACATGCTTCACTAATAATTTCCCATTCCTTCAATATCTCTTCATATGATTTAGTTTCTGGTACCTTCACTGCCTTTCTCTTTTTTTCTTCCAGTTTCTTCTTTGGAGTTTATATACTTGGTTAGCATTGTGGCCATGCAATTATAGTAAGAATAGAATGAAATGATTGCTTCCATTATTTGAAATTTGTAATGCTGTTGCTGCCATCTAAAACTGCATTGCCTTTTTAACAGCAACACTAATCAATGAATATTATGCATGCAAATGATCTAAAATTTCAGATATTTTTTATTTATTTCATTGCACTGATTTATACAGAGGATCATCTTATAACTGGCAACTGTGTAGTAAACACAGGATTTCAAAAAAGCAACACAATAACAAAAAGAAGAAAACAATGAAAACAAACAGGTTATTTAAGGAACCGTCTCACCCCAATGGTATTGGGCCACCCAGTTTGCTCTGGTAGAACCCCATCAGTAAAGGAATTCTGGCTGGCAGTATCAAGAAGAAAAGCTTTTCCTGCTCTGGCCACTACCCTTTGGAACTTCCTGTTGGCAGAGTGAGATCCACACCAGAGGCGGTATTCAGCAGGTTCTGACCAGTTCTGGAGAACCAGTAGTGGAAATTTTGAGTAGTTCAGAGAACCGGTAAATACCACCTCTGGCCCCGTCCCCATCTATTCTCTACCTCTTGAGTCCCAGCTGATCGGGAAAAAATGGGGATTTTGCAGTAACATTCCCCTAGAGTGGGGAGGGGAATGGAGATTTTACAGTATCCTTCCCCTGCCATGCTCACCAAGTCATGCCCACCAAGCCATGCCATGCCCACCAAGCCACAGAACTGGTAGTAAAAAAATTTGAATCCCACCACTGATCCACACCCATTGTCTTGGCCTTAAGGACTTGGTTTTGCTAATTGGCTTGGGGTCCAATGGGGCACTTTGCATTGGAGGTGGTGGGTGGAGTAAAAGAGAAGATCCTACCTCCATATCACTCATGTACATGGTTCATAGTTTTGTTAAACCTAGTTTTGAAACCTTGTTAAATTTAATGTTTTAATATTTGTGTTTTTATTGTATTATAAGCCATCCAGAGTCTTTTTGGATAGTGAGATGGATGGCAAATAAATTTACTATATAAATGAAATAATTAGGACAATCTACTCATCTCATATAATAGCAAGCACAGTAAGAAGCAATCACAGTGACAGTCTTACCTAACTTCAAGACTTCATGCCTGAGGGAAATCCAAGTCTTTAAATGCCATCAGAGTTTGGATCAAGTAAATCTGAGGAGACATGGTGTTTTTAGGTAAGTACTACAATGTGGAAAGCATCCTTTGCATGTTTCTTTATCTGGCAGGTCTAATAGATGGACCAGAAGCAGGCCTATTCTGCTCGATTAGAGAGATGGGCAGAAACAATTAGAGAAAGACTGTCCCTGAAGTAACCTGGCCCCGTTCAATGAAAGGCTGTATAGCTGATGAGCAGCACCCTGGAGCCTGTTGGGAGTGTGGGAAACTTGCAAAGCAATAGTACATTATTGGCAGACTGAGATGCATCAACTCTCAGGGTTCCAAGTAACACCCCCAGAGAAAATAAACTCCGAGGCTTGGATTTCCTCAAAGCTACAATTTATGGGAGATGTCATATTGGCACATCTGGGAAAACCTGAATCTGAAAGTTTCCAGGTTTTCCCCACCCAATTGAAAGTTCAAGTCCCTGCCCAGCACCCTCATGTCCATCACATGGTCCAGTCAGCCACTGCTCAAACTGAAGACACTTCCCAATCATCCGACTCCAGGTGCCAGGGAAAAGTATCCTTGACTCTCTGAGAAAGGAATGTTATTTTGACTACATATTATCCACACTCTATGCAATCCCCCCTCCCATTTTCCCACAGAAGAAGATGTGGAAGGCCTGAAGACTCAAATGTAAAAGATGGCTTCCAGGTCTGACATAAACAACTACTCATGCTGCAGACTTGTAGACCTATCACAGCTTAGGTCTACCCACATACCATGCACAGCAGTAATCCATTTGGCAGATGAGAAAGACATGAATGGCTGTGATTAGTCCCTTACAATCCAGGAAAGGGCATAATTTTTAAATAAGATTAATCTGTGGAAAGGCCCTCCTGGCCATAATTGTCACCTGTTCCTTGAACAGAAAACAAGTCAGGGGCAGTTCCAAACTGCATACTGGTTTTGTTTAGGGCATGCAACTTCCGTAAGAACTGAAATGGGAAATCCACAGATCTAGGGGAATCTTAAAATCCATTTACCTTTTTAGTCCATTTGTCTATGCTATCAAAATTACTTGAAACTTTTTTTTTGAGCTATTATAGTGTTAGCTTTCATCTAATTTTGCATGCCAAATGTAATTATTACATTTTTTTTTATCTACATCATAAATGGAAATAGTGAAAGAACTAGTTCTAGGACTAAACCATGCATCCACCCCACTTGATACTATACTCGACTTTGATGAAAAATTCATAAAGAACATTATTTCATTTAGTTTTGATCTACCTCATAGATGTAAAATTTGGTCCACATTTATCTAGTTTGCAAATCAAAAATCATGGAATACTTTTTAAAAGCTTTACTGAAATTAAGATATATTTCTACTAGACTCACATCCCATAAATGTTAACTCAGTCCCAAAATAATTTAAGATTAATTTAAAGGACTTGTTTACAAATCCATGCAACCTTCTATTGAATTGTAGAACAATTCTTCCTGTTCCTGCTAGATCAGACCAAAGGTCTATCTAATTCACGTTCCCATTTCCCATACTGGTTGGCCAGATCAGTCAAGAAAACCAGTTAAAAAAAGTCTGAAATGCAATAGCTCACTTTCTACAAAATGCATTTAAAGATATGCTGCCTCTGAGGACTGGGTATTTATTTCTTTGAAATACTTCTCTCTCTTAAATGCAGGTCTGGCAGGCAATGCAGTTCTCAAAAAATTACTTATACTTGTAATGAATACATTTCATCTGGCATTAATCATCCTTGGCTAACTATTTAGTCCCACGCAAGTTTACTTAAAAGTAAATACCTTTATTTTATACAGAACTAATTCCAGATAAGCATACATAGGAATGTGGGCTAAGTCTGACTGTAACACAAGTATATTCAGTAAGACACACACTCTGTTGTGGAAGTCTTGATTATAATGATCAATAACTCACAAATATCTCCACTTTGAATTTGTCTTGGTTTCTAAGCTAGTAAGAATCCCAATTCATGTGGAAGAACTTTAGGGATATTGCTTACATACTGTGAAAAGAAACACTGTATTTTCTCTGGTCTTAATTAACTTCCAGGGTTAAGTGTACCATACCTGCCTGAAAAGATCCACATGCCCAAAAGATAGCAATAAAATCTAGAATTTTAGGCATGTCTGCTGCCATGTTTGCTGATCATCCAGAAGTTTGCATAGATCTGGGAGCCATAACCAATCAGTTTCTCTGTATGAAAAAAAACATATATCCCTGTTGTTATAAAAGGAAAAATAAAATGCATCTTTATCTAGTATGTCAGTTCCATGCATAACAACAATTTTCTCATCACTCTATCCATGCCTTTTGAAAGTATGTCAACTTGGATTGTACACAGTGTTATGAAATAGTCCATGGTACATTAGAAATGTTAAATGTTAAAAACAGCTTTCTATATGTGTCATGCTTACACTATTGTGCATGATTTACACTATTTTATTTTATTTTTTTTTGCCTTTGGGTTATTTTGAGTGATTTATAGCTTTATACCAATCTATTTCATTAATCCAAAGAACTAAAACACTTATTCTTTTCTTGAGAGGATAAAAGTTGGAATACATTATAAATGCTAACATTTAGCTAGGGATTCATTCTATGTTTTTATTATCTTTTCTGTCCATATATTGTATAATCAATGAAACTCATGAATGATATTCAATTTTAAAATACTGGGATCAAAAAATAGCTATTGAAACTATTTTGTATGTCGGAGGCCAGGAGCAGCATAGCAGACTAAAAATGACTCTGGTTTTAGTAAAACTGATGTATGTGGCTGAAATAAGAGATGGTGAAATCATCGGGTACTTGAAATTGTTCTCCAGACTATGGAGAACAAAAGGTTTGCTCATGCTTGGCTTTGTAGAGATGCTCTCTGCAAATAAATTGGAAAACAACCATTTCCAGAAGATTTAAGGGATCTGAAGGCTAAGGGAGTACTTATCTTGCCAAAGCCATGCTTGGTGCTTCATTGTTAATAAGTTGCTCCTTTTATTACTAATTTCATTGGGAGGTTAAGAACGTTCCCAATGACAAGTTGTATTATACCAGGAGATTTTTCTCCTATCATGGATGAAAGAAGCTTTGATTAAGTTTTAAGATTAATAAAATAAGCTTTAATTTTTGATAAATAGCAAAAGTGGAACTAGAATGTTGATTTTGGAAAGTTGAGCTAGATGGATTTGAAGTAATATTTTCTGTGTAGTGTATAAAAATTAGTAAAATAGTATGTGTGTATGTATGTATGTGGGGGACGTGGTAGCTCAGTGGTTAAGATGCTGAGCCTGTCGATCAGAAAGGTCGGCAGTTCAGCAGTTCGAGTTCCTAGTGCCGCATAACGGAGTGAGCTCCCATTACTTGCCCCAGCTTCTGGCAACCTAGCAGTTTGAAAGCATGTAAAAATGCAAGCAGAAAAATAGGGACCACCTTGGTGGGAAGGTAACAGCGTTCTGTGCGCCTTCAGCTGGCCTTAGTCATGTGCCACATGACCACAGAATCATCATCAGATAGCGCTGGCTCTTCGGCTTAGAAACAGAGATGAGTACCGCCCCCTAGAGTCGGGAATGACTCTATGTGTGAGGGAAACCTTTACCTTTTACCTATGTATGTATGTGTGTATGTATGTATTTAAATTAGTGCTAAGAAATTATCCCATGGGAAAATTTTGCTTCCTGGAAAATAAATAAATGAGAAGAGAGAACCAGAGAGAACAAACAATTACACTGAAAGGAGAAGAAACAGATCAATACCATTTGAATCTATTCAATGCTATTTGAATCTAGAAGAAATTAAGGCTGTGTGGGAACAATTTAGTCAGGCATTACAAGTTTATGTGACACTATAGCAGAGAATACAGAAAAACAATACATTTTATTGGATTAAAAAAAATGAGACTGATGTGGATTTGGAGTTTTAAAAAAATGTTTTGTTATAAAAATGATGAGATAATAAGACAAAGTGTTTAAAAATTCCAGAATATAAGAACAATATTATACTACTTGATGAAACTAAATATCAAGCTTTTGAAAAATGAAAAGAAAATTTAGAAAGTGAATCTGTTTGAAATGTATGTTATGGATTCTGGTTAATGGGATTTCTTTTTGACCAAGATTATATGATGAGGCTTTAAAGATTTGTTTACAATTCAAGAGAGATTTGTTGTGCTTTATTGCTTAGAGAAAATACTAAATTTGGATTATGAAATTTATATGTGTGTGTGTGTGTGTGTGTGTGTGTGTGTGTGATAATCCAAATTTAGTATTTTCTCTAAGCAATAAAGCACAACAAAATTCTGTAATCCAAATCCAAATAGCTAATATTTCTGGCAGCTCTTAATAGACTATATGATTTGACTAGTGATAAGGAATGAGATATGGGAAGAAGAGATTTTTAAAATTAATGTACTAGAGAAGGTGTTAAATTAGTCAAATTATTTATACTTGTTTAGGGGGAGGAGTGTCAATCTATTATATATATTCCCTCTCTTTTCTGTTTTCCTTTTCCTTTTTATTTTTCTTCACTTTTCTTCTTTGCTTTACTGTTTATATTTTTCTTTGTTGTATTAGTTTTCTCAATCTTTGAATTTGTAAGCCTCAATAAAATTTATGGGGAAAAGGAACTATTTTGTATCCCATTGTTTCTTGTGAACTTTAATAAAGTATCCACTTTTGAGCTATTTGTTTTAAAACAATCTTAAACTGAGTGAATTTTGTTTTTTGTTAGGTTTTTCTTTGAAAAAAATTCTTGACATAAACTCACATCTCTCCAGATATATCCATATTTTTATTCAGCGAGATACTCTGAAAATACTACTTAATCAATGCTCCCTGTCACTATGTGAGAACCATCTGTCTTAGAGCTTTTATGGTAGAAAACAATACATGCTTAGTTATCATGTATACAAAGTAGTCCCTGAAGTCTTCCTGTATAGTCAGGACATTACTATTGTAATTACAATTACAATGATTATCAGGTTAGTAAATCCATATAGTCAACTCTTCATATTTTTAAAGGACCTTCATTTAAATTGATGATGGGTATCATGGAAGCTGAATGCAGCTTCTGGACCATTTTTTTTTTTTTGTAGCCACAGAATGCACAAAAATTATACTGTTCATTAAGGACAAAACATTTAAAAATTAAAGATAGTTTTAAATAATTTCATACTGTGCTTCCATGGAACCATGGTGATTTGATGGCAGTCTCTTGCATGCTGTGACCTTCAGCTCTCTATCCACCCACACATTTCAGCATGATACTGAGAAATTGAAGGACAAAACCTCTAGAATTTCAGAAAAAAGCTGTACAGTTGAATAGATTTTGACTGAGAGGCAAACTAAATGATACATAAATCATAAATTATTTTGCTTCACTTAAGAATTTATTTAGTTAATTATATAGTGACCTCAATCCAGGATTAGACAGCCTATGTTCCAGGAGTCTAGTTCTTGCCTTAATTCCTTTGAAAGTGTTTAAAAACAAGCAAGCAAACAAAAACTATACAGCCATAAAAAAGCATATTTGCAGGAAGGTTTGTTCCCAAAAGAAATAGTAATAGTAGCACCTTAGTACTACTAAGATAGTAACAATATTAATAGGGCTGGAAAAAAAGCAAAGCTTTTTATTTTTCTATCCCATGTCTGGTCCTTACCTTAAGTGGGTTCTCAAACCTTGGAACAAAATAGTTCACAATTTACTATTGTCTATTTTGCCTCTCATGCACACTCATTACAGACCAATTGAACTAAAACAGCTTTATGTAATCATATTAGGTTAATTTCCATTGATTTCAAAGTGTTTACTCTAAATACCACTGACTTGATTTAACCATCACTTTATGTGCATTTGCTTTGTAGGGAACAACAATCTGGTTTGAATTAATTCTCAAAATAGGACCATGAGAAATGATGCAAACGGGTGAGAATTGGGTGGTTTTAAGTCTTGATTTAATTTCTCAAGTTAAAATGATTGAAAATGTCTAGTAATACAAGGATTTTCTTTCTCCCTTTCTCTCTTTTTAACAGTAGTTTGAGTGTGTGAGTTCATGTAAATGAAAATGTACATGAAAGCCTCTAAAATGTAATCATCCAGGCACTGTTTATTTTGCTTTTAGAATTCAAGCTTTTGGTTACACTTCCTGTCACAATGCAGAAACTTCAAACCATATTTCTAAATATTACAAGCTGACTTAGAAAAAAAAAAGTAGGATAGCACACAATTGCTCAAGGCCAGTCATTAAAGGAAAAAAAAAAAACACAATGCAAATGATAACTTTTTATTTGTCCCTTCATTTAAAAATGGACCCATTGATTGTGAAGGGAACAAAATTTATGTAAATGAACAAAGGGCCATTCCACAAAGCTTTAACATTGCAGGAGGAACTGACCTCTTATTAAATGTCCTAACTGTGCTAGAAGGCACTTACAAATAATGATTTTAAGCTGCACTAATTATCTTATTTTTCCTGAAGGAGAAATGTCACAGAGAAAAATAATAAGAGGGTTTGCACATTGATTCAAGTATATCTTGAACTTCCTTATTCCTTTCACATTATCCAGATTTTCCCTCAAACAATAGCAATTGTATTTTTAATAGAAGCTAAAGTTCACATTTCTTACCTTATTCTAAGATAAACTTTTTGCTGTACCATTTGGCAGCAGATGTACAGCTGTTCTGAAACACCTTAGCTATTATTTATGTTGGATTTGAATCATAAGGACATATGGTTGTTTTGTTAGATTAATATCTCTCCTCAGGTAGCATTTTCTTCTTTTTAATATCCAGATTATACTGTTATAATATAATATACTTTATAAAAAATAGTACAATGAAGTGCAAACATTATTTCAAAAGTGCTTACTATGAGATGGATGCATGTACTGGCTTCCAAATAATTTTGGTCCCAAACTAATAGTTGATACTTATTTTGAAATCTAGGATTCAGGAAATGTGTTAGATCAATGGATGACCAGGGTTTAATGTGGAGGAACAAATGAAGGAATGCATACAATCTTCACCCCCTTTTTATTCTTGTGTCATGATGATGCATGCAAGTAAAGAATGGAGCATGCATTGTGATGTCACAATTAACCTTTCACTATTCTGATAACATTTCAACATGCAGAAGTATTCCTGACTTGATTGGATTTTTTCCTTTAAATAGAATAGCATGTAATTCTTTATTGGCCAAGTGTGATTGGACACACAAGGAATTTGTCTTGGTTCATATGCTCTCAGTGTACATAAAAGAAAAGATACGTTCGTCAAGAATCATAAGGTACAACACTTAATGATAGTCATAGGGAACAGTCAATATAAATCTTAAGGATACCAGCACAAGGTTACAGTCATACAGTCATAAGTGGAAGGAGATGGGTGATAGGAATGATGAGAAGATTAATAGTAATGTAGACTTAGTAACTAGTTTGATAGTGTTGAGGGAATTATTTGCTTAGCAGAGTGATGGCGTTCGGGAAATAACTGTTCTTGTGTCTAGTTGTTCTGGTGTGCAGTGCTCTATAGCATCGTTTTGAGGGTAGGAGTTGAAACAGTTTATGTCCAGGATGTGAGGGGTAAATATTTTCCCAGCCCTCTTTTTGACTCGTGCAGTATACAGGTCCTCTGTATGTGTAAATGAAAATATTTGATTCTTAAATTCATTCTAATGATGTTTATGACATACATAAACAATGCTAACAATTTTCCTGCTATTTTTCAGCAACCCTCACTGTAACAATTATAAAACATGATTATTATGGAACACATTTTGCTATTTATAATGCACAGATTAGAAAATATTCACAAGAGCAAGTCTTGCCCAGCAGCTGCATTAATGTAATTTGTAATGCTAGGCAAAGGTCTTTGTATTAACTCAGACATTCTAATGCCATGACCAAAAACTAAAGATAATAACTTACAAGTAGCAGGAGATCCCAAATCCAGAACCATTCAATCTTGCTACGGTTGACCTGGGCCTATTAAATAAGTGTCCTTCAATAGAAAAATATGGAATGATCACGATATTGGACTTCTTAGATTATAACTAACTGACACAATAAAATTTAATCCTTAAAGAATGAAAACCAATAACTGGTAAGAGGTGATTTGAGCAGTTCTGTTCCTGGTAAAAAGATACTAGTAGGCAGAATATTTGGAGAGATTTTAAAAGGTAAAGATAAAGGTTCCCCTCGCACATATATCCTAGTCATTCTCGACACTAGGGGGCGGTGCTCATCTCCATTTAAAAGCCAAAGAACCAGCGCTTTCCAAAGACGTCTCCATGGTCATATGGCCGGCATGACTAAATGCCAAAGGTGCATGGAACGCTGTTACCTTCCCACCAAAGGTGGTCTCTATTTTTCTACTTGCATTTTTTACTTACTTTCAAACTACTAGGTTGGCAGAAGCTGGGACAAGTAACGGGAGCTTACCCCATTACGCGGCACTAGAGATTCGAACCGCTGTAAGTGGAAGCTAAAAAGATTGCCATGTTCTAGTTTGATGATAATGATGCTTTGTCACACAGTTAAACAGATGTTTAGACTGAGTTTGGCATTTTTATTCATCTATTGAGTCCTTTCCCAAGGACCTGGGTTAGGTAGATGTTGTTGTATGATGATGTTAATTGTATAATTGCAGAATGTAAGCTATTCCAAGTAATTATTGTCTGTTCACCACAATGTGAAGTCACAGCTGCCAATTATTTAGCTAATGTTTTCCTTCATGCTCATTGAGCTCTTTCTAAGAATCTAAGAATTTGTGATATATCAGCATACTGTATGTGCTGGACCAAGCAGTATGGCCATTTGCAAGTAATGAATGGAAATTTTGTTATGTGCACATACTGTCTAAGTGCTGTCCAAAATTTTTGGCATGGCACCCAGTGTGCTAATAATCACTGGGACCATCACAGACAGTTTATGCCAGAATCTTTCCATTTCAATTTTCAGATTTTGATACTTTAGGATTGACTCTAATTCTTTGTCTTCTATTCTATTGTCCCATGATATTGTCTCATCAATTATCCACACTTCTATAAATCAAATTTATATGCTGCCCATCTTCCCCCAAAGGAGACTCTGGGTCGTACACAATAAATGACATTTATGCTGTGAATCTTGAAGGCTTATTCTGGCATCGGGGAACATACTTTCTACACTGAGCTTCATATTTCACCTTCTTTCAAATTCTCCTAAAATACCCAGGTGATTACAATGAAAAGTCAAATGCTGGACTAAGATGGCCCTTGCTTGACCTAAAAGACTACTCTTTTTACCCATAAGAAGGGTAAAAGATAAAAAGATAGAAGCAGAAATCATTATGGAACACAGCTTATCTATATTGGTTTTAAAAAGGGAATTAGAGGGATAATTGTATTGTTTCATTTCTAGAATTCCAAAAAAGCATTTGAATGCTATAACTATACTTTCCTGCTTAGTTCTGGATATAGAAAAATTAAAGGGAAAACTAGTTTAACTAGTTCAATAGTAATAAACTAGTGTTATTATAGCCATCTCCCAGGGGATAACAGTGGGTCATAAACCATCATAAAAATGCAAGCAGAGTTTTCTAGTTTTCTGAAATTATTCAGTGATTTATTCAATCTCTTCTACAGTGTGAGCGATTGTAGTGATAACTTGAAAATAGAAGGAAGATGGATGTGTTTGCATTTATTGTGTTTGCCTCTTTGTATATTCATCTGTTTGTATTACTGGATTTTGTTCTTTTGTTTTTGTAGCCACCAGTCTGGTGACAATAAAATATTTTTCTAGGTTAGTTTCCCTGGTCCTTTCCTAACAGTATCATTGTCAATTGGAAAGATTTTAAAAAGCCTTCCTTAATTCATTTTCTTTTTAAATAAAAGAGCTGGAATTTATAATGAATGTAACTCTAAGGTGCATAGCACAAAGTAGTTTAAGAAAGATTTAAGGTTCTATTTCTAAATAATTTCTCATCAATGTAAAAAATCAGTCAAGAAACAAAATCAGTCAGATTATAAATATAACTAAGCTATAACTAAGCTAGGCTTAACTATAGCTAAGCTATCTTGTTAGAATATGTTCTTAGCCATTGTATTCACAATAACTATATGATAATGACTTGGACATTCTGAGATATAGTGTTATTACTCATAAAGAAATTGTATTGGGTTCAATGAGATTTACTCCAGGGATTACAACTTTCTGTTAACTCTTTGGAACTTTCCATAAATTCAAATAATAATATAAATTTAAAAATTGGGGATAATACTTTTGGTAATATTTTTACAAAGTAGTACTAAATAATTAGCCAATTCTGTAATTGTACTACATTCATCATTATAATAAATCACTTGACATATGGATAGTGCTGAGATACGATCAATAGTTTATTTCAGATCATATGTTTACTTTAGAAAATGCCTCTTTCCACTTGAAATTGATGGCAACTTTTGATTATCATGACAGATTATTTAATCTAGAATTTACTGATAACGCTAAAAGATCTTTATTACATATACAGTATAAAAGCAAATAAAAAAAACAAATTAGGTATAGAAGGTGATAACTATTTGAACTTAAATAAAACCTATTTCCTGATTTCTAGTTTAGACATTCAAAATTTAAATGCTGAGTATTTTCATCATAGGGAGAGACTTTTGAAATGCCAGGGAAGTCTTCTCTGTAAAACAGACAAGGATCAGTCAGTACAGCAAGAAAATAGTCACCAGCTGAGTAAAGACTTCAGATAACACCATGATGGATGGCCAGATGGTTTCAATCACATGGAAAAAAAAAAGAATAAACTATCCTTAAACAGTAAGGCACAGTTTTTGGGATGTAATACAATGATGTAGTCAAAAATATATCTATGAGGTGAGGCAAGAAATCTCAGGTTTAGGTATAATTTTGCTGACTTTCTCAATGCTTTTTTCTCTACATTCTTGACAGAGAAATGAAAGCAACAAACATTATATATACAAGAGTTGCAGCCTGCAATACAGCTCAGGGATGAACAATTGGTAGCTGATTTTGTAGCCTCTGTAACCACTTCTGATCAGAAGTAGCTGGCCGAATTCTACCACCATAGTTTTGAAGTAAGAGCTATTTTGCAAATGAATAACAGAAGTGGTTATTTTCAAAACAAACATCAGATGTAATTAGCCACTCTTTTACCAAAGAGATAAGCATCCTTTCCTTTACACTGAAAAAATATAAGAAAAAAGAACCAGAACCTTCCTTCCCTAATTTGCTATTTATAGGTTTTTCCCCAGTTTAGACAAGTCTAAAAACAAAACAACAAGCAAACAAACAACCCCAAACCCATAGTGGGTTTCAATTTTGGTTGCTACTGGTTCGCTTGCAGGCACTTCTGCACATGCGCAGAGATGTCTGGGTGGGTGGGAGGAGCTTCCCCAATCCAGAGCAAACCGGTAGCAACCCACCACTGCCCCAAACCCCAATAAAAGCAGTTCAAAAATCAGACAACTGTCAGCCTTGTGAGGTGGTACCGAAAATAAAGTGCACCCAGAAATACTAGCTCTATTTTGTTGTAAGGTTACAATAATATAACAGTGCACGTTTGAAAGCACATTTCTCCTTTTGCACCTTTATAAACCAAGGGCTCCTTCTAATGTGATTGCCAAGCCCACATTCCATTGGAAGACCTGGAAGACCAGGTTAGAGACAAATAATTATTGAGAAAATCTATGTGGTCATGAAGAGTTTATCACAACCTGATAGTACGTAATCAATCCATCAATTTCTATAATTAACTGTGGCTTTGTTTTAACTTTTAAAAGTTGCATTTGGACTTCTGTTCTTAGCATGACAGACTCAGAAGTGTGACTCCCCAACTTGCAAAATATTGTAGCCCCTCTTCTAAGGAATAAAAGCAACATTTAAGACCTGCAGTACGCTATTGGACTGTCGAGGGTGCCATAAAGAGGTCATTTTTCCAAAGTGTCAAAATAATGTTTACATAACAGTGCTGCAGATTGCACATTACAGTATCCTATACAGTTTTCATTTTGTTCCGTTTGCTGTTTCAAAGATCTCCAAGAAGCAGTGCCATTTATATAAAGTATTTATGGAGATGCTGAAAATAACACAAACGTAGGCAGATACAGTTTGATTTCAAAATTCTTTATGTTTGTTTATAAAATATACCTTCTTGATAGCATAGCATTGGAAGTTAGAAGAGTGTCTTTTCCACTCTTGGCTAACTTCTTAAATACCTGCGTAAATGTGTTCTTGTTTCCCTTTTTTTTTTTTTTTTGACTGAAATAGTAAGCCAGTAAATTTTCCCTGAACTTTTTATTTTACAAACATAATGTATATTTAATGTAATCTATCATCCTCATATCTGGCTTTCATCTTATTCTTCTATAAACTTTGTCATTCTCCACCAAGAATAACACTGTTTGGGCCACTAATTGGAATTCTATAAATACGCATACCCAGCAGATTATTGTCAAATCCATTTCCTTAATGCCTACCAATCTGAAAAGTAAAAGGCTTTTGAAATATTGTGTTTCAATTCATGATATACAAGCAGTAAAAAATATTCCTCAGGACATATTTTTTCCTGTAATGTGTAATTGCAAAGCTTTCAGCAGGTGGAATTGTTTATGGTTGCTATTTCATCTAGATCAACATAAGCAGAATAGCAAAATAATTGGGAATTGGTTAGTCAGGCCTTACTGCTTTAAACTGCAGATAGGGAGTCTGTCTGTCTGTCTGTCTGTCTGTCTGTCTGTCTGTCAGTCAGAGGTTCTATTGCTCCTTTAAACAGAGGAGCCACTTTGAGTCAGTAGCTCTCTTTCAGTCCTGACCCAGGGACTCAAAACACATTTACCTATCAATTCACACTTAACTAGAGTGTTAGATTATAACCATTTTCTTTGATGAAGGCCTTCATCCTGTGGTGGATTCATTCAGTCTAATGTGTTTACAATTTGGAGAAGATGACATGGAGCTGCTACAAATCAGGTTTATAGAAATTCATAGCACATTGTCCCATTTGTGGCAGTAAAGGAAACAGACACATATCAGACTTCAATGAGGGAAAGTGTATGGAAGATAAGGATTGAGGCATCATAACTAACAGCATTACTGCAGATGCTACAGTGAAGAAGTGGAAGATAGTATTAGTAACATTAAAAACTTCATCATTCTTTATAGATGATAGAATTGATAATATACATAGAAGATTGTTAAGCAGTATGCTTTATTTTTTTACAGTACTAGAGAGAATGCTGGTGGCCATAGCAGAACGAATTGTATTTGTTCTGTATTGCTAAGAGAGCTTCAATCTTCGATCCAGAAACATTTGCTGAACAGAAAACTATAAACCAGATTTCTGATAACAAGAGGGTGAGAGGGAGGAGATGTTTAAGGTGAAATTCATCAGCATCTCTAGAGAGAATCTCTTTGAGAAAAGAAGCCTGAATGGTGTCACTAGCAATATGCTCATCTTGGAGGTTATCAGTTCCAGCTGTTAAAACACAGTAAGTGTCCCGAGGTAGCACTAGATATAATCCTCTCAGACACCACACAGCCTTTTGTAATAGCTGATAAATTATAACACTTATCATTTTTAACAAGGAAATAGCTTGTGCTGATACTCCCACAGGGAAAACAACTTTATAAGCAAAGCAATTTGAAGATGATTCCTTCTGCTCTTTTCCTGTACAGAATAATTCATCCAGAACCAAGGTAATAATTTTGGCATCTTCAATGGAGGCAAAAATGCCTATATTGCAAAATGTATTATCATTTTAAAAGCATCCATATTTCTTATTTTTGTCATCAGCTCGAAACTCCTTCATTTTATCCAAAAGATAGAAAGGGAAAAAAAACCCTCCTCCTTTAACTTGGGATAAGGAAGCTCAGTACATTCTCAAGGAATATTTCAGCCTGACCTTGTGACACACTCACCTTCTTCAGACTCAAAAGGTGAGTCCCAAATAATATCCTAACTTCTTACACAACACAGAAGTAATTGGCAAAAATATCTAGTCAATGATCCTATGAGGATCATTCTATAAGAAAACAAGTTCAAAACCAGGATATGGTTTCACAGACTGTATAAGACTTTTGAGTTTTGCTGCATTAGACTGATGTCTACCTAATATATTATGCAAGTTCCCACAGTGACCAATATGATACTTCAGAACTGCCAATATATTATTATTATTATTCAGGTTATACTTTCCTTTTCTAGTGAAAAGGTGATAACGGTGATAACACGAAGGACTACATAGCTATAAATTATATAACAGAATACAATTGAAAAGTATTCTGATGGTTGACTAGGGAAGTAGCTGTCCAAAAGAAGAATTTCTTGACATAGAACCACACTCAACCCCTTTGTGACTATATCCAACTTGGACCATTTTTCATAATACCTTGTAAAAAGAAGTTTATTTGTTAGAGGCGTGAATGGAGTATAAGACCCAAATTTGGACAAACCACTTCAAGAAAAAAAGGAGAAAAGCTCTCCCAGAAAAAATATTATTTCAATATATAGAGACATTGAGTTTGGCAGGTACTTAGAGACTACAAAATTCAAAAAGAAGAAGACTATTCATTTTACTCAGCCAGACACCAAGGATATTCCAAAGCTTTTACAGCATGTACCAAGAAATAGGGATTCTCCCAATGATATATGCTGATCACAATCCAATTTTAATAACATGGTTTCAAGGACTGAAATCATTCTTTAAATGGAGGACAAATGACAGATTGAAATTCCAATAAGTTATAATATACTATAGAAAATAAAGAAGAACTATCTATCTATTTGTGTTTTTTCTGTTTGTATGGGTATGTCAGAAATAACAATATGGGAGATAGATAAAATTTATATGAGAGAAATTCCTATGAGATTTGCAACAATTCAGAAGAAACAGTAAACAGATATAAATCAAAATTGGAAGAAAAAAAAACAAAGAATTAATAAAACTATTCTAGAGTGACAAATACTCAGAGAATTCAATGAAATAAAAAAACAATTCTAAGAAACAAAAGAAGATAAAATAAATCAATCAAATAATTGAAAATAAATCAGGAAAAAAATTGGCATATCAAACTGCAAAGTTAAGGACAGTAACAGCAATATAGAAAGGGAACAAATTGTTATGTCTAAAGCCTGAAATCACAGAATAACTTTTCAGATGTTTTTATTTCTAGCACAATATTCATAAGATTTGAACAGATATATTGGTAGCTCAGTGTTAATTTTTTTTTTTACCAAGCAACATAGACATATACTAAACAAACCTGTAACTAGAGATTAAGGAATCAATTGAGAAAAAAAACCCTTAAAACTGACATAGTTCCAGGCTCAGATGGTCTGGCAGCTGAATAGTACAAAAAATTAAAAGAAGAAATGTTGGGACAATTGATAAAGACAATAAATGAAATTAAGCAGACAAAAATTGCCAAAGACATAGAAAAAACATATATAACTTTTATCTCTAAAGAAAGGAATAATCTGAAGAAACCTTAGCCATGTAGATCAGTTTCTTTACTGAATGTCAGTTATAAACTATTCACTATAATAATAGCTGAACATTTGAGAAAGTATATTTCTAACACAATATATACAAACCAGTGGTGGGTTCCTCTCGGTTCCGCCAGGTTCTGCCGAGCCGGTAGTGGTGATGATATGACGTCACCAAACTGGTTCTCTTTGTTCGGGAGCGGGGTCCTTCCTGCCCCAACTGTGTTATTTTTACCTTTTATTTGGCCCCGCCCCCAATCTATTCACTGCCTCCCGAGTCCCACCTGATGGCTAGAAGGAAAAAAAACTGTTTAAACTCTTGCCGTGGGGCTTCAAAGGGCCACCCTACAGCTGATCAGTGTTAAAAGGCAGTGTGGTGGTAGACCAATGCCTTCAAAAACAAATGGGTAGACCGGGATGCTCAAAAAACAAATGGGTAGACTGGGACACTCCAAGAATAAATGGGTAGACCAGGACGCTCCAAGAACAAATAGGTAGACTGGTATAGCTCTCAAGCAGTTAAAAGCCTGGTAGACCAGTACCTCTGCTAAATCCTAAAGAATTGTCACATGACCATCAAGCCTTGCCCACAAAATAAGCCATGCCCACAGAACCGGTAGTAAAAAAATTTAGAACCCACCCCTGATACAAACAGGTTATGTTCCCTAGAGGAAAATGAAGGACAATTTATAACACATACACTATATGTGCAACAATGTATCAGCAACAACCAAAAAGAAGGTTCCACTAATATTTTGAGAGGCAGAAAAAGCCTTTGACAACTTGAAGTGGCCTTTCTTATTAGCAATTTAAACAATATGAATCCACAAGAATTTAAAACTTTGATGGAAAGCATATATTGTCTGAACAGCATATAGCAAAGATCATGACAAATGTAAGACTCTTTGCAAGTTTTCTAATATGTGAAGGCAATAAGTTAGGATGCTCACTTTCCCCTTTATCATTTGTAATTGTTTTAGAAGTCTTGGTAAACAAGATTTGGAGAGACAAACACATATTTGGAATTAAAAAGAGTATAATGCTGCACAAATAATGTATTAATGACCATTATTATATGCAACAACACAATGTTATAACAGTAGATGAAGTCAGTGAAAGACTTTGGTGAATCTTATGGACATAAGTCACTGAAAAGAAAACTAAGATATTAACAAGATATTTAGCCCAAGAACATGACTTTGTGAAAAAAGAAAAAGAATGTGGATATGAGATAACAAGAAAAAAAAAACCCAGTGAAATATTTGGGACTATTTGGCAGCATGTAATAATGATACTGTTCAAAACAATTATAATAAATAATTTTATTTTATTTTATTTTATTTTATTTTATTTTATTTTATTTTATTTTATTTTATTTTATTTTATTTTATTTTATTAATCTCAGGCAAAATTTAGAAAGATTTCCAAAGAACAGTAAGCTTTGCAATACAGAGTAGAGAAAAAAAAGAGAATAAGATTTAAAACTTTACAAAAGAAAGAGGTGGCTTTCATTTCTTACCTTTAAAAAATGGATAAAATCTCAAAACAGGGGATTAGAATCTAGTTGAGCCAATGGTCTCCAGGGGCACTTATGATATAAGGAAACAAAAGGTGGGTGGGAAGAATTTGAAAGGACATTTATAAGACAAAGCTTAATAAAAATATGGAATATTATGAAAAAACAAGAATAAGATTTCACCATTAGTTTTACCTTCAATTTTTTTTTCACTTCAGGGATAATTTTAGTAAGAAACATTTGGTCACAAATGCCAATCTGGTAAATTCAGACTCAGGAAACAAAAAGAAGTGCTGAATGATGAAAGGAATTTACCATGGTTTATGTATTTCTGAAAGAATGAAAGTAATTCAAGAAAAAAGGAAGGACTTTGAGAAAGATGACAGTGTTCAAAACATTGTTTTCATGCAGAAAAATATTTAGATTATTACTGAATTAGAGAAAACAATAACTAACTATCAGAATTGGTCCATAACTGTTTCATCCATCCATTCCAAAGCAATAAATATTTTACTCATTCTAACTGCCCATCTTGTCAAAGTTACAGGTATAACAAATTCACTTGGCCACTTGGTGACACTGTTTTTGCATTTTGTTCTCATTTGTAAGAAGCAAATAAATTATGGAGTTGTTGTTAAAAGCAGCAGACAGTTTGAGTCAGAAATCTAACCCATAAAAATAAACACAATCTGCCTATTGTCTATCCTTTATTTTCTCATTTCATATAAGCATTAGGAGATGCTAAATGGTTTAGAATGCACCCCAGGAAGCTTTTTACCATTTATGATTATATTTCCAAGTTTTTTAGGGAAGAGTTTCCATTCTGAAGGTAACCAAACAACCCACTCAAGCATTGCCTTGGCAAAGCACAGGTTCTAATTTATTTTAACCAGCTCAGTATTCTGCTTTCCAACATATTTTCTTTTGTCACAAAGTATTTCATATAACACTTTTTTTTACTGAAGTTTCTTTTCTTTATATGCATTATATATAAGAACTAAATCAACAGTATTGCCTCAGACAGAGCAGCAATCCTTTTAAAAATCAGGAGTTATCTGAGGAGATCAGAAACAACTCAACATTATGTCTTATGGCTTATCTAGATCCATTCCAGTCGGGCTTCAGGCCTGGGTACAGCACGGAGATGGCATTGGTTGCATTGATCAATGATCTCTGGAGGGCTCGGGACAGGGTTGTTCCTCTGTCCTGGTCTTATTAGACCTCTCAGTGGCTTTTGATACCATCGATCATGGTATCATGCTGCACCAGTTGGAAGAGTTAGGGGTGGGGGGCACCGTGTTGCGGTGGTTCTCCTCCTTTCTCTCCGACCGGTCACAGTCTGTGTTGACAGGGGGGCAGAGGTCAACCCCAAGGCCCCTTGTATGTGGGGTGCCACAGAGGTCGGTCCTCTCGCCCCTTCTGTTCAACATTTATGTAAAGCTGCTGGGTGAGATCATCCGTGGTTTTGGGGTGAAGTACCATCAGTACGCTGATGATACTCAGCTTTACATCTCCACCCCAGATCACCCCAATGATGCCCTTAAAGTGATGTCCCAGTGCCTGGAGGCTGTACGGATCTGGATGGGGAGAAACAGACTCAGGCAGGTATTTTAAATGGTTTTTAACATTTGTATTATGTATATTTTACTTTCTGGCTGTTCACCGCCCTGAGTCCTTCGGGAGTAGGGCGGTATATAAATTTAATTATAAAATAAAAAATAATTATAAAACATCTGAAGTAGAGATCTTCTTCCAGGTTTTTTTTTTAAGAAGGACCTTTATAGTTCTTACATAAAACTATACAATCAAAACACCCTATCTAAAATGACATTTCCAATCTATTTTGAAAGAGTCATCATTTTGGAAATTTGAGAAACCTATTGTGGATACTACTAATTCACAAATAGGATGCTATGTGGGGAAATTGATAATTCCCCAAAACCTCTAAATTAATTATTCCACAATTCTCCAAATTTATCTTTGGCACAGCAAACAAAGGAGTTGAGAGCAGGAACAGGCTATCAGAAGGCTCTAGTGATTGAGACAATAACTGGTAGCCTGTGTAGTTCATGGAACAATTGTGGGATATTGCATTCTGGACCAGCTATAGCTTCTAAGTGATTCTTTAATGGTAGAGAGTATTGTAACAGTCCATTTGTCAGATAAGTAGGGCGTAAGTGATTTTCTGGAGGACTTCCTGGTCTGGAACAGAGACAACAGACATTCAAGATGAATATGTACAAAGGCCTTCTTGGCTACAGTTGCCACTTGGTCTTTGAAGAGGACTGAATCCAAGAAACACCCCCCCCCCCCTCAATTGCTCACCAGTCTCTAATAATAGGGAAACATTGTACAGGATTAAAGATGAAAAGATCCCAGAGTCAGGAGGCCCAAATACCCATAATCATTATGTATCATTCCAACATAAAATGCTTTCATTCTGTTTTATAACATCATTTATTCTGGTTGAAAGATTTGTAATTCTGCTTGCCATATTTGAAAGTGATATAATAGAACTGGAAAATGAAGAAGAACTCAAACTAAATGGTTAGAAAGCATGATAAGAAAAATATCTTTGGGATTCTAACTTGGAAAAAATGATGATGAAGTAGGCTTCACTGCAAACATGCATGTCAATGAAGTAAATTAATTGGGTGAGACTGCCCCTCTTTCAAAACACTAGATTGTAGGTTTATCCAATTAAGTAGAATAGAAGAACATACATATCATTTGTAATTAACCTGTGGAAGTAATCTACTACTGGCTACCAAGATATAATACTTGCAGTGCTGAGCTTAATATTTAACCATGCATAGGATTTTAACAATGGCCCATAAAGTATTATTAAACATGGTTTTTATTCCAGCCAGATGGTTATCTTCTCCACTATAAGAATAAAAAATCCAGATTCAATAATATGTATTGAATACATATATGGAACATTTCAATGAATTTATTTTGTATGTATGGCTAAAGGTATCATGATGAACATTGTATTACTGTATATAGACCCTTGTAGAAAATCTATTCTGGAGTCATTTACTCCACAGTCATTAGGAACTATGATCTACCCAAGAACAATTGTTTTTCATTAGGTGCTTATTCATTGAACTGAAGTCAGTTATTAAATTTTAAAACAGCAATCATTAGTATGATAATGACCAAGTTAGGGATTTACCTATGCTTCATGGAAAGTACACTATTGGTGATAAGCATCATTATATTCTATTTATTATAGCTTTCTTCAATAGCAATATGCATATCCAGAAAGGAATATATACTTAGTAGAAAAAGTATAATAATACATTTAGCTCACTGGTTCTTTTCATAATCCAGGAAGAATACTTGTACAATTAGGACAGTTGGAAGCCTATATTGGAAGTCCCTGGACAACAATAGGAATAGCACAGAACTTGGCTACATTTCCAGAGGCCTCGGCATGGACATCCTCTCAAAGGAATAGTACCTTCTCCTCATCTGATCATCAAAGCAATTTAACAACATGAGAATTTATTATGTTTGAGAGCCAACCAAATAAAAAGAACAGCACACTAAATGCACATGACAGACTCAATGTCTCCCAACTGGCGGGTATATGTGCTGTCTTAAAGTGGTGTGATTGCCTATGAAAGTGCTTATTTTTAAATTATAGGACTCTTCATGAATGTTTTTTGGAGGCATATTTTTACACCCATCAGAATTCCACAGCCTATTTATAACAACTGTACTTCTACCTTAGCTTGAGGGAAAAAGTTGAAGAGAAAAGGGAATATTTAGTCAGAACACAGGAAATGCTCCCTTTCATGAACAAGCAATAACTTTCTGTTTAATAAATAACTCCTTTAGCCTGATCGCCTATCAAACTTCAAGTAGCTCAGCATGAAATCATTTTCTCTGTGTCAGTTGCAAAAAAGGATAATATAGCATCTTTGGTTATAAGGTTATCAGAAGAAGATAGAAAAAAATAAGCCAATGATTTTGTTGTGTGTTGATCAGTTATGCCCTTTTAACTCTGAACTTAAGATCACAGAGAAGAGGGAAAGAAGCAACCAAGAAATACTTTGAGTATTTAAGAAAAAAAAAAAAACTTGGATGAAATAGGGAAGATTATAAAGGCCAAAGTAGTCTCAGTGGTGGTAGGAGCACTCAAGACTGTGATTCCTAAACTGGGAGAGTGGCTCTAACAGATCTTAGTAACATCATCAGAATTCTTGGTCCAGAAGAATGCAGTGTTAGGAACAGCTGATACCGTGAAGAACCTTCAAATTCCCAGGTCTCTGGTAGAGGACCCAAGATGAGGAAGACACAGACCATTCATTGTGGTGAGAAGAGAATTTATTAAATCTAGATCTAGATCTATATACATTATATCTTGGTTTTGTGAGAATAGTAAAAGTATTTTGTTACTTTAACTCAGTGGTTCTCAACCTTCCTAATGTTCCTCATGTTGTGGTGACCCCCAACCAGGGGTGGGTTCTAAATTTTTTTTACTACCGGTTCTATGGGCGTGGCTTATTTTGTGGGCGTGGCTTGGAGGTCATGTGACTGGGTGGGCGTGGCTAGCTGGTCATGTGACCGGGTGGCCATAGCTATGTGTATAGGGATTACTCAGAGGGCTGAAAAAAGTCATTTCTGACAGGTTCTCGCACTTTTGACTGGTGCTCACACTTATGACCATCCTCACATTTATGCCTGTGCAGCATTCTTAACAACCATGTCATTCATTTCACAACTGCTTCTCTTCAACATGGTATAAGATAGGGCAAAAAACGTAAAATGTGAGGACAGTCGTAAATTCGAGGACTGGTCAAAAGTGCGAGGACCAGTCAAAAATAATTTTTTCAGCCCTCTGAGTAGTCCATATGCATAAAAGGATACAGCAATAGAGAGGGATGAAGGAAGGGAAGGGAAATTAGAATAGGAGTGAAGGGAAGAGAGGGAAGAAGAGAGGAGGAGAAGGAGAAAGAGGAAGTAGGGAGAAGAAGAAGAGGGGGGGAAGAGAAAGTAAGTAAGAAAGAAAAGACAGAAGTGGTAGGTTTGAGGAGAAAGATTGCTGTACAATAAAAAAGATGAAAGGGAAGAAAGCCAACCCCAAACAAATATAAAGATATTAAGATAAAGAATGAATTGTTAAACTTTAAAGAATAAAAGAGAACAAATAGGAATAAATAGCAATAATTAGAAACACACATACAAACATACAATGTATTTTCTTTGAACAGAGTATTTGGCCGTTCCACAAATTTAAACAGTTGTAGGAGGTTAGCACCCACCCCTTTCCTAGAAGAATGAAATATTTTGGGAAATATTAAAAAGGAAGAATATTATATTTCCCTGGATGAGAAATGGAGAAGCATATTTTACAGACAAAGCAGCTCCCACCTTCCTGCCCCCCACCCTTTGTTAATGGGCCAGAGGCAGAAAGTCAATCCTTTGTCAAAGGACATTTGCAACACAATAGCAACAGAAACTAACACAAGGGCCCCATCAAGACATGTGATCCTGTCCACCATTAAAATATCTTTCCAAGCAGTCTCCATGTTTCCAGTGTCTTTTTCCCCACTTGGAGCAGAACCCAGAAGGATATTTCTTCCAACACAGTATTTAGCCATTTCAATTAAATTTACAATTTCTATATTTCCTTTTTACCATATTTATTCCTTATCTATTTTTTTTAAAAAAAAAACAATATTACCCTTCATCCTCATCTCTAATCTTAATCAAATTCAATTTTTCCCTTCTATTCTATATTATACCCCTTCTCATTGTCATCTATTTTTATATCCATCCTCACATTGGTTAATTATATAATACAGTTGTTTAATACAAATTCAACATTTTAATATAAATCAATTAGTTATATAACTATCTTTTTTGTATATTAATCAATATGAACATGAATATTCCAATTATTTCCATGCAATCCAATTTCTTACAAATCAATTAATTATATTTACCAATAATAATAAACCAAATAATTTCCCCCATATATTCCTCCAAACCACAACTTAACCATTTCTGCTTTCAACACAATATACAATTAATAGTATCTCAATTATTACAATTCCCTAGTTAAATAGAGCTTTTTTTCTTTTGTGTTTTAAAATCTTGAACCTCCTCTTGCCCTAAATTTCCCATTGTTTGCAGTTTTGTACCTACCTTTTTTGGTGAGGAAAAAGAAAAAGAAATCTCTCTGCCTCATTTTGTCACGATGCAGCAAAGACCCTGCTTTCGCTTTTCAGCATAGCTAGGGGGAAAAAAATTTGCTCCAGGAATTTACCTCTTTGCAGCTAGCTCTTTGAAGCCCCGCGGCAAGAATTTAAAGTTTTTTTTCCCTCTAGCCACCAGCTGGGACTCCGGAGGCAGCAATAGATTGGGAGTGGGCGGGGTAAGCGAACGGCGACTGGGCGATCCAACAGAGGCAGAGGGTGAGGGTGAGTGAAGGCGTGGGTGGGGCGAGAGAGGGCTTTGGCGACCCCTGTGAAATGGCTGTTCGACCCCCAAAGGGGTCGTGACCCCAGGTTGAGAACCGCTGCTTTAACTCAACAAACAAACAAAGGTAAACCACTTTATTCACATGGTACTTATAATGCATACACATTAGTCCATCAGAATGAGCTAGTTATCAGCAAGGTGAAATTAATGGCATGTAGTGAAAATTTAATTGGTCCTTCTAAATTGAAGTCTAACACTAATTCCTGGGGCTGCCCTAGAAGATGGCTCTGAAGCTGAAGTTTGAACAGAAGGCCAGCTGATATAAAATAAGACCCATTTTCAAGGAGCTCTTCTTTCAATTGCCAACAAATTTTCTGACTCAATTCAAGATGCTGGTGATCTTATGAGCTAGTTTCTCCAGGCAGAACCTGTCCACCTTACATGGATTATTAGGGAGGGAATACTCTGCATTCTACTCTGAGAGAGATACAGAAGGTTAAAATCTAAAGAATGACCTTCCCAGTGAAAGCACCCTTCTGTGGGACAAACTCACTGGAGCCAATTGTATCTTCAGTTTACAAAAATGATGAATATGGAGGACATTAATATATGTTTCTTTCATGATCAATCACTTTCTAGACCAATTACATGTCATGGACTTCTGTCATGTCAATCATTAAATATTATGTCCAGAGGGTCCTTCCCACCAATTGACTATGAAACTATTAGTGAAAGAACAGCTGGACAATATTATTTACTTATGTAGATGCTTATGTAAGAATTTTAATTTGTTGGTCCCAATTTTTCCTGCATTTTTTTCAGTGGATAACCTTAAGTTCCAACTGTAAGTAAGAAATAAAAACTTATTTTCTGTCTCCATTTTATATAGGCTGAGGATGATGATAATGATAATGATGATCATATCCATTTAATTGGGTCTGATTCTCAACAATTCTCTAGACCAGCTTATCATGTTTTCCAGTTTTATATAGCTTCTTTCACTTGTCTTATATTCTGCCTTGTGTCAGCTTTGATGGTGACTAGCTTTTTGGTGGCCTTATTTCCTTTTACTGCTGATCATTCTGAGCATAACTGCCTTTTACAGTGAGTTTGATTACATGACATAGCCAAAATAAGTAAGGAAGAATGTTTTGATTTTGCCTTACAGCAATATATCTGGTTTTGGTTTTATATGCTCCAGTGCTTGCTTGCTTGTCACCTTTGCTGTCCAAGGAATGCACAGAATCCTTCTCCAATACCACCGTGTGAACGAATCAACTTTTTTTCTGTCTAGTTTGTTCGTGTTCGTGCAATTGTAGGTTTTATGAGAAACATAATGCAGACTAATCTATATTTAGTTACCAGGCTGATATCCTTGCTTTTCCATAGTTGATTCATGCTCATCATTGTGGTGTGACCCTGTGTGATTCGACAATTTCTTTCTAGACCACATTCACTGCTTTGATCAATCTGCAATCCTAGGAAAATGAAATCTTGCATGCATTTGATTTCTGCACCATCAATTGTCATTTTGACATTTCCATTTCATTTCTCATGAGCTTGGTCTTTTTGATGTTCAAGAAAGAGTCACATTTCTCATTTTGTTCTTTAATATTTTTGATCAGATGTTTCACACCTATATTTGGTTTCTGAGAAGAGAGTTATGTTGTCAGCATATTGAAGATAGTTGCAATCTTTCCTTCAATTTTTAATTATTCAAGTTTCAGTTTCATCATGATCACTTTAGCATCCAGATTGAATACGAAAGGCTGCACTCCTTCCCCTATGTTGAACCAATCAGTGTCATCAAATGGTGTTTGCACAGTGGCTTTCTAATTTTTGTACAGAGCATCAGCTTGACAAAATGTGCTGGCATCCCCAAGACCTCTAAGCTCCACAGCTTGTCATGATCAACACAAGTGAAGGCAACCTGCAGATTCAATAAGGGTGGAGAAGTACTATTGTTTCACCGCCCTTAGTGTCACAAAATAATCCTTAATAGTGGCTTGAACCTATGTCCAGTCATCCGTAGTTCATCCTTAGTTGAGTACTAATGGTGCTGTAGATATTTCCTTTTCAATTTCATCTCCCTCAGAAACTCCATAAACCATTGGTGGATCAATTCAGAGCATTGGAGGCAATGGTGAAATTCAATTTTTTAATCTATCAGTTCTGTGGGCGTGGCTTGGTGGATGTGGTGTGCCTTGGTAGACCTGGCTTGGTGGGCATGGCAGGGGAAGGATATTTCAAAATTCCCATTCCCACCCCACTCCTGGGGGAAGTATATTGCAAAATCTCCATTCCCATCTCACTCTGGGGCCAGCCAGAGGTGGTTTTTTCCAGTTCTCTGAATTACTCAAAATTTCCACTACTGGTTCTCCAGAACCTGTCAGAACTTGCTGAATTTCACCCCTGACTGCAGGGGTGTATGCAACATGTTGTGATGGTTCACCTCCTTTCTCCAGGGTCAATTCCAGTTATTGTTAATCGAGGAAGATCAATATCACCCTTAAGCACCTCCTTCAGGGGTTAATCCTATTCTCCATCCTATTCAACATTTACATGTATAATGGAACATGTGGATGGGGGGGGAGGGGGAGATGCTGCCTAGGAAACAATCAGACAAGAAAGGATGGAACCCAGAGTCACTTAACTATCAGGAAAAAGAAATGGTCAGAGAAAGAAACTTAGCAAAACTTGTTCTAATAGATCAAGTAGTTAAAAGTGGAGCTGGGAAATTTATGCCTTCAGACTTTCAAGATTCTGTTAATCTACAATAAAGTAAAAAATAGTTCATCGTGTCATGTTTTCTCTCTGGTTTACCTGACAACATGAGATTTTTGGGTGAGCTCATCTGTTTCCATAGATGAGAATTCATCAGTATGCTGATAATACCCATTTGTACATATCTGCTCCTAGTAAATTGAACAATGTTGTGAATATCCTATCTCAAATCTTGGAGGCTATAAGGATATGGATGGGGAACAAGAGGCTTCAAAAGAACCCTGGCAAAGCTAAGTGGCTTTGGGATTTGGGGCCTTTCAGTCCTACGACTACACCTCCTTTAGTGCTAGATGGAGTCGTGCTATCCACAACAGACCCTGCCAGGGCATCCTCATGGACTCATGACTCCTGCTCAAGGAGCAGGAACAATCAGGATGAAGAGAATCTTTGCACAACTTCATATTGTGCACCAATTTCACCCATTCCTAAATCAAGGGGTCATTTATACCCTGGTAATGTCCTAATTGAACTATTGAAATGGGTCTCTATGTGGAGCTGCCTCTGAAATGTAATACAGAAAATTCAGTTGGTGCAAAATGGAGTAGCACAAACTGTTATGTGTGTTTCTCTTGAGCACATGTAACATCTTTACTGCACTAGCTGCTTTGGTACTAGTTTGTTTCTGAATCCAGTTCAAAGTGCTGATGTTGACCTTTAAAGCCCTTCATGGTATGGCACTGGGTTCTTTGATGTACCACCTCTTCCTGATTTCATCTGTCCATCCATCAAATGTCCTAGGATGGGTATGTTACAGGTTCCAACACAGAGGGAGCTGCATTTTATGGGTGTCTTGTGCTATAGTGCCTGCATTGTGGAATCCCCCTTAAGGTGAGGTCAGCCTTGTCATTCTTTCAAAAGTCCCTCAAGACCAGATCATGCCAGTAAGCCTAGCAAGTCCAGAGGATAGGTGAACTTGGGAGGTGGTTAATATTAACATCCCTCCATCTGTTGTATCTTATGATTCTTGATGAATGTATTTTTTTTTCTTTTATGTACACTGAGAGCATATGCAAATTCTGAGAGCCAAAGACAAATTCCTTGTGTGTCCAATCACACTTGGCCAATAAAGAATTCTATTCTATTCTATTCTGTTCTGTTCTGTTCTATTTCTCCTCTTTTAAAAATTATTGCATAAAGGTTTTAAGTAATCATTGTTTTATATATTTAGTGTTTTATTGGATTGTTGTATGCTGCTCAGAATCACTTTCTATCAGATAGGTGGTCACATAAATTTGACAAATAAACAAATAATGTGATAATGACAACTGTACTCATCTGTGTACCGTCACTTAGAATTTGTGTAAGGGCATTATTGCATTCATTAGAAGTTCTATTTTCTATTTCTTTCTTAATTATTCCAATGATTTTTCTCTCTCTTTTTTTTTTTACAGCTGCTGTATGCTTCAATGCATTCAGCTTCAAGATTCATTTAGATATGAGTCTTTATTGCATGCTAGATTGAAGCTACTGTAAGCAATTGTTTGGCATTTGTTAACATGAAAGTACATAGCCCTCTTATAATTCACAGTTTTAATCTGACACTTCTTGCTTTGTTTCTCAGGTTTGGTCCTGAGTAGCAGCTGGATGTTGACATAATTGATATACTTCTTCTGGAAAATTCAATTCTTTGCCCAATTTCCCCAACTCCAATAGAACTGATTTGGGTAAACTTAAGTTATACAATAAAGTCTATTGTATAATTAATGTAAACCAGTGCATGAAGGCATAATGGTCATTTTATTAACTGTTGTATGTTCAAATATCTGACTTCTAAATTCTTCATGGATCATTGTTTTTATTGTTCCATGTAAGAAGCATTGGGTGTTTTCCCCCCCTTAGTTCGGTTGGCTTGCCCAAATTGTCAAGATGAACAAATGAAGTCTTATTTTGTTCTCATTTTCTACAAATAAAATGGTCTTACTAAATGTCACAAAAGAAATTTAGAAATGGAAGTAAGCATTTCAAGATGAATGGAAACTAAGCCAGCAGTTGCTGGTCATATTTTAACCTAAAGCTGACCTTTCTCTATGGTTTTTGCCATTTCTATGAAGGTTTTCCCCCCCCATGATTGAATTTCATCTTAATGATTTTTGATCCATTCTATTCTGGAATAATGTATTGGGGTGGTGTAGGAAACTCTTACAATGAAGATTATACAAAACTGAATCCTACCCTTCTAATTGAAATTGAATATCTGAGTTTGGGCAAAGTATATACAGTAGGTTAGTAGATATCCCAAGATAATTATATTATACATTATATATTATGCATGTAGAATAGTTTACACCTTTCAGAATTGTCCCAATTCAGTGTCACCAGCGAAACCCAAAATTACCCAGCAGAATACAGTTGCACGAGCAATCAGAAGAGAAATCTAAGGTTAGGAGTTCATCAAATTCTATAGAAGTGATTTAGATGGTGCCACTGAGCATGCAAAGAATCTGAGATTAGTCTGGAGATAAATATAAATTATTTTTTGGGAGCAAAAATTACAAAATGGATGAAGTGAAATAAAGAACATCTAATGCAACCCTTTGTCCAATGCAGGAATCCATTCAATTTCATTGGGGAAGGAGATCCCCAGTTATTAGATTTTTTCATGATTATAGATATATAGTACACTGTATATCAATATTCTATTTTTCTTTTTTTTTCCCCAGTACTTATTTTACAGTTTTAACCTTATTTTATCCTGATTTTGTGTCCTTAAAGAAATAAATAACAAATTATAGGTATTTATAAAGACATTTTCTTGAGACTTTTTCATTATAAGTTACTTATTATGAATGTTCTTTGTGCGCCAAATAAGGAAGCTCAAACTGTCCAAGGAGCTGCTGATACAGTTCTACAGGAACTGTAGGAATTCAGTTCCTACAGGAACTGAGGAATTATTGAGTCTGTCATCTACACCTCTATAACTGTCTGGTTTAGTTCTGCAACCCAACAGACTTCAGAGGATAATAAGAACTGCAGAAAAAACAATTACTACCAACCTGCCTTCCATTGAGGACCTGTATACTGCACGAGTCAAAAAGAGGGCTGTGAAAATATTACAGACCCCTCGCATCCTGGACATAAATTATTTCAACTCCTACCCTCAAAATGATGCAATAGAGCATTGCACACCAACTAGACACAAGAACAGTTTTTTCCCGAACGCCATCACTCTGCTAAACCAATAATGTTTGCTTATTTGTACCCTATGACTATCATTAAGTATTGTACCTAATGATTCTTGACGAATGTATCTTGTCTTTTTATGTACACTGAGAGCATATGCACCAAGACAAATTCCTTGTGTGTCCAATAACACTTGGCCAATAGAGAATTCTATTCTATTCTATTCTATTCTATTCTATTCTATTCTATTCTATTCTATTCTATTCTATTCTATTCTATTCTATTCTATTGATTGTTCTAGATCACAGAAATAGTTATAGGGAAAAAAACATGCTTCCTAGATCCCATAAGATGGCAATATTTTAATAAGAGAACCTGGAGTATGCCTTCCCAATGGAAGCATGTGGGGTAGGCAGAAGTTTTGGGGAGGAGGTAGTCCTGCAAGTGGCCTGATCCTAGGCCATGTAGAGCTTTAAAGGTGATAACCATCACCATACTGAGAACCAGTGGTGCCAGAGTAGAAATATCAGGTGGGCATAATGAGCTACATGTTCTGGATCACCTGAAGCTTTTAGATGATCTTCAAAGTGCCATGGCATCAGGGCCATCACAGCTGAGAGATTTTACTGTCAGTAAATTTGTGAATGCCTTCTTCCTTAACTTGCCAAAGCAGGTTTCCTTCTTCTTCATGGGTCTCCTGTACCAGCTAATGAACACAGATCATCAAGAGTATGATATACTTCATTTTGAGCAGAAATATAAACAGAAGGGAAAAAATGACCTAAACAATGTTTGTGGACATAATCCTCCATAGATCACCACTGGGAATTCCAAGCTATATTAAATTAATAATCTTTTGTTTATTGCCATAAGGTACTTGATTTAAATATTTTACTTAAGAGTATTATTTTAATAACATGGTGTTTGGCTTCTACTTATGTTCACATCTGTAAACAGTCTACATGCACAACCCAATCCATATTTATATTGAAAAGTTTCTGAGTTTTAAAAAAAATGAATTTGAATGGAATCATTTAGTCTTAACCTGTCTCCCATTCATTTGTTAAGGCACTGTCAAGCAAAAGACAAATGCATAAAGTCAAAAAAGAGCTTAAAATCTTCCTGGGTGCTAATAAGCTCTTGCTCCAAGCCATGCAACGTGAAAGACAGAGTAGTGAAGAGTAGTGTTTTTATTTCATTTATGCTGCAGTGTTTACCCTTTGCAATGGCTGACAGTTTCATTTATTATTTGCATGTATTGTTTAGCTTGGGTTTACAAAAACTCTGCTCCCAGGAAACACTGCTTCAACCCTACTTACCAATGTCTTATTTGGATCTCTTCCTTTAGGCCTAGTGAGAAAGAGGGAGGGAGGGAGGGAGGGAGGGAGGGAGAGAGAGAGAGAGAGAGAGAGAGAGAGAGAGAGAGAGAGAGAGAGAGAGAGAGAGAGAGAGAGAAGCATGCTGGGAAGGGGAAGGAGAACAATTAATTAAAACCTGTATACCATGCTATGAGTAGCACAGTGAGCAAACCTTGTTCTTCTTTGTAGTCCTCATATATTGGCAGATAAGATAATAGTAATAAAAATGTCATATATCCTACCATTTCAGAAAGATGAATAAAAGTAAAACAAACAGGAGTACATCATAAAACAGCATGCAATCTAATCAGGGGAATTTATATTTGGAATGGCTTTTTAACATCTCTTGAACATTCTGAGTCTTGCTGGCTCAGTTTTGAAATATGCGGACCACTGTATTAATAATTAGTTATTTCATTTCCTTAAAAAATTAATTAATTAAAAGATTAAGGACAGAAATGGAAGGTCACCTCCATCCCCACAATGTATGAGTGGCTGCAAAAATTGATGGCGTTAGCAGAGATGGCTGAATTGGCTATTGTAATCAAAGAAAAAAATATATAAATACTGTTATTTCTACTTGGAAACCACTTCTGGACTTTGTGCTTGAGGTGGGAAGTGATAAATCCTTGATTTGGAATTTTACCAATTAGATAGATTTATTGTTATAGAAATGGCTAGTTTATACTATTATGTAAAAGTAAAAGTTTTCGTTTGGTGTTAATGCCTTATTCTTCTGCACCAAAGGGAGTCGGAAGTCAATGCCTTTTTTTTCTTTTCCCCCTTTTCTTTTCCTCACTTTCCCCTTCCCTTTCCCCTTCCCTATTTTCCCTACTATCTACTTTTGTATTTTCTTTGTATGCTGTATTATAAACTAATAAAAACTATTTAAAAATATTAAGGAAAGTAAAGAGTCAAAAAATGCTTACAAGAATGATAAATTTTATTTATTAATTTGTTTGTTTGATTGTTTAAAACATTTACGTAGCCCCCATCTTATCTGGTTCTAAATTGTACAACTAGATCTCAAACTTGTAACTTTAAGATGTCTTGAATGGAGGAATTAAGTCTTAAAGTTATCAAGTTTGAGAAACACTACTCTAAAGCTTTGGATACCGTGTAGTTTCTTTCACACCATCAAGTATGAAGGGAGCATCATGGGAGCTATAGGAGTGCTGTTGTTTTGTCCTTTGCCTCCAACAAGAAAAATGTCTTGGGCTGACACTTTCTTCTGTCAAATCATCTTACATTCCAGTTCATGGGCATTAGGAACGTGGTCATCAATGTAAATTCAGACTCTTTTCTCTCTAGTTGGCTGAGCAGATTATCAGTATAGCAATTTCTCTTACCCTTCTCTGGATAGTAATTAAAAGATTGGAGAAAAACCTGTCACAATACATTTAGGGACAAAGAGGAATTGTTCTTCCCAAGAAGGCAAAACTCTTCTGTTTTAAAGATTTTGATTTTGGTCCTCCCTGTATTATTTTTATAAATAACTCAAAAAGCAAACATACCTAATACTCCTTCCTCCTCCTATTTTCCCCACAACAGTCCTGTGAAGTGAGTTGGGCTTTCACACCTAAAATGGAATGAAGTCACAGTTTCCTGATTTCTAGCCTGGTGTCTGAACCACTAGACCAAACAGGTCTAATAAAAATTGATGGTGTTCTTGCCTTTCTCCCTTTTAAGTAGCAAAAATGTTTCCACATTCTTACACTGAAGATATTTCATCTGGGGAGTATTTCCTGGAATAGTCATATAGCTACATATTCCTATTTGTATCCAATCACCTGGGAACCTGTTGAAATAAATAAAGCTACATTTGATTCCAATAACACCTGTGGTAACTTTTTGTATGCTTCTGCTAAATTTAGGATTTGGGTCCTCACAAGCTCTGCTTCTCCCTCATTTCTAGTGATCTCTAGAATAACAATACATGGTAAGATTCTCTTAAATATGGTAATTACTTTTTTCAGCTATGAACAAGTGTTTTGCTCCATTTCTACATTGAGAATGGTTAAATGATGCATGCAACTCCATGCAACTCCAGAAGAGGCTATCTGAAAGTAAGACCTAAAAAGTTTATCATATTGTAGGAAAATTTTATGGTCTGTCTGTCAGCTCACAGGAAAGATTAATAATGTAATGGATTGGTTTCTTGCAATTGTCTTTCAGTCTTCAGTTTGGAAATTTATATTTTCAGTCTTGGAGAATATATAGTCTGGAGCTCATTATGTGAAAGCATAACCCATAAGATATTTTAATACATGACAATAAAGATGAGAGCATCTCTGCACATACTTTATTATATTTGGAATAACCACAGTCAACCTATAGGCATTTACAATTATGGGAAATGACTTTCCATGTTACAATACATGTGAATTAAATAGGACTATAACTCAGCATTTACTAATAAAAGCAGAATATTCCCTGAAAGTTTAATTATGCTCTTTGATCATTGTCAAGTCAAAAAGAAAAGAAGTCAAATAATGTCTCATCTTCAGGGCATTTTATGAAACCATTTCAGGGGTTTCATATCTTTCACCATTATGAAAAAATGAAAACAGAAATTTCCATTCTTCTTTGCAATCAGTGATTATATCTGGGTATTCTGAACGTTCACATTTTGAGGATATTTTGAAACATGGTTAAGGAAGCTTTAGAATTACTGAAGGAGTAATTCAGTTCCAACATGGAGCAACAATAAAGAATGCCAAGGGCAGTCTTTGTGTCCTTCTTTTCTGCCTTTATCATAATTTTTGATGAATATTTTAGTAACTTTAGTCTGCCCCCCTTTTGCTTTGACTACAACATCAATGGACTGAAATATGAAATTCTTAAAAGAGGCAGAGAGTATTGGCTTACTAATGAAAATAAAAAATAATGTTCTGCCATCCTCATGCTAAGGTCTGGTTTGAACTTAGAAGCCAAAGTCTACTGTAAATTATCTTTAATAACTGAGACTTTAGAATCCTCTCAGGAAAACAGTGCAGTTTCCATGTCTATTAGACACTGTTGGAAGGATTTCCTGAATATGAAACATAATACAATGTCTCAAAAATATGCAACATTTATTGGCAGGCTCAAAAAGGTCAAGAGATCATTGGAGAAGAAAGCTAAGATAGAGACACAAGACTGTGTCTAGCTAGCAATTTCCTCTTAAAATTATAGTGATAATAACTTTACCAGAACTCTCCCTCAGAGGAAAAAAAATGGCAGTTTTTTTTAGTTAGGAGGATACTGACTATGTGTCCCTTGCCTCCAGAATACTTTGAGTCCACACATGTTAAAGCTGTAGAGAATTTTGTACGGACATCTCATTTTGACAAAGCTTTGATTTAAACACCTATTTAAAGTGCCTTAGTAGAGTTTGACCAGATCACATTGCTTCTATCAAACTGACAAATGGGTCTTCAACATATGCTTGATCTGGCTGATAAAGATTGGCCCCACCTGAACTCTTCATTTATCTCCTTGCACTTCTAATAGCATGTGTGTGGCCTACTCTGAGGTTCTCTGGACTCTAATAGCTTTCAGAAAAAAATTCATTATGCTGTATATGAAATAGAAATATTGTGTTTGTAATAAATTATACATAAACACACAAATTAATACATTAATTAATCCATCAATATTTAATTACTTAATTAGTTCAATTTATTTACACTTTTAGAATTGACAACCAAAGGTTTTAAAAAATTAACAACAGCCAATTATCTTCACACTGTCCATCTGTATTCCAGCTTATAATAATTATCCACCAAAAGGTGGATAATTCCTTTCAAAAGTTTGTATCAAAATTAAATACCTTATTCATTCATTCATTCTCATAATTAAAATATGTTCCATATGATAATTTAATTTTTTAAAAAGAAAACAAACTTAAGTTTCAATTAACCTTAAGGGTGCTGTGACAATAACATGAATGTTCCCCAAATGCTTATCAAAATTCTTTAGTTTTTTTGCTTGTTTCTTAAATTTCAATCTGCCTTTATATATCCATGTGGCAGCTCTCATCTTCATCTCTCTCTACAATACTATGGAATTGCACTCATTAATTTTGAGAGCTTCATGAAAAATAGTATTAGCAATGAACATTAAAAAAAAAACACCTCTGCAATTGTTGCTTTTCTTTCTTACTGATCAGCATCCCCCCACCCAGGTGTGTGTGTGTGTGTGTGTGTGTGTGTGTATGTGTTTTAAATATAAGTCTCCTAATTGCTGGAGCAACAAATTACAAGAAAAAGATTACTCTCTTTAACACTGAAAATAAATAAGTCACACAAGAGATGCAAATTGTAGTTTAGGAGAAGGTTTTATGTCTTTCCCTCTATCCATCTCAAGACACTAACACTGTAGCAAGATTGGACAACAAAGTGAATATGTTTTTCCCAGCTCATAATTGGTCCCTGCTGCTGTACTCCCTAGTCTTGGGTGAGGGAGGCACAAAGGGGCAGGGGGACAGGCCAGGGGATAAAACAACTGTGCTATGTCAGTGCTCGAAAGAGTTAGGACATGCAAAACAATATTATTTGAACACCTCCACATATTCGGGATATTCAAAATTATGTCACAGACTAGACCTTGCTAGAGCAACCACGAAAGCCTTGGGAAAAAATATTCAAACGCTGTGATGTTCGTATACCTACAATGATCAGAATTGTGTATGCCATGTGACACTCTATGGAAGCAAAAGTTGGACTTTAAAGAAGCAGGATGGGAAGAGCCTTTGAACTTTGGTGTTAGAGAAGACTCCTGAGAATACCAAGGGCAGCCACGAAAAACAAACCAATGGGTCACTGAAGCCAAATCATCAGACTCAAATTATCACATTTAGAACACATTATGTGAAGATCCAACTCTCTGGAAAAGATTCTAATGCTGGAAAAGGTAGAAGGAAACAGAAGACAGCTAGAACTCATTTACAGTGGCTAGACCAGGCCATTGAAGACTTGAAAGAACAATTTAGGAATAGATCATCATGGAGAAAAATTTATGTGGTCACTAGAAGTCAAAAATGGCTCGATGACACTCAGTCAATCAATTCCTGATATGTGCATATTTCCAGGCTTACATGGTTTTTATTTTATTGGTACTAAAAAAGAATAGGGAGACATTCAGATAAGTATCTTGGCTTGTTTGCAATGCTGAGCAGGATCTCAAAAGAGTGTACATTTATATTACAATGGTATATAATAGAATATATTATAATTACAATGTGTATATTAAGGTTAGAAGTTGGAAGACCATGATTATGTGTATTTAAGTGTGTTATTATTGTTAGCATTGTGTAAAAAGTATATTGATGCACTGCCCACAAAATATGTATGGATGTTAAAGGAAAATTACAAATATATAAAGAATGTACATTTAGCAGGCTTTTGTAGAGCAGCTCTATCGTACCTTAAGGCTTCATCTTGTCTGGAATTGCAACTGTTGTCTGAACTGTAGCAATGTTCACCTACAAAAGCACACTGCTTCACTCTGACCCCTATTAAGTCAACATGTCAAAGCAGGTCAATATGATCTGGCCAGTTGTTTTTCTTTTGGAAGTAAACTAAGCCCTTTTAGTATCCAGTCCAATGGTTTTATATCTCTCAAGGGATGCTTTGAAGTCCTTTGTGTTTTGATCCTGGGTTTCCTTTCAAAAAAAATGCTTGGATTGAATTCAAACACACTTTCATATAACTGCTCACATTTGTATTTAATTTTGAGTCTGTAGGTTTAATCTGTAAAATGTAGCAGCTTTAACAAACATTTTAAGGAAAGAAGTTCAGAAATCTTGAATCTGCTCCTTTAGTTTTACATTACAAATGCAAACATTCAAAGCAGGTTTACTGTCCAAATGTCTAATATGAAGAGGAAACTGATTTTAAAAATATATATCCACCTAATTTTCACTTTATGCCCCCTCTTGATTTTTATTTCAGAAGTTTGGCTTCGCATGAGACACCTTGAGAATAGAGACAATAGTAAAAATTAAAAGCCATTTTATCACTTCATTCACTTGCCTGAATTAATGGGATATTTACCAGCTATATTTACCAGCTTAAGGAGATATTTACCAGGCATTTCAGATGAAGATTCCCTTCACTCCATGTTGGGTGAGAAAGGTCCCAGTCCCAGAGTTGAATTGCCTTCCTTTCCTGTCGTGTATATCACTAGTCATATTCAGGGGTGGGATCCTACCGGTTGAACAACCAGTTCGCTATGCACGTGTGCACAGTTTCAATAAAATTGAACTTCCATGTTGTAAACAAGGAAAGGAGCAAGGAAAACAGCTGAGGAGGGCCAATTCAATCTGTGTTGTATCCTGTCAGCGGCCTGCGCAGCTAGTATCTGATTCCAACAGCGAGGAGGCTGGTGTGGTTCTGCGCCAACAGCCTGTGCAGCTGGCACTCGAGTCAAACAATGAGGAGGCTGGAGAAGTTGTGGTGCCAGAGGCAGAGATTCAGCCAGGGCCTTCAGAACCTCCAGAAGCTCCTATAAGGGAAGAGGAAGAAGAAGAGGAGCCTCTTCTCGATGCATGGGTGTTCAGAGCTACCAAAAGGAGTGGCTCCTCAGGAGGAGGTCTCCTCGAGAGTAAGGCTTGGGGCTAATTGGCCACTCCCTTAGCTTATTTAAGGAAGGATGATGATGGAGGCAATTTGCAGGGAACAACTTTGTTCACTCTCTTTTGTGTCTGGATCTTAGTTCTCTTATCAGTTTCCTGCAAATTGCTTCTGGGCTTTTTGCCAACCATAGCAAGATTACAATTATTTATTCTTTGGATTCTTGTAAGCTGTTAAAAAAGTTAATTAACAGCCTTTGTTTGAAAAAAAAACTGATTTAATTTAGTAAACTAAGGTTTGTATAGACTTTGTGTGTGCTGCGTTCTTTGGAGTTTGTAGCTGGGGCAGAACAATCTGCTGCCCCTGATCAGCTGGGCTTCAGAAGCAGAAATAAAGGTCAGTATAACCTGGGGGCAGGCGGGCGGGTCCACTTTCACAGCAACAGAGAACCAATTCGCTCTCGGCAGGAAATGGGAACTACCAGTTCAGCTGAACTGGGCCGAACTGATAGAATCCTACCACTGGTCATATTGCACAAGTTTGCTGTTGGCAAAGATGATTGTATGCATATATATCTGTGTGACTATGCATACACATGTGTATAATACATGCATGAATATGTGTGCATATGTCTGTGTACATTGACACTCATACACACGAAGCTGAAGTTTCCTGTGGTGCATAAATTATGCACAAATTGAAGCATGTGAGAGATTATATGATGCTGCCATTATTAAACAAGCAAACTGAAAACCTGTGAGTAATGTCTGTTATCAGAAAACAGGATTAGATTCAGTGTTCCAAATATCTGAAATGTCACCCATTTTACTTTTAAAAAATGAAGGGAAAGAAATAAATTGTGGTGCTTTCCAGCTGGTCTTTGTTTTATGCACATGTTCAGTCAAAATATCGATGTTATTGCTTTCTTTCTCCAATATTTATGGAAAATTCATAAAGGAACTAGCAACAAGCTGTGAAGAAAAATTGAAAACATAATATAAAACAATTCCAAACACTGCCATGATATAAAGCACTCGCCTAAAAATGTGTACTCTAGCTTTGTTTGTGGCAACCCTCTGCTTGGTAATGGCTGCTTAATTCTCATACAAATCAATTGGACATGTGTGAACAACAAAGGCTGTGAGCTTTCAGGTGGATGGAAAGAAATTAAAAGCTTCATTCAGAAATAAATTGGTATATCTGATACATAAATCAACCAGTTGTTAGGTGGGCACTCAGCTGCTTTCTGCAAGGCAGCGATAACAATCTTGAAGTTGATTTTATCAATATGCAGGAAAGTGATAAAACTGAAGAATATGTGAAGATTTAGCTGGGTTTTCTTCCTAGTTAAACTTCTGCTATATACAGGTTTCATAATTCACAATCTGGAAAGATGTACCACCCGAACCATAAACTTCATGACCCCCTCCAAAATATCTATCCAATTATATGAGGCTATATAATATTCAGTTATCAATGTCATTAAACATAATAAGATTCAAATCACATTCAAACTTTGTTCCTAACCCTATGAATGTCCCCCTTATAGCTCACGCCAATTAAAGGCCCAGTCTCAAAAAACTGTGTGAATACAACCGTGTCTTCAGGGAATAATAAAAAAACCTCAAGATAGCAGCAATGCTGGTTTATTTATTTATTATTTTTATTATTTATTTTATTAAATTTTTATACCGCCCTTCTCCTACTGGACTCAGGGCAGTGAACAGCCAAGAATAAAAAACATCTCATACAAAATTTAAAATTTTTAAAAGAATTAAACAAATTTTGGCCCAATAAATTTAAAACACCCCAACTAAAATCAATTTACAATTAAAAATATCTAAAAATATCTAAGGGGGGGGTTACGCCAGCCCAGCTTGATGAAATAAAAAAGTTTTAAGGGCACGGTGAAAAGCACGGAGATCTGGTATCTTACGTATCTCTGGGGGCAGGTTGTTCCAGAGGGCAGGTGCTGCCACAGAGAAGGCCCTCCCCCATTGTTTAATTGAACATCAGTTTGTTTATATGCTCCCATGCCATTATGGATAGTATAATATACCTGTAGTATACCTTTTCATCTAAGTTAAAACTGTATGTTTTATTGGAGAGAAACTGCATTGTTCTTTGATATAACCATTGTTAGTTGCAAGGCCCACAAGCTCTCTGTGCCCGATTCATTTTGAACATTTTTAAAAACATAAAAAGAAAGGAATCAAACTAAAGCTATGAATCTCTACCACCTTCCAAAGAAAAATGGCAGTTGAAGAATCAGACTGTACCAATGGTAAAATCCAAATTATTTTTACTAACAGTTCTGTGGGTGTGGCTTGGTGGGCATGGCAGGGGAAGGATACTGCAAAATCTCCATTCCCACCCTACTCCAGGGGAAGGATACTGCAAAATCTCCATTCTCTTCCCACTCCTGGGGGAAGGATATTGCAAAAACTCCATTCCCACCCCACTCTGGGACCAGCCAGAGGTGGTATTTACCGGTTCTCCGAACTGCTCAAAATTTCCACTACCAGTTCTCCAGAACCTGTCAAAATCTGCTGGATTTCATCCCTGGACTGTACCATGCTTACATTGCTCCTAGTTGTAGGTAGGTAGGTGGGTGGGTGGGTGAGTGGGTGGGTGGAAGGAAGGAAGGAAGGAAGGAAGGAAGGAAGGAAGGAAGGAAGGAAGGAAGAAAATGGTGCAACTGGATAGAGGGGAGTGTGGCAGAGAAGCAATAACCTTCCTTCCTTGACCAGGATGGAGGCAAAAAGCAAGACTTTCTCATTTTCTCATTTTTCTATTTTAAAGAGCTGTATTCTGCTATATGCCAAACATGTGTTATACTGCTGAGTTACATCCTGAGAAATGGGAAATGAACCAGGACCAAAGCAGGGAAAGCACCAAGCCTTGACCATTACAGATTGGCAGAAGACACTCTCAGGCTTCTATAGCAAAAAAGAAAAAAAAGGGGATGGGGCCCCTTTAATTCTGCTATTTAGAAGGCTTCCAACTCAGTATTCTATTCAGTGAGCTGCCAATATTTCTTCCATGTTTTCTGAAGTACCCAAGCCCTCAGCACCTTGGCACACTTAGGGTATCCTGGCAATCTGCACACTGAAAACCATGACAGAGCTATAACAAGGATCCATGACGCAAAACAGCCATGCATCAACTTCCTGCCAAGCAGAGCAGCTTTGAGCTAGATAATTTTGAAAGCTTCCATGTATTTCTGGAAGGGAAATTAAAGTTTAATTTGTCCAAGGGAAATTGCACACAGTTTAGCAAGATGCGGAATTCTAAAGGCCAGATGGGAACAAAAAGAGAAGAAATACAATGGAGAAAAAAGTCTAAAAACAGAAACAACTCCTGAGAAACAGAAGCTTAAGATGTAGGATTGCTGCAGAGAAGAAGATGTACCGTATGTGGAAGATCAGTAAAAAAAGAAGAAAATTATTAAATAATAATACAAGATTCTACAGAGGAAAAAAAAGAGACATAACAGGGTTTGTAAGGAAAGTCTGAAGGCTGGTGCACATGGAATTGGTTTGGAAAGAACAAAGAAAGGCAATTCACCAACAAGAGGATGACCAGTTCAGGATGATTTGACTTGAAGATGAGAAGTTGGGTTTAGCATTTGAGTTATCTTTACAATCTGGTCCATTCTCATTCAGTCTGTTCATTATAAGTATGTTAGAAAATTTGCCAGATTCAATATGTGAGCATGGGAAGAGGAATTAAGAGTTCATTATAAATTTTGTGATACATATATGTGATACATATAAACTTTTTTTAAAAAAATCTTTGATTTGCTGTCTGAAGAAGAAAAGCCTCTCCTACCCCGAGTTTCTTTCTAGTTACCCATCTGCAACCTCAGGAGAAGAATAAATGCTACATAACTATGGAGATTCTCAATCATCCAGGTCATGGTTGTCCCAAAGATGCTTTTTCAAAAGGCAACTGGACTTTCTTTGTTTTTCCTTGAAGATATTTGCTTCTCATCCAAGAAGCTTCTTTAGTTCTGACTGAATGGTGGAGAATAGAAGGATTTATATATCTTGCAGTCATCTAAGTGGGACAGAATCCAGTCTATGAAGATTCTTAGTCATCCATGTCATGGTTGTCCCAAAGGTTTTTTTTTTTTCCTTCAAAAGGCAACTGGACTTTGTTTTTCTTGTCATCCAAGAAGCTTCTTCAGTTCAGACTGAATTTATAGAATAGAATAACAGAGTTGGAAGGGACCTTGGCGGTCTTCTAGTCCAACCCCCTGCCCAGACAGGAAACCCTATACCACTTCAGACAAATGGTTATCCAACATCTTCTTAAAAAATTCCAGTGTTGGGGCATTCACAACTTCTGCAGGCAAGTTGTTCCACTTATTAATTGTTCTAACTGTCAGGAAATTTCTCCTTAGTTCTAAATTGCTTCTCTCCTTGATTAGTTTCCACCCATTGCTTGTTGTTCTACTCTCAGGCCCTTTGAAGAATAGTTTGACTCCCTCTTCTTTGTGGCAACCCCTGAGATATTGGAACACTGCTATCATGTCTCCCCTAGTCCTTCTCTTCATTAAACTAGACATACCCAGTTCCTACAACCGTTCTTCATATGTTTTATATTCCTTGCAGTCATTGAGACCACTTGGAGGTTTATCTGTGACCTCAGGATCACCTGAATAGTGCAAATAGGTGTGGAACCTTCTTGGAACTTCTGAAAGGACTGTGTTATAAACAGGAGATAGGTGTAGATAAGAGACCATTAAGATTGAACAGTCCTCTCTCAACAGAGGGAAGAGATACACCACCACCTATCTCCTGTTTACAACACAATCCTTTCAGCAGTTCTAGAATGAGCCTAGTAAAGCAATACCTGAATGTACATGCAATTATAATTTATTTTAGAACTGCTAAAATTATATGTGTGCTGTTTAGATGTCTTAGTTCCTCAGAATCAGTATGGCTGTAGCAGTTAAGATATCTGAGTAGGACCAGGAACACCCAAATTCAAATTCAAAATCAGCTAGGTAAACTCACTGCTTGACCTTGGGTCAAATACTCTTTGTGCCTAATACAGTGTGGCTGGTGTCAGGAAAAAATGGAAGAGGGGATACTAAATATGCCACATTAAATTTTGGAAGGAAAGAGGGGATGTAGGCCTACAAAGAAAACACATAAAAAGTTGCATCTAATGTATCGGGATTCACCCATCCAGCTACAGTTATAATATTTATAGAGTTTTCATTGGTGTTCTGTTTCAACAAATCATGCATGGTTATAGATCCAATTTCTACTTTTAATGTTAGATTCTTTTTGAAGTGGGTTGATGGAAAATATTGGCAGTCTTACTGAAAACAATACATTATTTCTAACACTGTAATACTGCCTAGTATTAGTGTTACCAAATTTTACCTCTACTACATAGTAGTATTGATATTTGATATTACTGGATTACTTTCACATATTCTAAATGCTACAGAATTAAATAATGACTCTTAATCAGTACCTTGTATCAATAATAAACATAAATCTTTACTCAAAATGGGCTTTGGTATCCATCATTTCTACTGCAAATGGGGAAAAAAATCATAGAGAAATTTAAATATGCCTTGGGCTAGGATTTAGTTAATAGAGCATAATAAGGCTTGTCTGCTATTAATGTGACATACCAGACACCATAAAGTACTGCATGATAATGAAGAATATTTATTTGTGTGTCAGTTATACTGATCCTACAATAAAACAGTCATATTTAATATATACCCCTGCTGTAATTAACTCCATTTAAGAAACAGTAATGCTGATATCTAACAATAGTAATATAGTTGGAACCCTGGTATATAAGATAAAATCATATTTTCATTTTTTGCTTGTTACTGTCCTGTTGTCTTTGATAAGTAGGAACAGTGTCTGATTGTCTGATATCCAGAGCAAAAAAATAACTGTTGAACTGTGTCATACTTCTGATATTCTACAGCACCTACAAGCAGATTATAAAAATAATCTCTCAAATTGTTTTATTGGTACATTTGTTGTAATAGTTGTAATAGTGCTGGATTAGAAACAAAGAGATTGAGTCCTAGTCCTTATTTAAGCACAGAAGCCACTCGGGTAACTTTGGACTCACTCACTCATTCATCTCAAGGGTTTGTCAGGGTTCCAACCGATGCCATAATAAAACCAGGAGTCTCAAGCCAGTTTTCAAGAAAAATCCAGTTGTTTATTAGGAGCACCATGTCAGCACGGACCTAGTGAAGCAAGCTCTGACCCCATTCAGTTTGTGCCTTGCCTCTGATCCTGTTTTCCCCTCCCCCAATTTGTGTCATCAGTCACATTCCCCAACAAAGGAATTTCACAGGTCATAGAAGTCACTCCCTCTGGCCATTATTGGTTTCTGTGGAGATGGCCTTGATTTTGGCCGGCTAGGATGTGCATTATTTTGACTGAGGTGCAAATTCTTCGATGCAGCTGTGAGGCTTGATTCTCCATCCCTCTGCCTATAGCAACTTGGGAGCAGGTTAGGGAAGCTTCACAAGTTGACAGGATTATTGTCAATAAAATAGAAAATGAGTGTAGGAGAAGAGTAGGCAGAGCTGGGGAGTAGAGATAAACATGTCAACAGCTTAGAGTCCTTATATTGCCACAAACAATCCAAGTCCAATCCATTTAGAGTTCCATTGACTTTATCTAGCACCAATGTAATATCGAATTTTAATTGACTAAATTCTTGTGTAGGGACTTGAATAAATCTTCTGTATTGCAACTTAAGGAATGATCACGTGAGAGCATTATGTATGCTGCATATGTTATACAAAATAAAGTTGGGTTATACATTCAATAAATAAATAAAATATTTCACGATAGAAGAGTTTTACAGAACATGGAAAAATAGAATAATATTGTGGATCTACCTAAATTGTGAATATTTCTTAGTTTCTTTGAAGTTCTATATTATGTATTAATGGATCTTCTTAATAATCATTGATTATGTTTTAAAGTACCGTTCCACCAAATTATATTTGGAATGAATATAGTAGATCTTCTTTCAAAAACGAATTTTAGTACGATGTCTTCCTAAAACTACAAGATCAGAAATTCAGAATAATCCACATGATTTCAATGTTGTTGTCCTCCTGCATAGGGCAATTTCTTCTCCTTGGAAAATCACACAGATTTCTCTTATCACACAGATTTTTTTTTAAAGTACAAATTTTGTACTTTTTGGGGTTTTGGGGTTTGACATCAGATTGGAAAAATATGGTTTTATCACTGCAAGGTCATTGTGAGCTGCTAGGCCAATAGTTTTGAATGCTGGGCATTGCATATTTTGTACCCTGGCATCAGTTCACTTTTTCCTGGCATTGTTTCTCTAGTAGATTAATGCTCACAGTATAAACCTAACTAATGGCTGCTTTTGATTTGTACACAATATTAAATGCAGACTAAAAAAATTGTCCAAAATCATGCTTTTCTAGCATTATTGAAATATACACACACATTTGTATATATCATCAAAAAGGTTGTGATGGCATATCCCCACATTGCTCAAACTATTCTATAAATTTATTAGATATGACCTGCAATAATATATTCTTCCTTATTTAGGTTTCAGGAGATTTTCAGTATCAAAGTAGGAGTTGGTTAGTTCGAGAGACCTTTGACTTTTGTTCCCAGCGTTCCCCCTTTATTTATATATTTTTAAAGAAAAATGACACTTCATTTTGGGCTGTTCCACACTTCCCGTAGTCATAGATTTCACTCTGGCATGCAATAATAACATGCAATAATAACATGCACATCTAAAAAGGGTGCATGGAAGCATAGCATACATATGTGAAATTTGCATAGCAGACACTATACATCAGGAACAATTACTTTTAAAGAAATGTTTATTCTGTGGAAGGTTATCACCAAAAATGCCCTCGGCCAAGTACTTTCCTGATATCCAACAATTTCCAATTTGTGCCATGATTTTCTGTTGTGGAAACAACAGACTGGCACCACCTGCAATTACTGCAAGTTCAAATCTCACCAGGCTCAAGGTTGACTCAGCCTTCCATCCTTTCAAGGTAGGTAAAATGAGGAACCGGTTTGTGGGGGCAATAAGCTGACTTTGTATAAAAAAGAACACTGCTTGGGGGGGGGCTGATAGCCCTACTAAGCAGGTATATACAAAAATATGAAGGCTATTGCTTAATGTATTGTAAGCCGCCCTGAGTCTCCGGAGAAGGGCAGCATATAAATCGAACCAATAAATAAATAAATAAATAAATAAATAAATAAATAAATAAATAAATAAATAAATAAATAAACTCTAAATATCTAAGAAATAATAGTTTACCCTCCAAATATGCCTAGATTCCATTCTAAATTTTTACTTTCAGAAGGCTGAGGGAAAAAATAATTCAGCCACTCCTAACTTGATGTTATAAAAGTCGTGGTAGCACAGTGGTTAGGATGCAGTACTGAAGGTCACTCCAAGAATACAATTCTGAGCAGCTCAAGGTTGACACAGCCTTTCATCCTTTTGAGGTTGGTAAAATGAGGACCCAGATTTTTGGGGGCAATATGCTGACTCTGTAAACACTGTGCTTGTAAAGTACTGTGAAGTGATATATAAGTCTAAATGCTATTGCTATTGCTACTTAGAAGATCATGCAATCATCCAGTTGATTAAAGGATGAAAATATAATTTGCATGCATTTAAATCTTGCCCACCATTATTGTGTGCATTATTGAGATAAGAAATATTTCAAGATAGATACTAGTATATTCCATGAATCATCCATACATTTGTATGTCAACAGGTTTCATTTTGATGGATTGTGCCATTTTCCCTGAAAATATACCTGTGATGGATTTCTCTTACATTTCTTGCCACCATTCCAGAAAAATATGAATGAATGAATGTAAGAAAAATGATACAAACCTTGCCCAAAGGATTTCAACATTATGTCGTGTTAAATTTAATTATAGAAAGAAGTCAGAAATAATATAGCTTTATATTGAGAGTATGTGTAGTGAATAGACTACACATTTTATTTTATCATCAGTGTGACCTGCGGTGATTAGGATATTTTTTTTCTATATAAGCAATATGTTTAATATTTACTTAGTCAATTTGTAATGTTCAAACCTAAGCAGGAGACAAAGCATATTGAGGCATTTTCTCAGTATTTTGTAGCAGAGTTCACAACTAAAAATGAGATAACTTTTTTAAAAAATTACAAATTGATATGGAAGTAGAATGGAATAAGATAATAAGAAAGATGTAGAGACACTCAGTGAAATTGGATATGATATATTCTATCAACTTGATAAATACATCTATTTAGCAAAACTGAAAATGCAAGCCTTCTTCAGAGATCCTGATGCCTGGGGAGAAAAAGAAAATCTCTAAAATTGACTGGCATGTGTGGATATTGCTTAGGATATTCTGGCTTCTTAATTAAGAAAAAACACTGTGCACCATTCATAGTCTATGAAGCAAGGCAACATGGGCATGACTTGCAAGGGAACCACATTATTAAAGTTATTCTGTGTATATTTGGATTTTCTATTTGAAATATTTTTTTAAAAAAATATTGCTGGGCTCACTCTTGGCTCTGAAGTGGTAACTGGGTCATTGTGTCCTTATGCAAGAAAGAAGAATTTCTTATGACTAATTTATTTGTTTTTAACTGAATATTCACTAAACAAGTCACCACACAGAATGACTGCCCCTCCTGGGAATATGTTGTTTTTCATGAGAAATTGGCTCTTTAAATATAGTGAGATAAGAAAGAATACCATGTCATATTTCTACATTATTTCCCTCATATTCAAATTAAACAGGATTAGCTATACAGTAGTAGCGTTAGTCCAGGGGTGTCAAACTCACGTCATCACAGCGGCATCACGTGACTATCAGGACTTTTTTCCCCTTCGCTAAACTGGACATGGGCATGGCCAGTGTGTGATACATCTGGCTTGCGGGCTGGGAGTTTCACAGCCCTGCTTTAGCCCCATTAACATAAATGAAGAGACAAGCCTTTCAGTTTTGTTCAGTCCTATATAAAATATCCTGATTCATAACTTCTGTGAATGAGAAGCTATTTAAATGTTTTAGGTGAGAATAATATCATTTCATAATTATTAATGCTATGAATATTTGTAATTCCATGAATGTTCTTGTCTTTCAAGATTATATATTTTAATTTTAGCTCTGTTTTCTTAAATTCAATTTTTATATGGGAAATTTAAATGTACATACATCCACAATCAATAGAAATGAGGAAGCTGTGAATTCACAGAGAGAAGATGTTTTTTAAGTCTACACTGATTCTATAATGAGGGTGAAGATTCGTTCTCTGAGCTTGTGGGTTGGTTTCTGAACATTTCATTACCAAGCTAGGTAACATCTTCAGCAGAGTTTAGGGGATGTCAGTGTCTGTGTTCTTATGTTTATAAGGGCTTCAGGTGTGGATGTGTCAGGTGAGAGTCTTGTGATGGGTCAGGTGTGAATCATCAGTGATGAGTCTTGTGAAAAGAAGGTTACATCAGGTCAGGGTCATTGGGAGCTGGACTGCTGGTGGGGGGGTTGCATGGGTTGGTTGAGGGTCAGTGCTGTCTCTGGTTGGCTGTGCAGTTGATTTGGATTCTGAGGGGTTATGGGTCAATGTGTCTGTTGATAGAATTGCTTGTGAAGTGTCAGGCTTTGATGAACCCATGACAGAGGTGGGTTTCAGCAGGTTCTGACCAGTTCTGGAGAACCAGTAACAGAAATTTTGAGTAGTTCAGAGAAGTTCAGACTGCCCCTGCCCCCATCTATTCTCTGCCTCCCAAGTCCCACCTGCTCGGGAGGAAGTGGGGATTTTGCAGTATCCTTTCCCTGGAGAGGGGTGGGAATGGAGATTTTACAGTATCCTTCCCCTGCCATGCCCACCAAGCCACGCCCACCAAGCCATGCCACACCCACCAAGCCATTCCATGCCCATCAAGCCACATCCACAGAACCGATAGTAAAAAATTTGAAACCCACCACTGACTCAGGAGCATGGTGGGTGTTAACATGGCTGATGGTTTTTATGTTGCTCCAATCAAACTGGTGCTGTTTGCTGTTGTTGTGGGTAGAGATTAAGGATTTGGAATCATGGTGTTTGACTGCCAGTTGGTGTTTGTGGATCCTGGTTTTTAAATTGACGTGAAGTTTGTCCCACCTAGAATTGGTTGCAATGGTTGCAGTTAATTTTGTAGATTATATTGTTTTTAGTTTTTGCGTGGTGGTTGGCTGTGTGGTATGTTTGGTTTGGGTGCCGTGTGTCAGATTATGAAGTTTTTTGGGGTAGCTGTTATGGAGAAAGATGTCAATTTTGTAATGCTGAAATGTACTTGGCAGTAGCTTAATGAGCATCCTTCTGAAAGGCAGTTTCAGTAATTTCTGTCACCTTTGTGGCAATATTATGAACTGCTCTGGAGAAAAAAATTGAAAAAAATTATTTAGCTTGTCAAATTCTGATCACAAAGTTAAAAATACATTTTAGATATTTATATCTCTAAAATGCTTTTAAATAAGTGGGGTAGCCATGTCATGGTTGTCCCAAAGGTGGTTTTTTTTCCCCAAAAGGCAACTGGACTTTGTTTTTCCTTGAATATGTTTTACTTCTCATCCAAGAAGCTTCTTCAGTTCAGACTGAATGGTATAGAATGGAAGGATTTATATTCCTTGCAGTCATCTGGTTGTTAGCACTCTTTCTGGGAGTTGTTGAGGCCACTTGGAGGCTTATTTGTGCCCTTAGGGTCACCTGAATAGTGTAAATGGTATGGAACATTCTTGGAGGTGCTTAAAGGACTGTGTTGTAAACAGGAGATAGGTGCAGAGGTGGACTGGACTGCACTTTCTTTAGCAAAGGGGTTGCTGGTTGTGAGCGCTTGCACATGCCCCTTTGGGAGAGAAATGGAGCTCCAAACAGGCTCCTAATCAGCTCAGGCAGCCTGAGAACAGCAGGGGCAGCACGGAATGCAGCTGGACCAATGAGCCAGAAAGTAAGTTATAAATGGATAGCATAGAAAAGGGGCGGGTGGGCGGACTCAGCCAGTGATCAGAGCTAAGGGTTTGCCCAAACCCTTGAGACCATGCAGCAACCCACCACTGGATAGGTGGTGTCATATCCCACCTAAATAGGAGATAGGTGGTGTTATGTCCCCCCATTGAGAGACAGTTCAATCTTAACATAGATGGCCTTTGACCCCGCTTTCAAACCAGCAGTCCTGTCTGTCCAGAATGTGGACTTTGATGTCTTCAAATAGTTACTTTTGTCTTTCAAATGCAGGTGGACCATTGAATCTTGTCCTGATGGGTTTGTTCTCCTAGGTTGTTTCATGCATTTATGAAGTGGCTGTTTTGTTTCTCCAATGAACAGATCTGCATCTGAAGGCTCAGAGAAACCTCCAAATGGCCTCAATAACTCTCAGTGCTAATGACCATATATATAAGTTGCAAGTATTGAAAGAAGCTTGAAGAAAATATCATCATTCTGGTAGAAAAATGAGAAAACATTACACTAGTAAAGGTCAATGAAATAGCCTATGGTATGTAATTTACAATTGCGAGCATACTATCTGTGGAGTTTATGAGTCGCTTTTGCCAATGTTTAATGTCCATATTAGATATATGTGATTGCTGCATTCCCCCACTGGAACCATTTGCTTTCCAGTTTAAATTGGTAAATAAATAAAATTAGCCTTTTTTTGCTTTAAATTATCATTTATTTCTTAACAAAGTTTATAGAAAGAAGTGCAAACATTATAAGATACAAAAAACCCTATGCAAAACTTCTTCTTCTTGTGCCATATCCATCATCGGACGTTGGCGATCATGTTGGCAATCCTATTTTTGTCAACAGCTGTATGAAGAAGTGCTGCTGAGTTTTGTCAAAACCAGTCCCTAAGGTTTTGAAGCCATGATGTTCTTCTTCTGCCTGGACCTCATTTGCATTTAATCTTTCCTTGGAGATTGTGCAAAACTACAAAAAGAAAATGAACAAAAGAAAAGGGGAAAAAACTATCTATCTGTCTGTCTGTCTATCATCTATCTGTCTGTCTGTCTGTCTGTCTGTCTGTCTGTCTGTCTATCTATCTATCTATCTATCTATCTATCTATTTATCTACACACACACACACACACACACACACACAAAGAAATGAAACAAATTTCTAAATCTACCTCTCAGAAAAAATAACAATTAATGATTGTCTCATTAATTATAAAATATCATAAAATCTATGCCACAGAATAATATAAATAGCATTAGCCATGTGGAAATCATTATCTATAGTAATATTGATATACAGATATGTTTGAAAAAGAGGGGGAATAAATAGGAATAGTTCTAGACTGCTAGAGATTTCAGCAGCATTATTCATCAGCCTTAATTAACATCTATTTGTCAGAATTCCCCAACACCAAATGAGAGAACATCCTTATTATTATATGGATGTATTTGGCCACCCATCTTAACCAGTGCTAACAAGCAGTGAACAAAAAGATAAAAGCACAATAAATGAACAAAAACCAATGAAGGGCTTATTAGATAGGTTGAGTGATTATATGGATGAGGCAAATTTTTGATCTAAATTGTTCAGACCATTCCCAGCTTCTGTCCCCATCTTTAATTGGGGTGACATTTAAGCATTTTCTATCCCAATACAAGAAACCATTTGGAACAATTTGTAAGAACAATTTGTAAAATGGAAAAGCATAGAGATGCGGACATCTACATTTTTCCCAGTAGGACTTCTCAGAATGCTCTGACTTCAAAAGTCTGTCAATGTGATATTTCAGCCTAACTAAGGTGGGATACGACTAACTAACTAACTAACTAACTAACTAACTAACTAACTAACTAACTAACCTAGAGATGTACCATCAAATTAAGCCTTTATTTTTACCATTCTGACTTTTATAGAGGCACCGTCAAATTCTCCCTGAACTAAATTGGCGAAGAACACTGAGGTTTCTTCTAGAGTCAAATGTCAAAGAACATTCAACAGGGGCCAAGGCAAATCTAAGTAGGTTTTGGAAATTTCCCAGAAAGAAATTCCCCAAAGAGGTTCCATATATTCTTATTAGCGACACACTGAAAATTTTATTGGAATCTCTTAATTGGCTTGTTCTTTGGATATTTCTTGATAGCATGTCTATCTTAAAGAGAACAGTTTGAAAGTATCACTTGTCCATTTTATTCTTTTTCATAGTAGTTATTAGAATCTCATGATTGTCATCTGGAAGCTTGCGACCATATGTATCTGGGAGGTTGGAGAGAAGAATCCACTGATAAATTGGAATGTGTATTTGCTTTCAAAATGAATGAAAGTAATGAAAAGCCTCTCTTGAATAATAAAATCCAATTCCCATTTTTTTACATTAAAGCAATTGTAAAAACAAATTGATTGTGAACTGTAAAAACAAATTGAATCTGGTGCATTCATTTTCATGTTTGATACTTGTTTTCATTTTCAACTTGTTTCAACTTGTTAGACTCTTCATCCAATCTGTTTGAATTGTTGCAGAGATGGAGATATTTTATCCCCTACCTCTGGCAAGAAAGTTGTAGAAGAAAATGTGAGCTGTTGTGGTAAAAATACTAAAGTTACATGCATTCAGATAAAGGCAATTGGTAACTTATGGGAATCTCTATTCTCCATGGAAAGTGGAGACAGCAGCCAGACATGGGTTGTGCTCATTGGTCAGAATATGGGACTGAGCCTGTCAATTCAGTTAAATTCCGCCCCTGTTGCTAGGAGCTTACAGCTTTTTGCTCAATCTGTCAGACTGGACAGTTGTATGGATAGCTTGCTCTGACAGCTTTCTACGTTAGAGTATATTTTAATTCATACCTGATTATTCAGTTTTGACCAGTGGACTTCGTATTTGACTATTCTTCTGCTTACAAAAAATTTTAAACAAAAATTTACCTCAACATACTTCGAATAACAACAGAGGCCCATTGAAACATTCTTCTTTGACAGCGAACTGGTCAGTTTCCAGGTCTTAGTGGAGCTTTCCGCTCCCATTGGTGACCTAAAGTCACTGGCTTGGCCAGTGGGGTCCGAGATTTAAATAGCGCTGTCTAGTTGTGGAATTTTGCGCTCCCAAATCTATTCGGCCAGCCTATTTATAGCCACCAACCATTTATAATATTGTGGAGTTTTTTTCTCGCTCCCTGAATCTCGCCGCTTGTCGACATTTGAACAAAGCGGAAATTGTCCCTACAATCTCAAACCGCCTCACAGCTGATTGAGGCTAATTGCCGGCTTCAGAAGGAGGCTTTAACCTCCCTGGAAATCTCCGTTTATCGGAGCCTGTAACAGGAGCGGTTTTTTTGCTTTCCTTCACTATCAAAGTGCTACCGCTGCCTCTGCTAACCGCCTCTCAGCTGATTCAATTGGTGCCGACTTCAGAGTGGAGTTTTGCGCTCCCTATGGCTTGCCGCTTGTCGGCGTTTTTTGCATAACAGCCTCATTACCAAGTTGACTGACAGAGACAGATCGCTTTGTTGCCTTGCTATTCTGACAGTGGCTCAGCTAATTTTAGCCAAATTAACTATTTAAGGCAGATCTGCTTTCTACTTGAGACTGGGCCTTGCCTCAGCTCTTTTGACAGTTTGCGGCAGCTCGAACTCTTGGTGACAGCTCGGCTGCCATTTTGTTTAAGGGCAAGGGCAAGAATTTTCTGTCAGGCCTCCAGTCCTTCAGTCTGTGCCTGCTATATTCAACTAGCCTATCTATAGAAACGTATTATGCCCTTATAAGCCAAGACTGTCAGGTCTGGCTACTGGTGACAGATAATTCTGCACCTTTAACACGTTTATATTAATTCAATTACATTTAAATTTGCATTCCCTATTACAGGGCTATAAAAAATTTCACGGGTGTCTCTTCACCTACCTTTAATTACTTAAGGCCAGTCATGCCTAAGGCTCTGGCCAAATCAAAACATGGCCGCAGTGCCACAGTGCGAGAGCAGTCAGTGACTTCTAAGCATGAAAAATCCACGCATGCACAAGGGGAAGGAGTAGCCATTAAACCTCAGTCTGAGGTCTCGGCTAAGCGCAAGGAAAATCTTCTAAGGAAGCCTATAGTCAAAAACAAGGGCACTGGTCCTGCACCATCTGCAACAACCATTATGTCTCCAGCAGAATGTAGACACGGCCCCTCTCTGACCCCAGATCAGATGTCACTACAAGATTTCCCACTGTCAGTGGAGTCAGCTGATTTATGGGGATCTCCTCCTCCTGTGCGGAGTATCGATAATGTGGAGTCTAGCGCTCCCACGGTGTCAGTGGTTCATCCACCTATAGATTCTGTTCTGGTCCGAGCCTCTATGGAGGCCGGCCCAGCCCGTGACCAGGATTTTGTCTCTTTACGTCCAGAGGACATTCAACGTATGATTGCAGCAGCGGTACAACAATCTCTGTCTGATCAATTTTTTCCGACTGCCAGATCAGCTCAGGCAGATATGGTGCATTTGAATCATTCTACTTCGCCAGACAGAGTCGATCTGGAAGATGCCCTCTCACTTGCAGGCTCAGATTCTCCATCCGTCTCCGGTGTCAGCAGACACTCTGCGGAAGAAGAGATGGAGCATCAGGAGATGGAGCGTCAGTGTCGGAGGATGAAGGTCTTCCTCCAGATCAACCGGCATTCATGGGCTTGTTTCCACAAGCTCTATTTAAGTCGCTTTTATTTAAAGCAGTGAATACAGCACAGCTCGGAAGTATTTCACAGCCGGATCCTACTCCAGCCCCAGGTTCCTTAGATCCATTGTATGCTGAACCACCAAAACAGGTGACGGCCATTCCGACACCACCGCTTTTTCTAGATATCATTAGAAAGCAGTGGTCCTCTCCGGCTTTGGTTCCAGTGCTTTCCTCTATTGACAAGAGGAATTTCACTGTATCTTCTGAGTTGTCTACCCTGCTTCAAGTGCCTTCTATCAACGCACCGGTGGCAGCCTTGTTAAACTCAGCCTCTGTTCCTGGTGATCCAGAAGAAGGACTTCGGCCAGAAGAGCGTAGGTTGGAACAAGTCCTGCAGCGGGCTCATCTTGGGGCAGCCTGGGCGATTAAATCTGTCTCCATAGCTTCATTTTTCAATCAATCAACTCTCCTGTGGCTTCGCTAGCTACAGGATAAACTTTCCCCTGAGGACTCAAGAATAAAGCAGGACTTGAACAAGATTGTAGCTGCCATGCAGTTCTCTGCAGATGCTACTTTAAATGCGGCCCGCTTTGCAGCTAAATCCTTGGCTTCCTCCATTGCAGCTCACTGTTTGTGTGGCTTCGCCATTGGCAGGCTGACGCTAGACATAAATGGCTTTTAGCATCAGTCCCCTTTTCAGGCACAAAACTTTTTGGGGAGCCCCTAGAAACTTTCCTCGTGGAAACCAAAGATAAGAAGAAAATTTTACCTGCAGTTTTCTGCAGGGGGGAATCTCGATTTGCTCCCTATACACCCCGGCCTCAGTTCAGATCACCAGACGGGGGCCTGGGATCTTCCCGTAACACCAGTAATTTTGTACCCAGACAGAAGGGGTTTCAGGAGAGACCACCAAGAGGGAGACCTTATGGGTCTAGACGGCCCTTTCGAGGGGGAGTGGGTTGTTTCATCCATCACCGTCGTTAGTGGTACCGGGGAGCCTCCCATTGGTGGAAGATTGGACTTCTTCGCCAAGGTTTGGGAGCAGACCATGTCAGATTGCTGGGTCCGGGCCTCCATTCAATCAGGACTGGCCATTGAATTCGTTTCCACCCCTCCTTTGTCTTTTATTCGTTGTCTGCTGTCTCAGGTAGCTGAACGTCATGCTCTTATGGAGTCGGCTATTAGTCACCTTCTCACCATTAAGGCTATTCAATGAGTGCCTAGAGATCAAGCGGGACAAGGGTTCTATCCTCGGGTCTTCTTAGTCCCTAAGTCATTGGGTGGGTGGAGACCTATTCTGGACCTTAAACGCTTGAACTGATTTGTAATCTATAGAAGGTTCAAAATACAATCCTTATGATCAATTCTGGACGGTGTACGGAGGGGCGATCTCCTCTGTTCAATAGATCTTACGGAGGCTTACCTCCATATCCCCATTCACTATTCTCATAGGAAATTCCTTTGTTTTTGTTATGCTGGGGTTCACTACCAGTACAGAGCCTTGCCCTTTGGGCTTTCCTCTGCCCCCTGTAGCTTCACCAAAATTTTGGCGGCTTTAGCTGCTTACCTCAGGCTTTGAGCCGTTCGTCTCCAGTGTTACCTGGATGACATCCTCATTATGTCACCTTCCCATCAACAGGCCATTTCAGATCTCCGTCTTACAATTCAGATGCTAGCTTCGCACGGCTTCTCTGTTAACGTAGAGAAAAGCCATCTGGAACCCTCAACTAGAATTCTCCATTTAGGAGCTATAATTGATTCAGTGGAAGGTAAAGTTTTTCTCTCTCCGGAACGACAAACCGGGTTGAGATCTCTGGTATCTAAGGTCATAAAAGATAGAAGGGCTTCCCCCTTGCTACTTTCAAAACTGTTGGGCAAGATGGTCTCAGCCATCTCTATTGTTCCCTGGGCCAGGTTACACCTTAGAGACCTTCAATGGTTTCTCTTGCCTTTGCAGAAGGCGGGCAGGGGATGTTCTTCAACCAGAATTGCAGTTCCAAGGGAGGTGCTCGCGTCCCTCCACTGGTGGCATTCCCCTGCGATTTCCAAAGGCTGTCTGTTCCTGGAGCCTCAATGGGTCATAGTGACCACCGATGCCAGCAAATTTGGTTGGGCAGCTCACTGTGAGATACAGGTCGCCCAGGACACATGGTCTGTCACAGACGCAGCTCACAGTATCAATTGGCTAGAGCTGTGTGCCATTTACCTTGCACTTCGGGCCTTTTGACAGCTAGTAACTGGCACACATGTGTTGGTACTCACTGACAACACATCACCCAAGGCCCATGTGACTCGCCAGGGGGGCACCAGATCCAAGTCTTTGATGCGGAAAGCAAAACGACTAGGTCTTTAGGCAGAGCAACATCTAGCCTCGTTGAAGGCAGACCATATAGGAGAGGCAAACGTGACGGCAGACTGGCTGAGCCATCAAAAGATAGATCACAGAGAGTGGAGTATCCATCCTCTCCTATTTCAGATGATAGCGGATCGCTTCGGAACTCCACAAGTAGACCTGTTTGCATCCCAACAGAATGCCAAGCTACCCCGCTTCTTCTTGTTTCCATTCTCAACAGGCGAAAGCTGTGGATGCCCTACACTCCCCTTGGCCACAAGGCCTGCTGTACGCCTTTCCACCAATTCCCCTCATCCTGAGGGTACTTCGAAAGCTCCTGCTAGAACAGGCGAAGATCATTCTGGTGGATCCACATTGGCTGAGGAGGTTGTGGACCTCATGAATTTATCAGTGTCTCCTCCTTGGAGGATTCCATGTACCCCCGATTGCCTCAGCCAAGGGGCAATTGTGCATCCAGAGCCTCAGTGGCTACAGATGACCGCTTGGTGGTTGAGCGGGACGCTCTGCAGCGGGATCACATCCCGACCTCAGTAATTCGTACTATACAGGCATCTTGCCGGTCGTCAACAGAACAAATTTATTCGTCCACTTGGCGGACCTTTTCCTCTTGGTGTGAACTCCAAGGCTTCTCCGCTCTTCGAGCATCTGTGGTGCAGGTCTTGATGTTTCTCCAGGCTGGGTTGGAAAAAGGCCTTTCTCCCAACACCTTATGGAGACAGGTGGCTGCTATTTCTTCAATCCTGACTTACAATTCCACTCATTCATTGTCACAACATCCGCTGATTCGGAGATTTCTATAAGGAGCAAAGAATCTCTGCCCTCCAGTATTACATCGGGTACCCCAATTGGGACCTTACACTGGTGTTGGACACTCTTATGGGATCTCCATACAAACCGCTGGGATCTGCAAGTTTAAGACTTTTATATGGCAAAGTGGCCTTCCTTGTCGCTATAACATCGGCGAGTCAAATTTCTGAGATAGCTGCATTATCTGCCAGGGATGATTTGTATGTGTTCCACTCGGACCGTGTGGTCCTCAGGTTAGATCCGACATTTGTGCCCAAGATTAATTCTCCCTTTCACCTTTTACAGGAACTGGTCCTTCCAGATTTCTACCCTTGTCCTTCTAATCCATTGGAGAGCCAGCTTCACACGTTGGATGTGCGTCGGGCTCTTCAGATATACCTACTAAGGACTGCTGATATTTGTAAGATGGAATCATTGTTCATTTCCTTTCTCCCAGAATCTTTAGGATAGAGAGCGACTTCATCAACAATTGGTCGTTGGATCCGAGCTACGATTACTACAGCATACGAACTCAGGTCGTTGCCTTCTCCTAGTAGTGTGACAGCTCATTCTACGAGAAGTGCTGCAACTACAGCTGCCTGGGCATCCAGGGCTTCGTTGCTTGATATTTGCAGAGCAGCTACTTGGACCTCTCCTTCTACCTTTGTTAGGCACTATAAGTTAGATAAATTTGCCTCCAATGAGGCTGACTTTGGGAGGAGAGTATTACAAGGTGTTAAATTGCGGGGGGAGTCTTCTGTCCAGACTGTGCCCTCCTGAGAGCTGGGACAATGAACTTTGGTATGTCCCACGTCTGGCTGCTGTCTCCGCTTTCAATGGAGAAGGGGCGTTGGTCCTACCTGATACGCCCCTTCTCATTGAGACAGCAGCCAGTCCCACCCTTTTAGCAGTTTGGAATTATTACTGTATATATGGTTGTTGTTGTTTTTTCCACACACAGAGTCTGTCTTCCTCCTTCGACAAAAGCTGGAAGCTCCTAGCAACAGGGGTGGAATTTAACTGAATTGACAGGCTCAGTCCCATATTCTGACCAATGAGCACAACCCACGTCTGACTGCTGTCTCCACTCAACGAGAAGGGGAATATCAGGTAGGACCAACACCCCTTTTATCATGAAATGATGACATACTTAGGTTAGGTGTGATATGGAAAAGACAACAGTGGTATTATTTGGATGAAAAATGCCAAAAATTAAAAGTGGCAGAAGATAGGATAGAAAAGTGAGGAAAGTGTAATTAAAATATTTTTTTAAATGAAGATAGAATGAAACAAGCATACATTTGACAATAAAATTAATACTATTTCATATATCTAAAGGTACATTGTAGGGTCCAATCCAAAATTTGTGAATAGTCCTGAATCCACCATTGTTATTATGTATAAAGATTGCTGTCTATTTTTATCTTGTGAAAATTTTAAAATGAATCTTGGGGCATTCTAAGGAAAGCTAGCAAGATTAGTGGGAGTTCTGATAAGCATTTCATTATTTCTATTTTGCTTTTAATTTTAAGTATGCAAATTTGTAGCTTTTTTTGTGTTTTTATGCTTTTTATTATTGTGATATTGTTTGCCACCTGGAGTTAATTGGATTGAGTTGAAAAGCTATAGAAATTTAATAAATAAATATGACTTATTAGGCAATAATTCAAGAATCTGAATATGACTGATTTTTGCATGGAGAATAAGCCAAAGTTAAATTCAGTAGGGTATCTGCCTCAGTTGGGCTCATATAACCATCAGCCAACTTGTACTGGTAGCTTGAGAGGAAAGGCTTTCTTTGGAGATTAGGATAGGACAGGGCTGTCAAACACCTGGCCCATGGGCCAGATGTGTTGCATGCTGGCCACGCCAATGCCCAGTTTAGCGAAGGGGGGGGAAGTCCCAATATGTTATGTGATACTGCCATGACGACATGAGTTTGACATCCCTGGGATAGGAGAACAAACAGGAAATTCCATTTGTACCTTGATGGTACCTTCTTGTAAGTGAGAGAATTACTTTTTTCTTCCTATATTCCTTTCAAAACAAGAGCAAAGTAGCAGGTATTTTTCCATCTAGAATTAATTAATTTACAACTTAATTACAACGCCCATGAACAATTCCAACAGAAAATATTGTTAGACCAAATCCAATTTTTCCCTTAAATGAATTGATTTTCAAGCAGTTTGCTCTGATTCTATTTATATTTCTTATTCTTTTTTGTGTGCACTTCATCAGCATATGCAAAATTCATTCTTTAATACATTCTTGTGAGTATAAATATCTTATATTTAGTGTTACATACCTGATGATAGCATGTACATTGGCATGGATAATATGGTTGGAAGCCAACAGATTTTAAATTGATCTGCTACAAATGTGTAATTCTGTGAATTAGTTCATTCTACTTAAAACAATGAAATACATATTCTAGGAGCTCTTGTTTTCAGACAATTTTTTTTGTATATGACAAAGCTGTTTCCATGCTGATAATACATTATTAGAGATGTACTTTAATATTCCTGGAGACACCAGGAGCAACTTCTGCCTTCTAGATCTTAGTGTAACCATTGAAACACCAATAGCTTAAAATATAAAATGCCCTTGCAAAACACACCCCATCAATTCAGTTATTTATTTATGCCTTCACCATTGTTTGTTTATTACTAGCTGTTTAGCTCCTTGATGAGGGTTTCCTGTTAAGAAGCCTACTTCCTTTTACACATGCCAGATCTTCCAGATCTCCCATATATTTTGACTGTTCACCTCCTCCTCCTTCGCTTACCGCTGGTTGAACTGGACAATTGTGTTTTCTTGGCATATAATAACTGTAACTGCTCAGTTGAATTGTCAGCCAAAAAATGGGACAAGAAAAGTAGTGTGTCTGACAAAACCAAGAAGCCAGTTCAGGGCTTAGGGATATATGTTGTTACAAGAATGGAGCAAGTCAAAGAAGGGTGAACTAGTCAAGGGAGGAAAAGGGAAATTACTAGGAAGTAGAAAAGAGATGATCTTGTGGTTTAGCTCATCTAAGTTACAGGTGAGCAAGCTGATATGTATGTGGGAGCCACAGTCTTGTGATTTTTATCCTGATATCACACTGCTTTAGTAAAATGTACCAACGTACAAGGTTGCCAATCAACTGTCTTGAGTGGTATGCCTCCAGGACGTGTTAATTTTGACTCTCCTCTGAAATAGGCTATCAACATTTAAATACAATAATTCAATAACTCAATAATCAATAATCATTCAATACAATTTTGATTCAATCACTGTGAATTTGGAGGATAGGGATATGCCTTTCCTGCTGCTTTGGTATATGAACTTTATTTTCTAGCAGTGGCGGACTGAGCAACAAATTTAATTTCAGCTTTTTAGTGGAATAAGAATCAGATTTAAAAGGGGAAATAAACAGACCAATGAAACAAAGATAAAGAAGCAGTTTCTATCCTAGCATTTGGAAGAATGTTCACTACAAAACTGAAATTATAATTAGTGGTCTCCCCTCTGAGCAAGGTTGAATATGAGGGTTTATTTTCTCTCATTAGCTTCAGGAAAATAGTAGGTAATCTCTGGAGACAGCTATGAGCGTAGAAGAACTGAGACATTTACAGCTATGAGAGCAAAGACATAGTCCTTGTTGTCAAGAAACACTTAGCATATAATGAAAATTAAAAGGTCTCTGCAAAGCTGCTCTTTGTGATGGTTTTGAAAAATCTTGTATATTGATGTAGTTATAGATTTTGGACTTGGAGCACCTACCAAAGTTTGCCATTGGGTCATCCTAGAAAAGAAAAACTACAAGGACTTCCTGCATGGCAACCTTCTTCAACCTGGAGGACTTTCATATCTCTAGACTAATTCCCAGGATTCTCAACAATGGTCTTCCTGTGCTCTACCATCCTCTGGAGTCCATTTAAGCTCATGCCTACTGCTTCAGTGACTCCAGGTCAAGATAAATGTGTTTCGTATTGACCTGTTTGATTAGAGAAAAAAATAATATCTATATTTATTGCTACCTGGAAACACCTTATGGACTTTTTGAGCAATATAGGAAAAAAATGAACATATTGTGTATGATCTATGACACTGATAATTAGATATAATAGATTATAGGAAGAAGAGAATCAAATGTAACTTTAGAGAAATAGGTAAATCTACAATTATAACTGCAATAAAGAAGATCCGAAGGCACTTCTTTATAACTTTTTTCTTTTCTATTTTTCTTCTACCTTTTCCTTTTGCACTTTAGCTTTCTCTTTTATTTCGTCTTTCCCTTCTTACTATATTTTAGTTTGTTTTCATTTTTACTCGTTTTCCAAAACTTACAATAAAATTATATAAAAATAAAATAAAAAGATTTAAGTCATGTTTGCCTTACGTAAATGCATTTTTTAAATTTTTTTATTCCCAAATGTCAACTGAGTTCAGCTCACTCATCATTACCTTTTAGTGTAGAAACCAACTACACTCTGAGCACCAATAGCAAGTTTCTGCATGGAATGATTAGCCGGAAGGACTATATTATTTCCCACTCTCCTGCATTCTAAGTTTCAATTTGTCAAAGATACGAGGGAAGATAACAATAATCAAGTTTCCTCCACCAACATATTTTCATAGTTCTCATTCCAATATCATTTTCTCAAGCTTCCTTTTTAATAAGACTCTTCTTCCCTTCTTTCTCAGTAATTACACCAGAGCTGTACATCTGTGGGAATATAGATCTGCAATTTAACACATCACAGACCAAAGAAGCTTCATTGGGCAAAAAAAATAGACCACATATGTGTGTGCCCTGGAAGAATGATTATTTAAGATAGGAAAATTGAGAATTTCTAGGATGTACAAATAATGATATAAAGGTAGTGAACAACATGTTGGCATGATACTGATAATACAGTGAAGGGATAGAGAAAGTGTGCCCATAAATCTGACCTTAGCCTTCAACTTCTCTTCAAAAATAGTCGTTCATGCTGAATTATAACTTTTCCTATTGCCTGCTGGAATTCCTTCATACTAAATATAAATGAAACACACTGATTGCTTATTTATTGACAAGACCAGTATTTTGTTCTCAGTGCCGGCTGACAGGACGGAGACGGAGTTTAAACTAACTGAACCTTTATTAATACAAACATGACAGAGAGAGCGGGAACCCGCGCTTGACAGCTCCTTTTATACCACCAGCTGTCATTGTTAACCATTGTTAACCAATGAACGTTGTGCTTACAACACCCAATCCCAATACTCCAATCAACTTAACTTAATATGTAACACCCCTTTCCACCTATCTGAGCATGCGCCGACGTCAGGCGCATGCGTAATCGCCCAGGTAAGCTGGTCTTCGCCGTATCCTCCCTGAACGCCTGGGCTCCACCCCTCCGGCCCCCTCCGGCGGTGGATTTGAACTCAACTCCCGTTGTACCTCAACTCTGGGCTGCGGGCTAAGCGAGCCCCCTACGTCTGCTGTACTGCTTCCTGTATCCAGCAAAGGTAAGTTCTCCTCCTCACCCTCTCCCCCATGGGTGGTCGGTGTGTTTGCCTGTGGCAGCACCGGGTGTTCCTTCTCGTATCTAACTTCCTGCGAGTTTGGCTCGGCGGCCATACCCCCACCTTTGGCCCCACTTCTCCGAGTCCTCAACTGATCCTTGTGACGCTTCCAAATTTTTCCCTGATCTATCTCAATATGGTAGGAGCAAGGACCTGCAATCCCAACAACCTTCCCTGCCAACCATAAGGGCATTCCCCCATAGTTCCTGACGTATACGTGATCCCCTATAACAAATGACCTGTATTGTCTCATGGCATCAAAAGGCTTGGCATGTCCGTACGTGGGGTGCAAACGATCTAAGGTTGTGCGGAGCTTCCGGCCCATTAAAAGTTCGGCCGGGCTCCTGTTAGTTAGTTGACAGGGCGTGGTATGTTGAGCTAATAAGAACTCCTCCACCCGCTCAGCCCACGTCCCGTGCCCTATCTTTTTCAGTGCGTCTTTTGCAGATCGCACAGCGCGTTCCGCACAACCTTTGCTGGAAGGATGAAACGGCGATACTAAACAATGCCGTATGCCCCAGTGGGCTAAAAAACCCTCGAATTCGGCCGCAGTAAATTGCGGACCGTTATCCGAAATGATGCAGTCAGGCAATCCATGTGTTACAAATAGTGAACGCAAAACCTTAATGACAGCCTCTGCTGTAGTCGACCGTAATGGGACGACTTCAACCCATTTTGAAAACACATCAGCTAGGACCAGGAAAGACTGACCCTTCAATGGACCAGCGAGGTCAATATGCAACCTCGACCATGGGGCCCCAGGTGATTCCCACTCCCCTGGGGGGTCTCTAGGCGGCATTGCCATGTTCTCCTGACACTGCGAACACTGTGCGACCCATTCAGTGATGTCCCGGTCCATCAAAGGCCACCACATATAGCAACGGCCTAACGCCTTCATCCTGACCACCCCCGGGTGACCCCGATGCAATTTCTTCAACAATGAGGAGCGAAGGGGGGGTGGAATAACCACCTGGTGACCCCACAGACGGCACCCCGCTTGAGTAGAAAGTTCGAGGCGGTGGCTGGCAAATGGCTGGAATTCTGGAGCGAAGGGCCCTGGTGGCCAACCTCTGGCCATCCAGTCCAACACCTGCTGCAGGGTAGTATCCTTCGCGGAGAACCGGGCGACGTCCGATGCGGTGATCAACAATGGCGCGTCCTCCAACAGGAACACAGAGGACACAGGGACAGGGTCCTCTAGCCAGTCAGGGCTGGGGCATCGGCTCAATGCGTCAGCGTGAGCGAGATCCTTCCCAGGCCGGTGAACCAGTCGATATTCGTATGCAGCAAGGAAAACAGAGTAACGGGTCATGCGGGGGGACAGAATTTGAGGAGCAGGGCGATCGCCTGCCAATATGCCTAACAAAGGCTTATGATCAGTGTATAATACGAAGGGACGGCCATAGAGGTAATGGTGGAACCGTTTGACCCCGGCCACCAAGGCGAGAGCCTCTTTATCTAACTGCGAATAATTACGCTCTGCTGGTGCCAAGGTCTTAGAATAATAGGCAATGGGCAACTCACGGCCAGAAGGTAGGACATGGCTGAGCACCGCTCCCACCCTGTACGGGGAGGCATCACATGCTAAGGTTACCGGCAGGTGTGTAGAAAATTGGGTGAGAACCGAGTTGGAGGTCAGGAGATGTTTGACAGCCAAAAATGCGTTAGCCTCTCGAGCACCCCAATGCCAACGAACGTCACGGTTTAACAGCCGGTGAAGGGGCTCAGCAACAGACGCCTTATGCGGAATAAAAACAGCATAAAAGTTAAGTAGTCCTAGGAAAGATTGGAGATCAGCCTTACACTTAGGAGGAGGAGCGTCCATAATGGCCGATGTTTTAGCTGCCGTCGGATGGATTCCCGAACTATCCACCAGGAATCCTAGGAATTCCACCTGGCGCACCGCGACTTGGCATTTGGTCTTGTTAACCTTCAGGCCTGCAGCAGCTAGCTTCCGAAGAACCTGCCGTGTCCGCTCCAATAGCTGTGAAGTCGAAGAAGCTGAGACGAGAACGTCATCAAAATAAGGAATAACCCCGGGGAGTCCATGCAGCAAACGTTCCATCATGCTCTGGAAAATCCCCGGGGCAACACTGACCCCGAACTGCAACCGGCGACATCGGAATGCCCCCCTATGGGTCACTATTGTCTGTGCCTCCGCCGTCAGGTCATCCACTTTAAGTTGCTGGTAGGCTTGGGCCAGGTCCAGCTTTGCAAATAACGACCCTTGCCCCAATGAGTGTAGCAGATGCTGAACGACAGGAACGGGGTAAGCATTACCTAATAGGGCCTTATTCAGCGTAGCCCGGTAGTCAGCACAAATACGGACCGATCCATCCGCCTTAATAGGAGTTACTATAGGGGTTTCCCAGCGTGCGAATTCAACAGGTTCTAACACCCCTTGAGAAATTAGTTTATCCAGTTCCGCATCCACTCGTGCCCTCAGTGCAAAGGGCACCCGGCGTGGTTTCAATCGTCTCGGGGTCACGCCAGGATCTAGGCTGAAGGATACTGGGGGCCCATTATAACAACCTAGCCTTCCATCAAAGACATCAGGAAATTCTTTAATTAGCAATTCCAATTCGGAGGACTGGATGGCGTGTACCCCCTGAATAGTAATTCCCAATGCCTGGAACCAATTTAAGCCCAATAAGCTTGGTAATGGAGCCTCAACTATAATTAGCGGCAGGCATCCTGAAAATGTCTTAAATTTTATTCTGAACTGCCCACATCCCAGCACTCTGATGGGGTTCCCTTGATAATCACGGAGTTGCAGGTTACAAGGGTCCAAATGACGCCGAGAGATGTGGGGCACTAATCGCTTAATTGTACTCCAAGCAATGAGGGAGTGTGCTGACCCTGTGTCCACCTCCATCTCACACTGTCGTCCCTCGATGGCGAGTTCCACAGTAATTTTCGGTTGCCTATTTGGCGAGGCGGTCTTTCGTTGCGTTTGATACACCCCATTTACTCCTGCAGACTCACGCCCCCAATTCGCTCTCGGGTTCCTTCCCGCCTCCTGTCTGCGCGGACCACGATATTGTTCTTGAGGGGGCGGAGTTTTCTCCTTCAGCGTCGGGGACTGACATATTCGCGCGATGTGGCCACGGCGCCCACATCGATAGCACGTTGCCTCTTTAAAACGGCAATTGACTCGCTGATGACCCCCTCCGCAACTCCGGCATCTCCCCTGTGCTAGTGTATCTTGTCTCCCGGGCCGCGGAGAAGTCTTGATGCGAGCGACGTTACCCTCTATCCCAGGGATGTCTTCATCACTGAACTCAGTCACGTTTTGATGAATTTGCTCGCCTGTTGCCTTATTAGAGCACTGCCCCCTAGGTAAATCAGCCAGTGATAGAACGGCTAATTCAGCAGCGCACGCTTCATCTAGGGCATCCTGGAAAGATAAGTCAGGCTTGGCTATTAACCGACGCTTTAGGTTCTCGTCCCTCACTCCGCTGACTAGTCTGTCTAGTAAATAATCATCTAAATTGGTAAATTGACAGTGCCTCGCTGCTTTTCTAAGTGCCGCCACATATTGGCTTATTGACTCGCCCTCAGCCTGGTCTCGGTGGTAGAAATGCTGCCGGCGAGCTATACGGGACGGCGCGGGAGCATAATGATTTTTTAACTTATTCAGGAAGTCCTCCCAGGTGCCAGCGTGTACAGACAACGGGGCCATTAACGTCATCGCTGTTTCAAACATTTCTGGCCCACACAGACTCAGGAAGTACGCCCGTTTTCTCTCACTTGACAACTCACGGTAGTCGTTAGCGATCAAAAAACAATCGAACCGAGTAACAAACGCTTCCCACGACTCCACAGTAGCGTTGAATGGAGTGAAATTCTGAGGCGACGCCATCTCTCCTCACCGCTCCGCTATCGCCCTTACTCAATTTTTTTTCTTCGGCACTGTAACCCGTTTCCGATTAATTCTGGAGGTTATACTTCCTATATCCCACCTTCGTCGCCACTATTTTGTTCTCAGTGCCGGCTGACAGGACGGAGACGGAGTTTAAACTAACTGAACCTTTATTAATACAAACATGACAGAGAGAGCGGGAACCCGCGCTTGACAGCTCCTTTTATACCACCAGCTGTCATTGTTAACCATTGTTAACCAATGAACGTTGTGCTTACAACACCCAATCCCAATACTCCAATCAACTTAACTTAATATGTAACAACCAGTTCAAGATGGTGGTGCACACCTTTAAAACCTGAGATGATCTGGTGCAGAAATATTTTAAAAAGTAGCCTTTGCTAATACCAGATTGCCCATAACTTCACAATGAGAATGAGGCTTCCTTCCATCCAAAGTTTTGGGGCATTGTGTATTATAGGCTGTGACAGACCCATCCTTCCCAAGAAAGTATGATTAACATTGCCTAATTGTAGGTTTGTTCAACTATTTTAAAGACACTTATGATTTCAATAGTTTATTTTTACCTCAGTATTTCACTATAGTTTGTTATCTACCTAGCTAGCAGAAAATGAAAGACAATATAAGCAAGGAAGTAACTTGATAATAAATGAATAGGCTGTGCCTTGTTCTCAATGCATTTTTAAGAAAGGTTATAAAAGAAGAAACAAAAATCTGAAAAAGAAACCATAAAAATTGTATCTGTCTCGGGAGAGGTAGGGAGTGGGAAAATCCTAAGAAGTGGTTTTTTAAAAAATAATCCCATGAAGCAGAGAAAGCCTGCTTTGTCTGAAGAGCAAGAAAACTATCTTTTCAGAAAATGAATGAAGTTCTATTCACATAGAATTCTATGACTGGCAAGATTCAATATTTATTTTTGATTTTTGAGTGTAATTGTTCCTAATCTCAGAGAAAAACTGGAAATGGATAAATATAATGTAATTTATAAATAATATTAGCTAGCTAAAAGAAATCTTTCTGCCAGTATAAAAAGTAAATTGTTTCATCCATGCACTAAGTTGCTTTACATAAACAAGTCATTGCATGGCACCTACAGAGATGGCAACTTTAATGCGTATTCCAGTTTTGAATGATTGACAGAGGAAAAAAAATGAAAAGTTGGGCTGTCATGTCAACAGACATGTAGGAGATCCATGCTAATTATCTCACTTACATATAATGCAGAACTATTTGAAAATGCTGACTGGGGAATTCTGGGAGTTGGAAGTCCACTCATCCTAAAATTGCTGAGATTGAGAAACACTGAATTAATACAAGCATGAGCATCATATGATGATTGACATACCAATTGAGAGGAGCCATTCAGTGTTAAAGATATGGGAAATGAATTCTTGCATATGTGGCTATAGCAAGCTCCTGGGTAACTTATTGTCAGCCTCCGCTTTTATCTTACTTGCTTGCTACGGTTGCCATTGAAACAGGGAGAGGGGGGAGCTGTCTGGATAGTTGGGAGGTGGGAAGTGAGCTGGTGGAGTAAATTGGAGAAAGTTTTCCTCAGCGTTTCTCTGCAGCTGGGTGGCGCGCTGATAACCAGTCAAGGTCAACCGACCTGGCATACCATTGGATGCCATGGAGCCATTGGAAGCTGCACCCCACATGACCCCTTGGGGGGATGTGGATTGGATAATCCTGACTGGATCATTGGGGGGAGGGTTTTAAGGATGTTTTCTATATGTAATTATCATTGCCTCAGACCTTGCTTTCTTTGGTTGCATTCAGTAATACTCAGTAAAAGTATCTTTCTCTATGAAAATGGAGTTGAGGTTTTTTCTTTCTTGAGTACTGAAAGGAGGCATACCTCACACTTATATTTCAGGTCAAAATAGTAAGGAAGCTATGGGATTGAATACCTCCACTTACATTACAGGTAATCCTTGATTTACGACTGATCATTTAACAACCATTCAGATTTATAATAGGCTTGGAAAAGACTCCAAAAAGAGCTTCCGGCCATCATAAAATGTCCCCCATGGTCAATTGACTGTGTTTCAGCCCATGACAACTAGCTCACATTTAAACTGTATGGAGTATCCCTTGGTCATGGGACTGCAATTTGGTACTTTTTTGCTACTTTCTGGGTTTTTTCTCTTTTTGCCAGTTTTCAGCAAAAGTGCTCATCTGGGAGAATGGGTTTGGACTTACAACTGTGTGATTCATTTAAGGACTGCCATAAAAATGTAAAATTAGGTCTGGTCACATGGTGTCTCAACAGATGACAGCAAGACTGTATGACAGAATTTCTGGTTCCAATTGCAATCATAAGTCAGGATGACAAGTCCTGACATAACAAATCCATTAAACAATGATTTAAATAGCCCATACTAACTCTCTTACTTCTCTGTTTTAGTGGGAACTTTAGAATATTTAGAATAATAGCTCAGCTTCATAAAAGATGAATCAGTGATGATTTATTAGTAGGCTACTAATGGAGTCACATGCATGCATGCTCTCTCACCTTCTGATCTGAAGGCAATTCTTTGTTTAGCAGATAATATACTTCCATAGAATTGGCACTGCTTTATAACATCATAAAAGAAACGTTTTCTTCTGTACAATATGTTTCTGCTACATAATTCCTTTTCTTTGTCAGTGTAGTATTTGTGATCTGATGGGTCATAATTAATTGTATCCCTGAAGTATGAAGTATGAAGGGTATTTTTTTCCTTAACCTTTCCCACAAACACTTCATTCGCTAGTAAGGATTTCAAAGCCATGTGTTTGAAAGGGGTTGAAGTTGTCTTGGTAAGGGGATTTCTTGACATAGATTGAGTTCTTATTGTTCACAGTGGTACTCAAGTATGTTCTGTTTTAAATTTATAGGTATAATATGGTATAGAGTAATGAAATTTGAATATTTGTCATGGAAATAGAATTGATCAGCCTTTAAACGCCTGCATTTTTATGTATTTTAAAGAGCATATTAAAAGTAGCTTTATAACTCTGAAATTGTAATTAAGAAGTAGTATCCTATTGTTACTTGATTTCTAACAGATTGGGGGTATTTATGTTTTTGAGATATTTCATGGTCACAAGTACCTCGATTATTATTTTTTTTCTTTGATAAGAAAAAGAGAGAGAATATAAGAGAATTGTGCATGAAAATACTGTGTAATAATTTTTTTTGAGGGGAGGATCTTATTGTTAGAATGCAAATGCAATATATAGCTCTCTGAGGTTGGTGGTTTTCTTGCAGACGTTTCGTTACCAAACTAGATAATAACAACATTGCTAGAAGGGAGTGAGATTTGCTTTTATTCTTACATACTAGTGGCTTCTCTTGTCATTGTTGGTAGATTGTTCTTGGTGGTTCCTTGATTAGGCTGCTGTTTACTGTTATCTTGTTGTCAGCATTGGTAGTTCCTTGATTGGGGTATTGTTTACTTGACAGTTGGTGTGTGCTAATCTTGGTGTTACCTTTTCTGATGTGGGTGTTAATTGTTGGTGAGGAGATATCAAAAAGCACCAAAGACCCTATAGTTGAACCTTAAACTATAAATATTCTTTTAATTTGTAAATTGTTGCAGCCCTAAAGAACAATGCATAATATTACCAACTAGCTTTTTTTTTTTTACTTATTCACAATCTCAATCAAGAACCTGTCATTATGAAATAAACTGAGACTTAAAAATAAATAACAGTGATTATTATTACAAGAGACAAATTTTATATTGGTATAAAATAGTGAGATTTTACAGAGAGAAATCTATCACAGAACACCTATCTTGATTAACTTTGGAAATCTGAAGTTCAGGTAAGAGGATATTTTCAGATGTACTATATGTTTCAAAATTATAGATAGGATCTGTGGTCTGTATCCTTTCTTCCCCAACCCATTTTTTAAAAATCCTAAATATTTATTTAATTTTTGTGTTTGTGAATATTATATTTATGGATCATTATAAATTATCATGTTCTGGTAAAAGTTCAAATCTATATGAATGTTTTGGGCACTTTTTAATCTTTATGCAAAGCTATCTGAAAGGCAACTGGATCTAATTTTCCTAAATTTCCTTCTGTTAGCTAAATATTAAATCAATAAGACATTTAGCTTATTTTATGATTGGAGTTTGCAAGATTTGTATTCTGGGTCTATACTATTTTTCCAAAGAATTTTCCATTATTTCTGTTTAATTTAAGTTAAGATAGAAATTGGCTCTTTAAAGCTAAGCTTCTCCAGGCAGCCTATATTATTTTTCATTTGTTTGAATTTGTTTAACCCCTATAACAGTAGCTTGAATCATCATGCTAATAATAATGATACATGAAGATAAAAGGCAGAAGGAGAATGTTAGAACAAAATAGATTAAGTTCACCATACGAGGAGCTAATGTAATTGTTCTATACAGTTTATATTGCATATATATTAATGCCCTACATTAAGAGCACATTACATAAAGTATGATCCAATAAAAATAGACAACCATTAATCAAGCACTAGGACTGATGGTTCTTCTTATGTCTAACATTAAGGATGTGCAGATATATCTGAATAATCCTTCAGTAGTTAACTTAAAACAGAAGTTTCAATTTAAAATAGATGTTTTATTCTGTTTTAATTCTCAGAAAGCAAACACAGTACATGAGGTCATACAGTATCTGGAATTAAAGGAGACATTGTTCAGAATACCAGAGATACTCAGAGAAATTGCTTCCTCCTAGCAAAATAGCAAATGATGAACAGAATATCACGTGTTAGCATATTTAGCGTTCTGAAATAATAATAAAAACTCTGTATAAGAAGACTACAAAAATAATGACAATGAATCATGCCCTTCAGCAGTGACATTTGACAGACATTACTTAGCAAGAAAAACAGGTGGGCGTGGAATGTTGCAAATACATCAGATGATTGATGAAGAAAAAGTGCATTGGAAGAATAGTTGAAGGACAATAAAGAAGATTGAAGCTAGTATACCCTAAAGGCATACTGAATACTGGAAAGACCAAACAAAGACCTACAAAAAAGACCAAATGAAGAATAGAATAGAAAAGATACATGACAAGGCAAGTATTACATAGTCAAACAAAGAAGCACCTTGCCCATAATTCCAAAGACTTAATTATTAATAAGAAAGTCTGGATAATGGACATGGCAGTAACTGGAGACAGTGGAATAGAAGAGAAAGAACTGGAGAAAATCACAACATGTGAAGACCCACAAATATAAGTAGAACAATTTTGGCAAAAGAAAGCAATGATAATACTGTAGTAATGAGTGCTTCTGGGTACAATCCCAAAATATTTGGAGTAGTCCTTGCACCCCATCAGCATTGACAAAATCAGCACCAGTCAGTTGTAAAACACAACTTTCCTTGGAACGATTTACATCCCATAACAATACCTTTAATATTATTAAAAAAACAACTTCTGCTCATTCCAGGTTCTTAGAAAGGTTTGATGGGTGGATAAAAATGCTAAATTCAATCTAAACACTTGGTGACGGTATGACCAACCATAATAATTTAACATCTGAAGCATCACTTGAATACTACTTATACTGACAACATCATAGTCAATTCAAAAAGGCAGCTTTCCTATGTCTAGTCTATGCTGATACTATTAACATAATCAACCAACAACATCTCCAACGACAACTTTAAAATCTGGAAAAAAACTTCATAGGACAATATAAGAACATTTTTTACACATTTCTCAATTATAGATAGTCCATAACTTACAACAGTACATTTAATAATTTAAATGTGATAGAAATCCAGGTGCTTGGCAACTGGCTCAAAATTATGAGTTGTTGCACTACTGTGTAGTTACACGATCATGATTTGCAACATTTTTTGCTGGTTTACAGGCAACTTTTGAAAACTTCTCAACTTTTCAACTTCAACCTCTCAACTTTTGAAAGCCTTCCTAATTCATGCCCTCCTAAAGCAGCCATTTTGCTGGTTTACAGCAAAAAAAAAAAAAAAAAGAAAGAAAGAAAGAAAGAAAGAAAGAAAGGAAAAGAAAAGAAAAAAGATAAGAAAAGAAAAGAAAAGAAAAGAAAAGAAAAGAAAAGAAAAGAAAAGAAAAGAAAAGAAAAGAAAAGATATCTTGGGGAAATTGGATTTGCTTAACGACTGTGTGATTTGCTTAACATTTTACTATCATTTCTACTGTGATTTGCCTAATAAGCACAATAAAAATGGTAGTAAAATCAAAATGGGTCACATGATGACACATTTTTTGACTGCCCTGACCTGTATGGAAATTCCAGTCCCAATTGTGGTCATAAATCAAGGACTACTTCTAATATGCCACATTAATCCCTGTTTAAAAAGAGCTGTCCTTCCTGCTTTTTAACTCCAATAGTTATATAGTAGGTAACTCAGCAGGGCTTTGGGGAGGAAAAATCAGCCTTTAAAATTTTTAATGTATTTCTTATCTCTGACTAGTTGAAACCCAACCACTAAGAATAATTTTCCCGAGTAGCAGTCAGACTTTCCCTGTATTGCCTTTGATACAAACTTCCACTTCAATTTCTTAATATTTCTTTCTCTTGAATAACGCTATGCTGTAAGCACTCCTCGTAGAATTTTAGGATTGGAAGGGATCTTGGACATATTCTAGTCCAATCCCCTTTTCAAGGTGAAAAATCCTCACACTATTCCAAACAAATGAGTATCCAATTATAGCAATTTGGAAAGATTGGTCTTTATTGTGAAATCACAGCTTCAAAAAAAAAAAAAAAGGTTTAAGTAATTTAGGGAAGATCAATCAATGATTATCTATAGAACTGTATAATTTCAGTTCCACAGTGGAGGTGGCTATTGGATTGATGGCACATTCTATCTCCCCCACTTTGTTCTCTGCTCTCAACAGATCCATCTTTTTGCTAATATTAATGTATTTTTGTTGTATTCCTTTTGCATTATTTCTTTTATGATTATATTATTTTACTTCGGTTCTGTTTACATTCCTTTCATTTTCTTCCTTTTTATTAATACAAGCTGCCTGGAGTAACCCCATGGCAAGATGACAGCAGAGAGAGAGAGAGGGAGGGAGGGAGGGAGGGAGGGAGGGAGGGAGAGAGGGAGGGAGAGAGAGAGAGAGAGAGAGAGAGAGAGAGAGATGAAAGGAAGGAAGGAGGGAGGGAGGGAGGGAGGAAGGAAGGAAGGAAAGAAGGAAGGAATTGCTCAGGATAAATAATGTGGCGCTATATCTATAATAGATTGAAATTGAAATTGTATGAAATCAACAACCTGCTTAAATGAGGAGTGAAATATCTTCAAAAGAAAAAAAAACAATGATATCCAATTGCTTCCTGGAAAAAACACCTTTGGGATATACTAGTATTTCTCTATTTCATGATATACAGCACCAAACTGAAACAAAAGAGAGTTATTTTGTTTGCTTCGCCACAGTTTCCTTTTCTCAAAACTTAGTATTTTTTTTCTGAAACTTTCTTTCTTTCTTTTCTTTTAATGAAGCTGTTTTCTAATTGCTTGCATTGTGGTGGAGTCAGGGAAACTTAATGGAGCTGAGCGTTTACTAGGGGAGTAAAAAGAAGGTGCCTGAAAATGGGCTTGAGAAAAGTTCCCTGAAGATGGGCTCCAGCATGAGTCTGAAAATTTGGAAGACAAAACCTCCTGATGACCGACCCAGATTGGATCTTACAGCATTATCCTGGGAAACATATATTTGCTTTCATTCATGAGCATTTACTGGCCAGATGCCCTTCCTGATGCATACATGGGGTTCACAGCAGATATTTTCTCTTTGCATCCAGAGAAAAATAACTACCGCTACCTAGAATCGAATTCACAGCCTCCTGATTGTGAGGCGAGAGCTCCACCTCTAGGCTACCATGCCACTCTCTAAAACTTCTTCCATAAGGATCAGTTATTCTTTCTTTGTTCCATAGATCTTGCCCAGTGGTCCCATATTGTCATATTTTTTACCACTGTGGATCCTTGGACTTATCCAAAACTGTTAAATTAAGCACCAAAAAATGAAAAGCAATGTCTTATATCATGTGGATGGACTAAATATTATGAACAAGTGTCTTACTGTTGACAATTCTTAATGCCAACCTGTTTAGATTTCTGATTCCCCCTCCCCATAATATGTCCCTCAGTGTTTTTCATTAGGCTATTTCCTGCCCCATAATTATTTCCACCTGACATGCATTCCCAGATCATCTAGTATGAACAATTTATTATGCCAAGGGGACTTCTAGAGTAAAATGAACCATGTGTTCCTATTTTCCAAAAAGACAACTGAGTGATAACGTATTATATTGCTGTGCCTGTGATATAATGGTTGCATTTGGCATTTGCGTGAATGTTTGATGATATATCATTTAGTGTTATGTATTTTTCCTCCTCAAAGAGTGCCATGGGGAAGGGATTTCTTCTTTTACTCCCACTTCATAATTCATTTAACAGGAAATAAATTTTTCACTGAAAGGAATTACTTGGTGGCATTATTCTGGCACTATTCCAGTGCTATAACTGGCACTATGAAAATATTATACATCTGGTTGCATGTCAAAATGTTAATATCTTGCCTTTGGATAAAGATGAGAAATACATGAAAAGAAAAGTAATAAAATTGGCAATCCATAGATATTGTAAAATGTTCTCTGTTTTCCAAAGCTAAAAATCCAAAAAATACTTCTAATGCAATTAATTTTGTACACATTGTTTTAAAAATGTAAATGAATCCTATTTCAAACTATCTGCTAATTCAAGAAGTTCAGTACAGGTTTAAGACCTAAAATCTTTTGAGCGATGCCACCCAATGATCATTAATATTGTAACTTCTAAAGATGAAACATAATGTTCACCTGTAGTAGAATTTCCCATAGAAGTTAAAGGAGCTGCAGGAGCTAAGATTACAACAGACTGAATACAGGTAGTCCTGAATTTATGACCATAATTGAGCCCAAAATTTCTGTTGCTAAGTGAGACAATCATTAAGTGAGTTTTGCCCCATTTTGTGAACTTTCTTGCCACAGTTAAGTAAATCACTGCAGTTGTTAAGCTAGTAACATGATTGTTTAGTGAATCTTGCTTTCTCATTGACTTTGCTTATCAGAAGGTCGCAAAAGAAGATTACATGACCCCAGGACACTGCAACCATCATAAATATGAGTCAGCATGCTAAGTGTATTTTGATCATGACTATGAGGATGCTGCAACAATCATAAGTGGGAAAATGCTCACTTTTTTCAGGGCCATTATAACATCAAACAGTTGCTAAACAATCTGTTATAAGTCAAGAAATTACCTGTAGCTACAATATATGTGCATGTGGGTAGGACAATATAAAGACAATATTTTCTTTATACATACTTTATGCACTAAACAAAATCTTGGCTGAGCTTGAGAATTCTTTTTAAATCTCATTTTTATCTACCTTAGAGCAATTAAGGCACGTAAGTAATCTTGATATGGTATTGTAGCATTGATACAGTATAAAACATTTGTCAGCTTACTTGATCTAGTTTTGTTTAATTCAGTATCATTTAATAGGTGCTACGCAAAAAAGAATAAAGGAATATTAAATTAGAATAACCTACTAATAACAATATCCTTATTAGCATGTTGATCTGTTAGATGAAGGATTACAAATTCTTGTTGTTCTCAAAAATGAAAGATGATATATAACAGATGACCTGACAACTACAGTATTAATGCCTGGCTGACTTATATATTCAAACTTTTACATTAGCTTTCTGATTCATTTAATGTGAAATACATTATGCCCCTTTCTAAACAATTGAGTACATATGAACAGTTGTATATACAAAACATAGTCTATGTATTCTAAAGATTATGTCCAGAGGTAGAGAATTCCTCTCCTTTGAAATTCAGATTAATTCTAAATGTAATTTATATCTTGAGAAAAGGTCAATCAGAGCCTCAATACCTGTTACTCTTGATATTTGAAGGGTGAAACAATTTCTCCATTCAATGAAGAAAAATGATACTAATTACATCTATATCTGTAAAAATGACTTACAGGAAAGAAAAACTATTCAAATGAAAATGCCATAGAATTATGCTGGTAGTAATATTTTCAAAGTAAGGAAAAACTAAGTCTGCATGATTGCTTATTTGGAATGAATCATTTGTGGTCAGTGGAATTTATTTGTTGGCACAGTTTTCATCAACATATTCCATGCAATATGTTTGATTACACTTTCCATCATTCCCAGCCATTATTGCCAATAGCCTAAATTAGCCTAAAATCTTATTCATAAACATGGAAATGGTATTATTAATGTAATGTAATTTAATTTAATTTGCCATATGATTGTGGGCAGTTTACAACTAAGAACCAATTTATACTGTATGTTTGTATGTATACTTACAAGAAGCACAACAGACAGAATAATCAAACCCAAATATGATTTGTAGTCTTCCTACTTGCTGGCATAGAAAATTCCAATAACCTTGCTATGGCAGGAAATTAGCAATATAATAGGGATCCAAAAACTTTTCTTTATTGGAATTTTGTACATAGCTTTTGTGACAACCAATAGTTTAAGACAAGGGTTGATTCCTCTTCTCCAAAATGAAATTGGTTTGATCTCAGAGCATATCAAAGAACAAATAAAACACCACAGAAAACAACTTGCCAGTTATATATTATTACTTACTTTGCCACCCCAAGAAAGATTCTTTTTCAGTGTGAAGTTCCAAATTTTACCCTCAACAGTTTTATAAAGGAAATTCAATAAAGTTCCTCTGATTTTTGGAACTGTCCTTTTGGCTCCAGTGCTGTTGAATCCATCTTTCATGTATTATTACTTTGCTTCTTATATAATGATATAATGTCAGAGGCATCTGTAGGGAAAGCTGTGGGTCAAAAAAATCAAGATGATCACAATCCTATTTATTTTCTATGTGCATGACACACTTGATTTTTTTAAAAAAGGGGGGTAACGCTTCCATTGCAGAATTCAATCTGCCATATTGATTACTTTGACATTTCACTCACAGAGGAATCCCCCTGTTTAGTACTTACATGTTCTAGGTTGGACTGTCAAAATGTCTGCTAATTTTTTTTAACCAGACAATAAAGCTTTTGTTACACACAATATTGTAAAGTTTTGTATAGCAGCTGCCAATATCTACAAGTAAGTGACCTTGGGTTCTTTTGAATATCTCCATATGAGTTTCTACAGATAGTTTTTTTTTTTTACATCATTGATATTTAAATGCCATTTTTTTATCTTGACTGGTTTGTGTAATGTTGATCTTTGATTAAAATAAATTGCATTATTTCCCTTTTTCTTATTTGCTTCCATCAACTGAATCTTCTGAATCTGTCAACTGTGGCTTGTCTTCCCAAACAAGATTTGCAATCCACAGTTTGAAATGAGAAGGAGGGTAGAAAACAATGTGTAAACATAGGGTTTAATTCACTGGTTATTTCATTATATATAATTAATATGGATAATATAAATATGATCTTTTATTATATAATAAAATAGTAATATTTATAGTATTACTATGATAGTATTTATAAATTATCTGAGAAACAAAATTAAAGCAGAGGATTTTTAAATTAAATATTTTTAAGAGATGTAAAAAAGAAAGAGAAATAGTACCTATAGTGTACTATAGGTACTATAGTACCTTGAAGGAGGCAGTGGTGAGGCCTCTCCTCAAGAAGCCTTCCCTGGACCCGGCAGTGTTGGCTAATTATCGTCCAGTCTCTAACCTTCGCTTCGTTGCGAAGGTTGTTGAGAGTGTGGTAGCGCGACAGCTTCCTCAGTACCTGGATGAATCAGCTTATCTAGATCCATTCCAGTCGGGTTCAGGCCTGGGTATAGCACAGAGACGGCATTGGTCGCATTGGTCGATGATCTCTGGAGGGCTCGGGACAGGGGTTGATCCTCGTCCTGGTCCTATTAGACCCCTATTACCACTATGTTTGCCTATATAATAATGCAGTTGTGTGGAGTTGTGCAGTTTTGTGAAGAAAAAAAGCAGCCATTTTGATAATTGGTAGAGATGGACCCCCTACTGCCCATTGATTTTTAAATGAAAATCTTTTGACACAGAGCTGAAGAAAGAAGATTTTGAAGCAGAGTTCTTGCTCCAGTCCAATGCATACAAGTTTAGCACCAGTTCTATCAAACATATTTCCTTTTCAACTTTGATGGCAGTTGTTATGAGCAAATTTTGACCTCCAAATGTCAGGATCTTTTTCCATCCTCCTAAATAGAAATTCATAATGAACATATAAATCACAGTATATCTCTGGAGCCAAAATGCCTGAGATTTACATGGTTAGGTGACCAGTGCCAGAGAGTTCATTCAAATTACTCATCTTAGCAATGCAAATAGCTGCAAATAACTATATTCTTGTAAGCACATGTACTCTATAACCCCATTGTTGATAAAAGTCTTTGCCCTGAAGCATCAACGTTTTATATTTCCCACAGTAATCTGGCAGGCATGCTGTTCTACAACAGATGTAGGCTCTTTTTGTTCTCATAAATGCATGGTGCTTATAACCAATATTTTCCCCACTATATTCTCTATATTACTGTTGGCTGTGACAAAAGATAAGAAAAGGAAGGAAACATAAGGTAATCCGGTATAATTTATAAGTTACCGAGCCAAGCAGCCACAGGCTATGGTAATTCTGGGCTGTAATGCACCCTCTGACTTGCGTTCTCATTTAACAATGGTTCCGTAATATTCCTACTAGGATGATGAGTACAAAGCTGACAAGATCAGAGATGTCATCACCCAAGGAACAAGCTAAGAGAAATCCTCAGAGTAAGCAGAAACCTTCTACTTTCCTAGGAGAAGTGCTGCAAAGCCTTTCCTAACCAGCACAGAGACTTCACAACCAACACAGGTGCAAGGTGGCATGGCAGACCATCCAGATCACATTACCAAGTCTCCGTGCTTTGCAAAAGTGGGTGACTTGCCATCTGATCATCATTTCTCACAGCTTGAAAAGTCTACAGGACTGCCACCTCTCAGTTTCTGGAAGCAACATTGGAAACCGGCCCTGTGCTCCAAACTCCATGTTCCGTGCTCCAGGAGTTCTTGGCATTACTTCTAACTTTGGCTTCTTCCTGAGCTCAACTTTGGCATGCTCTTCAGAATTTAATGGCATCACAGTGCTCCCTGGCCTTGATTTATTTGACTTCTGCATGGTAAATGTACATCCTACACACTTTCCCAGTAACCCTATTCCTGTTTCCTTGCTCCTCACCTCTTCTGCATATACAGACTTTCTTGTTTCCTGCCCTTATTTCTTTGCTGCTCACCTCTGACCTCAGCACACTTCCAGCATGTGCTTGATTCCTGCTCCTTGAAATGTCTTACACATAGCTGCACTATTCCTGTGTACAGCTGCCAACTCCTTAATCACTCATCCTTACCCTTGAAACTGAAACATAAAATGTGGAGCATAAAAATCCGTGACACTAAATAGTAACTGAAGGAATGTTGAAGTTAAGTTGAGTTGCTTGAGATGTTTAATTCAAATAATTAAATTCTCATAGAAAGTAGCCTAGTTGCACATTACACCAAAAGACTAAAGCAAAAGATTTTGTATTTCTTTCTGTTTTTGCATTTATTTGTCTCAAAAACCTTTCTGTTTTTGCATTTCTCCAAATGTGATGAAGCTCTGCACTATAAAATAGAATTTAAAGTACAAGTTTGGAAATAAAAGACATTCAACAAAAATACAATTTTAAATGGCATATTTAAATGAGAGTGCAGTTGCTGCTTAAATAAATAATTATTAAAATGAAAATTAGATTGCATGGGTTTAAAAAACACATATGAAATTGGAGGAACAAGACATATATTTAGTACTAGGGATTGTTTTGTTCTTTCCAGCAATGCAGGTGATATTCAATGAGGGTAAAGTAGCAACATGAACCTGCAGTGCTGAATTCAAACTCCAGTAAACCTGGAATAAAAATACACTTACTCCAAATAGTTATAGCTAGCTACAATTTATTTGCTTTGACTAGCTCTCTATTTCTGCAGCACATGGAACAAATTAAATCAAATGGAGTTTACCACAGAAGCGTAAATCACAAATTGGCAGACCTGGCTTAATCTCATATATGTATGACTATTTTCTCTGCTCAGCATTTTATGAAAATGAACTAAAGTAGAACCTACAAGAGACAGGAGAAGGACTGAAAAAGAAGACATGTTAAGCCTTCACTATGGCTGCTTGGTTGATCAAAATATGCACCACAAGTCAATTGTATATACACTGAGGCTGTGGAAGTACAATAAACTTCCCCAACTTCAAGGTCACTCAGTAGAGGCAAACTTTCAAAATCTGTTTATAATACTAGCTTCGTGTAAAACCAAAATGCCAAGGGATCTACAAAATGAAAAAAAGGAAGTGGCAGGTCAAAAGATATGGCAAGATTAACTAAATCACCTGTTATTGCAAAGACATCAGAATGACATTAAGCCAAACTTCATGCAGCGGTATTTGCAAGGGGAAATCATAAAAGACAAGATGATAGCTGCAAACATGGAATCTAAACATAGAACTTAAAAAGGTATGGGTCTTTCATTACATAGTTTTAGCTACTTTCTTGACTCTTTAACACACACACACACACACACACACACACACACACACACACACTTTCTGGCTTCATGAAAACTATTCTATGGTCAATTGTCAAAGTTAATGGTCCTATCTTGAAGTTCCCATGTAGCCTTACCTTTGAAACCAGGAAGTACTTGACAAAATGTCAGGCAGTAGTCTACTTGGTGAACTTCTACAATCAAAAAACCCTTACCACATCCAAAACTCTTGTGTAAATTAGAATGAGGCAGAAACACTTTAAGAATAGCAGTTACTTTACTATAATTGCCTCAGAATGTTCCTTTATAGCAATGGTGTATAATATTTATAATAGAGCTGCATATAGGTAATTCTTGATTTATGACCATTTAGTGACTGTTCTGAGTTACACTCTCTCTCTCTCTCTCTCTCTCTCTCTCACACACACACACACACACACACACACGCACGCACGCACACACACACACACACACACACACCCCATGGTCATATGATTACATTTTGTGCACTCAGTAAACAGCTGAGTTCTATACTAGAATCCCATTGAAAATTTATTGTCAAATTGTAATTAGTAAGGCAACAAAAGGATAACCTTCTAAGACAACTAGTGATAATATTAATTCAATCAATTCAAAATTAGTTACATTTACATTCACTTCTATTTTTTTTTTATGTTGCCCAATTACTTTTTAAAAATTGAGCACCAATTTTGGAAGAACCTTTTGACTATGACAGTTTGCCTAAAACAGGGAAACAGAAAAACCTGTTTGGCTTTACAGTTTAAAATCATCGAAATGTGTCATTTTTAGAAGTTACATTTCAGAAATCTAGTTTGATGAATTCCAGACTTTTTCTCACACTGCTAAATGCTGACAATTGGCCTACCCACCCTGAACTGACTTGGTTTACAAAGAAATCATACAATTTCTGAAGATTAGTTAAATACTTTCCTTTCCCCCCCAACCTTAAATATGGATATACTAATGTGTAGAAATAAGATATTGTTTCTGTTTCTTTGCCTTTTTGCCTACATTTCTGCAAATTTCATTCAAACTTCTCTTGATGGAGCCTTTGAGTAAATTCAGGAAAGCTGCAGATAGCAAATGACAAAGGAAAGGAAAGACAGGACATTGCAAGGAAAGACAGGGCATTTACATATTCTCCTTGATCATCTTGAAACTGAAAACTACTGGCATGAGGATTTCACTTATGGAAATGTTCTCTTTTATCAAACAAGAATGGGGAGCTTTGTTTTCCTGCACATTAATGGCTTCATATCCAATACTATGGAGATATCATGTACAAATATCCCTTTCTTTTTAACAGGTAAACAATAACCAAACTCCCATCATGCAGCTATTTACAAACACAATACAAGACACCCAGTGTTAATATTATGTCCTTCAATGATGTGCATGCTCAGAGCTCATATTTATCTTTAGGAGAGATATAATAAGTCATAACACATAATGTTTTTACTTGCTCTGCTGTTTTACATTCCCCTGTCAATTGTACAACACTGACTGTAAACCAATATTGATGCATCAATACTTCAGTTGTTCATTATCTCTTGGAAACCCAGCTTTTATTTCTTCTGTCATCTCAGAGACAGATACATCTTGTATCCCAACAATTTATTCAGCATTTCATAATGTAAGTTTTGTCATTGAACAGTTTGCTTTTCATGCCTCATAGCTGCCAGTTCATGGTTCACCCAGGATAATTCAAGGAAAAAAAAATCTTAAATGTAGTTTTGATGATGTGCAAATTTATATTCCTATCACCCATTTAGGATTTTGTGGGAGAACTCACTTCACCAGAAAAGCTCACTGAAGTCACTAAAGACCAGGGAGAGATGAGGATTTTGAGGATTTTCAGGGCATTAGTTCTGTCTAAAATCAAGGATCCATTGCAGTTCCCCAGCATCATCAAACCAATCAGGAAGAACATTTTGCCAAGCAATTGACAAATACCATATAAATAGAAAGGGCCAAACAAAATGACTATATTTGTGTGTTCAAAGAAAGAGGAGCTATTTTCTTATCTTTTTGTGAGGGAAGTGGGAAACAGTCTTGATTAGTTTGTTTTGAAGTATTGAAACTCTACTGGAAGTACATTCAGTAATTGGAAAGTCTGAAAGAGGGACATCGAATATTTGTACTGACTTTTTGAGTCCTAGATAATTGGTCAGCTCAGATAAGCAATGTTATCAGCTCCAAAGCTATAAGCAGAAGAGGTTCTGGGTGAGGTTCCAAGGCAAATTAGAGACCCCCTGAGGAGCATGCAATGTATTGTGGTTGAGATTGGTGGCCAGAGCATGAATTTTGGTCTCTCCGGACTAGGAGAAATAAAGAGATCATCCACTTGTACTTTGGATAAGTACTTCTCATGAGGAAGCCAGAAGAACTGAGGTGGTTAGCTTATCAGTTGAGAGGCTGGGTGTTGAGAGATTTCAGTTAGCTGCACAACCAAAATGCAACCTGTAATGGACATAAGAGTCACAAAAGTCTCATATTCTTAATATCAGATGTAAACAAATTACATTTGTTAAAGAGAGATCCTCTGTTTGGCAGGACTAAACCTCTTAATGGATCAACATTCTTTTGGGATTAAAGAAGGAAGGAAAAAAGTTTTAAAGAATTTGAAGAATTTGCTTTTTTATAGCAAAAAGATTAACAAGCACTGGATACAAGAAAATTTAAACAGATAATGCAGACTGTAATTTTGAAAGATTATTTTTTTGGTGAAAGTGCTTCAAACTATTGAAACTAAATAGACAAGGGCTGTATTTTTGTGGTAATATTGTTTATTTAATATTAAAGAATATAGAACATTTTACAAATGTAGATGAATTTTACAAAGAAAAAAGGAAATATGAAAAAGACTATGGTTGATTGTAAGTATAGATTGCCAAATAAAATCTAATGCACAGGTGTCAAACTCGCAGCATCACTTTGCTGTCACATGATGTATCGAAATGTTTTTTCCCTTTGCGGAGCTGGGGTGGGTGTGGTCTGTGCATGATGCAGGCCATCAGTTTGACATTCCTGCTCTAAGGTACTAAGGACACAAAAGCAAAATAGAGAAAAGTATGCCTTTTACTTTTCACTTTGTAATTGAGACAATTTCACTTTTAGATTACAATATTAGAATGATAACTACCAGAAAATGATGATGATGATGATGATGATGATGATGATGATGATGATGATAATAATAATAATAATAATAATAATAATAATAATAATAATAATAATTCACACAGTCATCCAGATGTTCAGACTGGGTTTGGCATTTTTGTCTACCTATTGAGGCCTTACCAAGGACTTTGGATAGGCAGATCTGGATCTTTGACATTGATGTGGCAGAGGATGGAAGCTGTTCCAAGTAAAGCTGCCTTTTGCAATTGACTGATAGCAAATTTCTCAATGCCAATGAATTTATCAAATGGTGCTCCAGTTATTTTGGGATTGCATGCAAGGCACCAATTACTATTGGTACTACTCTTGCTTGCCATTGCCAAAGTCATTCAATTTCTATTTGAAGGTCTATGTATTTTGTTATCTTCTCCAGTTCTTTCTCTATTATGCTGACTCCAGGCACTTCTGCATCCACTATCCAGATTTTTTTGTCTTTCTTTTTGACAATTGTTAAGTCCAGGCTGTTATGTGGTAGGTGCCTGTGGCAGATGCCTATCTGTTTGAATTCTAAAATTCGAGAACAATTTAACTTCTTCATTTTCTATGCCTTCCTCTATTGTATAATCCCACCCATTCTTGCTTGGAGGCAAATGATAATTCTTGCAAATGTTCCAATGCACCACTGTTGCTACTTTGTCATGCCGCTGCTTGTAGTCAGTCTGTGCAATCTTCTTGCAGTAGCTTACCAGGTGTTCCACTGTTTCTTCAGTTTCTTTGCATAGGTACCACTTACTGTCTGTTGCTGTCTTCTCAATTCTGGCTTTGTATGCATTTGTCCTTAAGGCTTGGTCTTGTGCAGCCAGAATTAGTTCCTTGGTCTCTTTCTTCAACTTTCCTTCTCTTAGGCATTGCAAGGTCTTGTTATTATCTACTTTTCTTTCTAATTTTTAAGGTACTTTTTTTTCTTTGTTGTTATTGTTGTTGTTGTTGTTGTTAGGTTTTTTTTGTTTGTTTTTCTGTTTTGTATTTTATATTTTTAATGATAAAACAATAAATAATATTTCAAAAAGTTACAAAGTCACTAAAAAATAGAGGATCAAAAAGAATTGACAAAGAAACTATGTTGTAAGATATAGAAAAAAATAAGAATATTTGGATATCACTATGATAGTGGTACCTTGGTATTCATCAGTAATTTGTTCCAGAAGACACAACAAATACTAAAACAGATGGATACCAAGAAAACCATGTGACTTACAATGTGAACTGCTATTTTAGCAGAAGAGATAGAGGGTCATAAGGTAGCTGACATCAGCAGCTTCTTCCTTTCATATCGACTACCAGGAGAAAGACAAGTGCTAGGACAAGATTTCTGCTTCAAAATGCTTTGAATACCAAATTCGATGAGTTTTAAAACACTCAAGTGCTGAGGTATGACTATGTGACTTGTATATTATCTATCTACACTATGTACTACTAAAACTTTTGCTGTCATGATATTTAACTGGGTGAAACAGTGCATCATAGAGCAGCCATTCTTGAACCAAGGTACTTCAAATGGGCTAATTTATTGAACGTTCACAAAATCTGGGATCTGTGACTGTCAAGGGAATGAAATTTGGGGAAGTTTTTTTTTTTTTAATTTGATTTATATGCCGCCCTTCTCCGGAGACTCAGGGCAGCTTACAATGCGCTAAGCAATAGCCTTCATACTTTTGTATATTTATACAAAGTCAGCTTATTGCCCCCACAAACTGGGTCCTCATTTTACCTACCTTAGAAAGGATGGAAGGCTGAGTCAACCTTGAGCCTGGTGAGATTCGAACTTACAGTAATTGCAGACAGCTGGTGTTAATCACAATACTTTTAGTCTGCTGAGCCACCAGGCCCGAAGCTGCTGAGCCACCAGGCCTGCTGAGCCACCAGACCTGAAGCAGCCACAACCACCAGTTGTAGCTGCTTCAGTGCTACTGGCTTCTGCTGGGTTGCTGAGATGCTCTTACAGTCATGGGATCTTCATTCTCAATGTTTCATGACAGTTTCACACTCAGTTTTGCAATTCCTCACTTCCTCCCCACCCAGCAGAAGTAACTTACCTGCCTGTTGGGGAAGGGAAGCGAATCGCTGATTTCTGCAAGCAGTTCTATATATAAGATATTATTTACTAATTCTGAGAAGTCATAACTGGAACTTTACACCACTAATTCTACAATTTTGCCCTAAAGTTACTAGCATGTAATGCTGGAATTTTTCTTCTATAGTCTAAACAATCCCACATGTAACACTAAGATAGGTCATTGTGATTAACATTATCACTAAACAAAGAATACCAGTGGAATTAGAAACCATTTGTTCCAAAGTGTTAACTGATACACTCTTTTGATGCTCAAATGCTCCGAGATGAGAATGGAATGCAAGGCAGGCATGATTTGTTTGATTGCACCTGGAGGATTTCTCACCCATAGCAGAAGTAAAATATATCTCCTCTTATGGTACTACAAGGAATAATGAATTACAATTCAAAAAAGAAAGAAACATTGACATGAGGATTATGGCTAATTTTTCCTAATTGCACTTCCATTAAGCAGCACTATACACAAACACCACACACAGTCAGCATAATTTGGACTCTGGCTTGTTTCTTTCTATTAAAGATTCCACCAGGGGTGAAATGTAAAATTTGTTACTACTGGTTCTGTGGGTGTGGCATGGTGGTGGTGGTGGGGTAATGTGACTGGGAGGGCGTGGCCAACTTTTTTTAAAAAAAAAACTTTTCAAAACATTTTTTTCTAATGCTTTGAAAAGCCTCTGCTGATCAGGGAACTCAGCTGGGATCGTCAGAGACTTTTCAAAGCATTTTTTTACCACCTCTTCAGCCAAGAGGTTGCAGAAAAAAAATGCTTTGAAAAGCCTCTGATGATCCCAGCTGAGCCGCGCGATCATCACAGGCTTTTTTTTTTTTTTACTTTTAAAGGCATTTTTTCAGCCGAAGAGGTTGCTTTTAAAAGTAAAAAAAAAAAAAAAAGCCTCTGATGATCGTGCATCTCAGCTGGGCATGGTGGGGGGAGGGGGGCGCAGGGATGTTTGCTACTGGTTCTCCGAACCACCCGCCACCATCGCTACCAGATTGGGCGATCCGGTCCGAACCGGGAGCATTTCACCCCTGGATTCCACTATACTGAACATACTAGATCTGAGATGCAGAACTCTAAGCAACTATAAAATTGTCCAAAATGATGCAAAAAGCTCAGTCACTAACTTTATGTTGAAGTAATTCAGGCAAGAAGCACCAACCATGAGTATTAATACTACCTTTCTATTAAGGTTACAATAACAAAATATTGAAACTCTGAAAGTGCATCTCCCTCCCACTTTGCTTTTACAACCCAAGAAACTAGGAAGGGTCTCTTCTGTGATGCCCCCTTTTCTTTTGTCAGCTAAATTGCCTATCTGACCATTGCCTAATCTGTTGTTGCTGCTCCTCTTCATTCTGCCTCTGAAGGACAGATCATTAAATCTTGCTTTAATCTTTTGGTTGTTCAGAGTTTTACAACCCAGGCATAATATGTTTAAATTACACCAGAATTTCTCAGACAGTTCTCAGCGTTAGCAAAATACTACATTCCCTTGTTGCTTAGCTAACTGCATTTCCATTAAACAGAAAATATTTACTTCAGTAAATAGCAATAGCACTTAGACTTATATACCGCTTCGTAGTGCTTTTACAGCCCTCTTTAAGAGGTTCCAGAGTCAGCATATTGCCCCCCAACAATCTGAGTCTTCATTTTACCCACCTTGGAAGGATGGAAGGCTGAGTCAACCTTGAATGGGTGAGATTTGAACTGCCGAACTGCAGCTACCAGTCAGCTGAAGTAGCCTGCAGTACTGAACTCTAATCACTGCGCCACCTTGGCTCTATTTGAAAGAAGACATTCTTATGACATTTCCATTGTCTCACCTCCACAGAGATAGAATAGGTATTCCAGTTTGGACACTGGACACTTCCAATACAAGTTTTTCATTGTAAACAATCGATGATTCCTCCTTGGAGATACTGATGATGACATATTCAAGGACTGGAAGCTACCCAGTTACTGTTCTCTACTTTAAATGATATAAACATAGCTACTTTCCTATGCTCTTTTGCTCACCCTGGCCATTGTTTATGGGACTGCAGGAAAAGCTGGATCCCTGCCTTCTGAAGATGCGGCTAGTTACATTGTCCAGACCAAAATCCAAATTAATTGATGGGTTTTAAAAAAGATTTACACCCTCCATAAAGTTTAGCAGAAAGAAGAGGTTCATGATATGGCTACCTCTTTTCAGCAGAAACAAAACATTTAACTGTTTATTTTAGTAAAAATGAAAAAGTCACTTTCTTAATAGAAGGTATTTAGTCTAGACATTAACCTTTTCAGCATGCACACATTATCCAAATATAGTTCGCATTGCTTTCTTTCCATTCCAGTAAGATGGGGAGTGCAAAGATAATCTTGAATGCAGTTATATGGTAATAATTGGTTATTGATTATTGTATACCAAGGTGTCAGTACTTGTATTCTCATTAATCCTTTCCCATACGGCTATCAGATCTGGGTTGAAAATAAATAGATATAAATGATATAAATATGCAGACATAGAGTCTTTAGATCAGTTTTTGACTCCCAGTAACTACCTGGACCCTGCAGTTTTCCAAGCAAGATTTTGCAAGTGGTTTGCTGTAACACTTTCTCTTAGACTAGAGTGTCCCCCAGATGTCTTTGTGCCCAAGGCAGGATTAGAACTCACAGTCTAGCACCTGGTGCTTTAACCACTACATCAAACTGGCTCCCCCATTTTAAAAATATAGACAAAACAATCAAGATAAAACCTAACAACATTTAAAATTACATCTCTGTGATGCCCTATAGTGGTCATACATGATTTAGCATAATAATTTATACCAAGGTGAGATACTGTCCCTGCTGCTGTTCTGCCTAGATTTGAATCTCCTCATTCAGATAATCCAATGTCGACTGGCAGCCCCCAGGGGGAGAGCCTTCTCTGTGGGGTCACCTACTATCTGGAACGAGCTCTCCCTGGAGATACGGAGGATCCCAGATCTGTGCACCTTCCGCCACACTCTAAAGACCTTTTTATTACATCAGGCGGGCCTGGCCTAACTTTCTCCCTCTTTTTAAACACTTTTTAAACAATTTTTAATATTTTAATATTTTTAATATCTTTATACTCAAAGTTTAAATTTGTTTTAAATTGATTGGGGTTTTAATCTGTCTGGGCCAAACTATTTAATTTGATTTTATTTCTGCTTTTTAAATTTTGTATGTATGTATTTTATTGTTGGCTGTTCACCACCCTGAGTCCTTCGGGAGTAGGGCGGTATGCAAATCAAATAAAAGTAAAGTAAAGTAAAAGTAATCACAAGGACTGGATATGGATGTAACTTCAAGAGTGGAATTACCATCAACCACCTCCTCTACATAAATGCACAGAGAAACAATATCCTCTGTGCATGCTCCAAGATGGCGGCCTCCAGCTGATCCTCCATTGCCGGAGGGGGTAATTTTTGGCATTTTCGGTGGTTTGTATGGGCCAAGCTTCTTTTCTTTGGCCCAGCCCGGCTAGATGAATATGTTCCGGTCCCATAGAGAGCTTTTAAGAGCTTGTGCTCTCCGGAACATCTTTAGGAACTGAGAAGAGCCAAGAGGAACTGATGTGAAGGCGGACACCATTGGGAGGCCTCGGCAACCACGATCGGGGCGGCGGCTGCAGCTGTGGCTACTCAGCGTGTTGCTGGGGGTGGCTATAGCAGCAACAGCAGCCAAAAATAGTGGCAGCGGCATTTGCGGTGGCGGCGGCAATGCGGCGGACTTTGTCGGATCCCCAGGGGTCATGGAGGACTCGGGGGATGATTTGGCTGCTGGTGGTGGTGGTGGCGGCGGCGCAGGGGCAGCTATGATGGCGGCCATTGGGACAGCACCGAGAGAAGTCAGCCTGGTCAAATCATCTGCTGTGGAGAGTGAAAGGAGATCGCTGGTGGCTTATCATCTTAGAATTGCTCCGGATGGGAACCCTGCAAAGATCTGAGAACCTGGGAGCAACTATATGAACTATAGGATTGCTGGAAGACCTGAAGGAGATTTGGAACCGGCCACGGACTAGTGGCTGATTTGTTGCCCTTATTCGGTCTCTCTTTCCCCTATGGCCTGGTTTCAGGCATTATTTGGTCATCTGCCATCCGGACTATTTCCATTTGTCATGAAGAATGCTCCCCTGGCCTTGAAGAACCCTCCCTGGATCCATCTTATCCTCTCCTTGTTACCATCTTTAGTCTGCCCCCCTCGTCTTGGCTCTATATTCCATCTCATACCTTTTAGCTGTAAGGAGAGTTCTTGGTCTTTGGATTGTGGGTACTGAGGGAGCCTGGTTCACTACTGCCGTTCTATTACTGGAGGTGATATTCCATCTTTTTAATGCCAGCCACCATGAGAGGGTGGTTTTGGCGTTTTTATCCTCCGGTTTCTTTCTTTTGAATGGCTGAGACTCCTTTTCACTGCCGTGAGAGGGCAGTGGATTCCAGATGACCCATACCCAAAGGTTCTGTATTTTCTCCCCAGGACCATTTTACTTGACTATCATGATTGAATCCCCGGCCATATATCATCTTTACCCCAGGCTGTTTTCAGCTGTATTCAGTGGCCGAACTTTTGGTGTTGTGAGATTCCCCCCTCTCGCAAGTCTGGCCCTCCACACTATCGAGGGCCTACCTTGATTACGGGTTTTGGAACCCTGAGAGGTGGCATGCAGTGAAAAGGAGGCTGAGGAGTTTTCTATCCAAATTTTTAATTAAATTTTTAAGGGGTTTGGGGGGGAGGGTTGGATTGGAACTAGGGTTGTGGGTTTGGGGGATAACCCACTGAGGGTGGGACCAGGCCCGGCTGGGGGGCATGGCACAGGAGGCGCAAAGCCCTGGGTCGATGAGGGGGTTAGAGTTTGTAATGATGAGGGCCAGTACATCAGTACTGTGAGTGGGAGGGGCAGATATGGCGGGAGCTGGGGGCCAAACCTGGTTGTGGGAGTGCAGGCCTGCTGTCTTTAAGCGGTGGTGCGCTCTGGCCCCCAAGGCTCCTCTCGTTCCCCAGGTAGTCCAGATTCTCAGGGCCCGGACCTTCGGCTGATGATATGCAATGCCAAATCTGTAGTAAATAAAGCCCCCCTCATTTGTGATCTTGTTCAGGCGGGGGGAGCGGATCTGGCAGGAATTATGGAGACCTGGGCCAAGAGGGGGGGGTCCCACTCATTGAAATGTGCCCTCCTGGTTTCCGCGCATTTCATCAACCGAGGTCACAGGGTAGGGGCGGGGGTGGTGGTTGTTATAAAAGAAGATCTCGGTCCAAGGGAGGCCACTGTTCCTCAGATTGCCGGATGTGAGTCCCTCCTGGTGAAGTGGGGTCATGGGGTTCAGGTGGGCTTGCTGATCACGTACCTGGCTCCCTGCCACGTGGCAGCAGCCCTGCCTGAACTGCTCAACGTTATAGCCGGGGTGGCGGTTGATACCCCGAGGCTTATGGTCATGGGGGATTTTAACCTGCCATCTGTCGGTGAAGCATCTGAGGCAGCATGGGAGATCATGGCTTCCATGATGGCTATGGACCTGACCCAGTTAGTGCATGGCCCTACTCACCCGGGGGGAAATACTCTGGACTTGGTTTTTGTCTCTGGTCAGTGGCTGAATGATCTCGATATTGGGGATATAGTGACTGAACCCTTGTCGTGGTCAGATCATTCTCTCCTTTGCTTTGACCTTTGAACCACTACACCCCGCCGCAGGGAGGCGGAACTGATGAGATGGTTCCGCCCCAGGCGCCTGATGGACCCAGATCGGTTCCAGACAGAGCTTGGGCCATTTCCCAAGGCTCTGGCTCATGGCTCGACCAAAGACCTGGTGGCTGCCTGGGACAGGGCGGCCACTGGAGCTTTGGATTGGGTCATGCCTTTGCGGCCTCTGACTCAGCGCCGATCTCACTTGGCACCTTGGTTTACCGAGGAGCTGAGGGAGATGAAGTGCCGGAAAAGACGCCTGGAGAGCGGTTGGAGGGCCAGCCGGTCTGAATCTGACCAAACACTGGTAAGGTCTCATATTAAGACTTACCTAGTGGCGATAAAAGTGGTAAAATGTAACTATTTTTCTGCTCTTATTGCATCATCAGATAATCGCCCGGCCACCCTGTTTAGGGTGACCTGCTCCCTGCTCCTTCAGGAAGTGCGGGAGGACCCCTTGGAGGGTAGAGCCGAGGATTTTGTACAGTATCTGTATGATAAAATTGCTAAGATTCGGGAACAGCTGGACTCTGATGGGGTAGATTCAGGGAGGAGGATGGAGGCATGTCTTGAGAATATTATCTGGGAAGAGTTTGACTCTGTGACTCCTGAAGACGTGGACAGGATACTGAGTAGACTGAATGCTGCCACATGTTTATTGGACCCGTGTCCCTCCTGGTTGGTGCTGGCCTCTCGGGAGGTTACACGAGGCTGGCTTGAGGAGATTATAAATGCTTCTTTGAGTGAGGGTGTCTTTCCCGCCGCCTTGAAAGAGGCGGTGGTGAGACCTCTCCTCAAGAAGCCTTCCCTGGACCCGGCAGTGTTGGCTAATTACCGTCTAATCTGTTGCGAAGGTTGTTGAGAGTGTGGTAGCATAACAGCTCCCTCAGTACCTGGATGAATCAGCTTATCTGGATCTGTTCCAGTCGGGCTTCAGGCCTCGGTACAGCATGGAAACGGCATTGGTCGTATTGGTTGACGATCTCTGGAGGGCTCGGGACAGGGGTTGCTCCTCTGTCCTGGTCCTATTAGACCTCTTAGTGGCTTTTGATACCATCGACCATGGTATCATGCTGCACCGGCTGGAAGAGTTAGGGGTGGGGGGCACCGTCCTGTGGTAGTTCTCCTCCTTTCTCTCTGACTGGTCGCGGTCTGTGTTGGCAGGGGAATAGAGGTCGACCCCGAGGCTGCTTGTATGTGGGGTGCCACAGGGGTCGGTCCTCTCGCCCCTTCTGTTCAACATTTATGTAAAGCCGCTGGGTGAGATCATCCGTGGTTTCGGGGTGAAGTACCACCGGTATGCTGATTACACTCAGCTGTACATCTCCACCCCGGACCACCCCAATGATGCCCTTGAAGTGATGTCCCGGTGCCTGGAGGCTGTACGGATCTGGATGGGGAGAAACAGACTAAGGCTCAACCCATCCAAGACTGAGCGGCTGTGGTTTCTGACATCCCGATATAGTCAGTTGGTGCCATCGCTGGCTATTGGGGGTGAATCATTGGCCCCCACGGAGAGGGTTCGCAATTTGGGCATCCTCCTGGATTCACGGCTGTCTTTAGAAGAGCATTTGAAGGCCATGACCGGAAGGATTTTTCATCAGGTTCACCTGATTCACCAGTTGCATCCCTTTCTGGATCGGGACTCCTTATACACGGTCACTCATGCCCTTGTCACTTCCTGCCTGGACTACTGCAATGCTCTGTACATGGGGCTCCCCTTGAGGAGCACTTGGAAGCTCCAGCTGGTCCAGAATGCGGCCGCGTGGGTGGTTATGGGAGCGACGTGGTGCTCCCATGTGACCCCCCTCCTGCACGAGCTGCACTGGTTCCCGGTGGTCTTCTGGATGCGCTTCAAGGTTTTGGTTACCACCTTTAGAGCACTCCATGGGGTGCTCCATAGGACCGGGGTATCTACAAGACCGCCTTCTGCCACCAGTAGCCTCTCACCGACCAGTACGCTCCCATAGAGAGGGGCTTCTTAGGGTGTCGTCGGTCAAACAGTGTTGACTGGTGGCCCCCAGGGAGAGAGCCTTCTCTGTGGGGGCACCCGCCATCTGGAACGAGTTCCCTTCGGAGATACGGAGGGTCCCGGATCTGCGCGCTTTCGGACATGCCCTCAAAACATTCCTATTCCAGCAGGCCGGCCTGGCCTAATCTCTTTTTTAAACTGTTTTAAAAAATTTTAAATTTTAAATTAGTCTTGTAAATGTGGGGTGTTTTAAATTTTGTTCTTTGGGCCAATTTATTTAATTGTATTTTAATGGTTTTTTAACATTTGTATTATATGTATTTTATCATTTGGCTGTTCACCGCCCTGAGTCCTTCGGGAGTAGGGCGGTATACAAATTCAATAAATAATAATAATAATAATAATAATAATAATAATAATAATAATAATAATAATAATAATAAATGACATCAAGTTGTATGCTAAGAGTGAACGAATCATCGACTCACTAATCGCTGGGCCTGGATCTACAGTGTAAACATTGGGATGTCATTCATACTGGAGAAGTCCTGCCAGAAGGTAGTCAAGAGAGGAAAAATAGTTAAGACTGGGATGGAACTACCAGCAGGCCATGTAGCAGACATACAGAGCAGTTATTTGGTAACTTAGTATCCCACAGTCAGATGGGAACCAGAAGGAGGAGGCATGGAAGACAACAACATCCAAAAAGCTTAAGGGATGAGATAGGTCCTGAAGAGCCAGCTCAATGGAAAGAACAAGATCCGTGCTATCAACACATATGCCTTGCCGGCAATCAAATACCCTACTGGTGTAGTGCCAAAGAAGGACATGTTAATGTCCTTATTTGTGTAAATAAAACTTAAATGTTATTTAGCCAAAGAGCAATTGCAATTGAGACCTGACCAAACAAGTCAAATGCATCGAGGTTTGGAAGAGTGCATATTAAATATTTTGTACTTCTGCAAATCTTGGGGGAAATTGTTCATATCTCCTAGTAGTTTTTAGTCTTCCAGTGTTTTTGCCCAATCCTGTTAGTGCTCATCACCTGAGTTTTCTCTTACAGTATTTTATTTCATCTGGCTGTTCACAATATTATTTTTCAGTAGCAGTACCCTTTTTATGGGAATAGGAATTAGGTAGAGCTGCCTCAAAATGTTCAAATAACTCTTGGTTTATATATAGTATTGTCGGTGAGATTTTGATGCCTTTGGAGATAATTTCTGAAATGGATTCCTTTGTAGGATCATGAACAGTATGCTGATGGAATTTGTGAGTAAAGCAATTTCTAGGAAAGCTTCCTACAGGGAAAAGAACATTAAAAGCTAAAGGCAAGTGCAGAAATGAAGTAAACCTAAGCAAATTGTAATCCCTATATATTCAGTGATGTTTTGGTAATTGGTAGAAATTACTGAATGAGCGAAGAAGCTGAAAAATTGTCAAGTGCAATGCTACATCAGGAGAAATGATTTGAAATATGTGGCTATCACAGGATACAGTGTACCAGTGCAGAGATAAATGCTTCTTTATAGTAGAAGATGGTTCTATGCATGTTGAAGGATACAGATGTCTACTCCTTCCATACTCCTTTTTTAGGGAAGTTTGTTGACAAGATAGTTGGCCTATAGCTCCAGAGAGCCCTAGGAGAAACAAATTATCTAGACATTTTTCAATCAAGCTTCAGACCTGTTTATAGAATTGACACTGTATTTATTGTACTTGTCAAGGATTTTAGGTAAGTTCAGGGTTCAAGGTTTCTCAGTGGCTTTCTATATCATTGATGATAGTATCCTTCTGGGCAGTTTAGAAGATTGGGAGTAGAAAACACCATATTAAGGTGCTTTTTTTCTCCTTTTTTCAGGACCATTACTGGTTGGTGTTATTAGTGGGGCAGAGGTGAAACCTGAGGTACCTTTCTTCATTCCTATTTAACATCTACAAGAAGCTGCTGGGTGAGGACTTCCTTTGGCATGAGGTACAATATCATCAATACTTCAATGATACCTTATTGCATATACCTAACTTAGGCTGACCAAGCAATGCTGTCAAAGTTCTTTCCTAGTACCCATGGGCCATGTGGGTCTGGATAGGGAGAACAGGTTTTAGCTCAACTCCGGTGAAACTGAGTGGCTTTTCCATCTTTCTGCATAGGGGTCTACCTGGACTCTTGGCTCCTACTCAAAGAACAGGTAGCTGCCATGGCCAGTGGGGCTTTTGCACAAGTTTATCTTGTGCCCTAATTGTACCCATTCCTAGGTTGGAAGGCCTTGCTGTCAGCCTTATAAAAAAATCAGATTAAGAAACAGACCTAAACCTAAATCTACTTCTATTAGAACATCTATAATTACAGTAACTTACAAGTCTGAATATACTTCCTTTCCTCCCTGTTCATGTGAATTTGGGGTGGGGTGGAGCACTGTCAGATCATTTTAATAAACCACTTTCTTGGTTTAAGCCTTGTCTATCTGATGGTTTCCTTGGCAATGGAGATTCCCTATGTCCTTTAAAGATATCATTATATATGTATTACAGTTGATTATGGTGACTCTTGCCTTAGTCAGTTCACATATGGATTACTGTAACACAGTAAGCTCCCCTTAAAAGCACTCAGAAAACATAGCTGGTTCAAAATATAGTGACATGGGCACTTTTTGCCGTTCATCATTACACCCAGATAACACAACTTCTATGCAAGCTACATGGGCTCCCATTAGGCTTCTGAGTACTTATAAATTTATTCATAACATGGACCAGGCTACTAGTAGGACTTCATTCCTCCTATTGTTTCTGCTTGTACAACCAGATATGGTATAGAGAACATGTTTCAGGTACCTTTTATCAAACTATGCAATCTTGTTGGAATCAAAATGTGCCCTCTCACAGCAGAGGCTTTCAGTATTGTGGAATAGTGTTTCCCTAAAGATTTAGATGGCCCAAGACCTGTTTGCCTTTCTTCTTCTTCTTCTTCTTCTTCTTCTTCTTCTTCTTCTTCTTCTTCTTCTTCTTCTTCTTCTTCTTCTTCTTCTTCTTCTTCTTCTTCTTCTTCTTCTTCTTCTTCCTCTTCCTCTTCCTCTTCCTCTTCCTCTTCCTCTTCCTCTTCCTCTTCCCCTTCCCCTTCCCCTTCCCCTTCCCCTTCCCCTTCCCCTTCTCCTTCTCCTTCTCCTTCTCCTTCTCCTTCTTCTTCTTCTTCTTCTTCTTCTTCTTCCATATCCGTCATCGGACGTTGGCGATCATGTTGGCAATCCTATTTTTTTCAACAGCCACATGAAAAAGTGCTGCTGAGTTTTGTCCAAACCAGTCCCTTAGATTTTGAAACCATGATGTTTTTCTTCTGCCTGGACCTCGTTTGCCTTCAATCTTTTCTTTTAACTAAACATTAAAGGCAAAGCTGTTTTGCCAAGCATTTGGGCCAAGTGAATAGAGAAACACTGCTGTTATGAAAGCACATTTTTGTGTGAGTGGAGTTATTGTTTATCTTTGGGTGCTAGGTGTATATTGTGGATTTTTCCATGTTTTAATCTTTGCAAGCCACCCAGAATCACTTGTGTGGGAGGGAGGGAGGGAGGGAGGGAAGGAAGGAAGGAAGGAAGGAAGGAAGGAAGGAAGGAAGGAAGGAAGGAAGGAAGGGGGAATTCTCAATGTTTTCATCTTCTTCTTCATCTTCTGTGTATCGGATTACATAAAACCTCTACTGGTTGACCTGATCCTTCATAAATATAATCCCAGCTCACATTGTTATACTTTTAAAGATACTTTTATTCAGATCTGGTCCATGTTTGGGGATCAAGTTTTCATACCAAATTTCCATCTGTTCAGTGCAGACTCTCTACCTTGGGGCTCATTCTTATATTAGTTGGATTTATAGTTTTTTTTAAAAAAAAGTCAGTTGATTTTCATTGTATTCTCCAGAAGCATCAATTAGCAGCTCACCCTGAAAAAGTTATGCACTTGGAATGTGCAAAGCAATAAAGACAAATACTTTACAAAACAAGCTTCCTGAGCAAAAAGGACCTTCTTAAAAGGGTTAAAGCAGGTTTGTCTTCTGGACGGCTGCACAACTATTTCAGGAGAAGATGGATCTAGCTGTCCCTAGTTATGTGAGAATGTATCTACAAATTAACACCTTCCCTAGGATTGCTAGTGAAATAGTTCTGTATACATATATATATTTGAATTCTTTTATTTTTGAAGCAGCTATCTTGAGACTTTTGAAGCATGTGGCTGTTTTACTTCTCGTACAGTCCTTTCAAATGCACTACACAGCTTTATAATTAGACCTTGCTAAACCAAATGTGCTAATTGGTTAAACATGCATCTAGGTTCTAAACTTGTTTTCTGTTGACTTAGAAATCAAAGGTTCCAGATTCTAGACATCTTGTAAGCACTAGAAGTATAGAACAGTGGGAGGAAAATGTGTTGGATATGTTTGCCACCTTGATTTATTTGTAAAAATAATAGAGGTGGGAAAAAAGAAAGAAAGAAAGAAAGAAAGAAAGAAAGAAAGAAAGAAAGAAAGAAAGAAAGAAAGAAAGAAAGAAAGAAAGAAAAATATTGGTAAAGGGGTAACCTGAAATAAATTTATTATAATTAAATTATTAATTTATTCAATAAAATTTAGTTACTACTAGTTGAACCTTCAGAAAGGACAGGTTTCTGAAATAAAGGACTATCCTTTATAATAAAGAACATATGGTCACTGTATATATAATAGAGCGATAATAGTTTTACACACTGTGTATTGAAATGTAGGGAGCTTGTATAGAAGTTCCTATTGCATCTGTTTTCTTTTTTCGTTACTGTTTTTCGTTTTTTTTTTTAGTTTTATTTCGGTCCCATATAATTTAGCACAGCTTTTGTCCTGCCATTTCAGCTTTCTGAAAAGGAGCTCTATGCTTTATCTAATAACTCTTTTATATGACCATGCCTGATCTTTTACACATCTTTAATAGCAATAGAAAAATTACAATCTGTAGTGACTGCTTTTCAACAGGCTCCTGAATTGGCAGCCAGATGACAGAAACTCTGTTCATCTATGAAGCGTTTTGCTGGTTTCGGAAGCAATCAACCAAAGATAACAGGCTGAAAATTTATCTGTTGTTGTACTACAAGTGGACTGTGACCAAGTTACTGGCCCAGCGCTTTGACTCCAGATGGGATGTTTGCTCATAACTAACAGAGAGGAATGTAATTGTCTGAAATCCATGAATTTCTAATTTAAGTATTTCTATTACTCCCATGCAGATTTCAGCACTGCAATAGATAGTGTGCACAATTCTGAAAGAAAATCATTTTTAAGTATCTAGTGTGAATGTATGTTTTCTTTAAAATTCCTTTTTATACCATTACAGTCCAAATGTTTTTATATGGTATGAGCAGCGTATTTTTTAACATTTCCAATGACTACTTACCGAACATTCATACCATTTCCTGTGGGGAAACTTTTGAGCTTCAATCAGTGCCTGAAAGTGCTTATCCTGGCATTTTAAATGGAAAGTCAGTCCAAGCAAATATCGCATAAAGAAATCATGTCAAATATCATCAGGGCTCATTTCTTTCCCTCTTGCTTATTTTGAAAATCTGTTTATCAGCTTTTTTTTTTTGCAACAGAGTTACATAAAGAGACAATGTGACATTGTTGTTTCTTGTCTTTGCCTTTGTGCTATATAAAGTAGTAGAGAGAGATTAGATAGCGCAAAGAAAAACACAGGCTGGAGGAGAGGGGGCAAGCTAGTTTAGACTGGCGAAGCTCCATTCATTTTACATGAGCTATTTTGATTTACACCAGATGACAATGTGGCCTCATACTGCATTCAGTCAGACAGGAGTGTAATAAGACATCATTTATCCTGTAGCAAGTACTCCTGAGGCGCAAATGGCTCTTTACTAGACTTGAAGGTCAAAATACATATATGTGCCAGAATCATGTGGCAATGAAGTTTATAATATCTAAAAGGTCTTTCCATCACAGTTGGTGTAGATAAAACTGAACTACTATTTAATTATGCCATCATTGTGATTAAGAGCTGTCCAGACAAATATATCAAGAATCATAAAAGTGTGTGCAAAGTGGCTAGCTCCAGATCAGTAGATGGAGCTTTTGTAGGTACAAGACAGGAGTGATTCATGCTACATTCCTATGTATATTTCTGTTCCTTTCTTTTTTAAAAAAATTGGGTAAGAAATTTAAAAAGTGGATTTTCAATTGTTCTGGATGCAATAATTTTATGAAATTTACCGTAAATATTCCTGGTCTTGTCTGTACATCAAGAAGACTGGCACAGCCACCTGATTTTGTGTGAGTGTGTGCTAGTGAGTGAATGAGTGTAGTTGTGGATTTATTTAAATATTTTCTTATATTACTCTAATCTCTATATTATTCCAATTTTACCACAACATTGGAAACCTAGAAAGTTTCTCAGTGAGTTGGGGATGGATGATGGATGATGGTTAAAAGCTTACCCTCCTATTCAGTATCCTTTAGTAATACAAAAGAAGAAAATGTTCAATTTTCTTCAATGGGTAGTAGTGATCTTTGGTGAACAAGAACTCCTGTTTTGTGCATGCAGCAACATTATTCATTACATACTAACTTGTTGAATATTGCACTGATTGCCCCCAAGAATATGCAATGGCATTCAACATTGAATCATTTTATGTTCAAAATATTTTAACTAAAATGTTTATTTTTGGAATAAACAAGTTTTAAAAATCACCATAAGACTAGTTGCGTTTCTTTAAGTGTATGGGAGCATATTACATGTTGCTAGCAAAGTTATAGTTATATAGTTAAGGTTAGCACAAACAAACAAACAAATCCCTTAACATAGATAATGGAGAGTTGTGTTCTGCTCTCATTTTGTCTTCTCTTTGTAAATCCCATGGCCAGAAGCCATGAAAGCCAGAAGAATCACATCAGAGGTGGGTTTCAGCAGGTTCTGACCAGTTCTGGAGAACTGGTAGTGGAAATTTTGAGTAGTTCGGAGAACCGGTAATAAAAATTCTGACTGCCCCTGCCCCCGTTTATTCTCTGCCTCCCAAGTCCCAGCTGATCGGGAGGAAACGGGGATTTTACAGTATCCTTCCCCTGGAGTGGGGTGAGAATGGAGATTTTACAGCATCCTTCCCCTGCCACTCCCACCAAGCCACACCCACCAAGCCATGCCCATGAAGCCACACCTACAGAACTGGTAGTAAAAAATTTTGAAACCCACCACTGACTCACATATTTTAAGAACTGATAGAGAGAGTGAACAACTTGCCTCCAGAAGTTGTGAATGCTCCAACACAGGACATTTTTAAGACAAGATTGGACAACCATGTGTCTGAAATGGTATAGGGTTTTCTGTTTAAGCAGGAGGTTGGACTAGGACCTCCAAGATCCCTTCCAACGCTGTTATTCTGTTCTATTCTATGTTATTCTGATCATATTCCTGAAATAAGTAGTATCTTACAGCTGTTTCAAATGATAAATCTAAAATTCTGTTGGGTTCCAAAAAATACATGTGTCATATATCACACTCAAAAAAGTGCAGATTAAAAGAACAAGGCTGATTTTGGGTGCATTGCCTATAAGCATCTTTGGAGGAGCCCTAGAAGAGCTCAACTTGTAAATTCTAGCCTCAACTGAGGCATCAAAAGTACCTCTAAGTTCTCATTTTCCTATTTTAGCAAAACAGTTACAATCTTCCTCCCCAGCCACTCCTTTTGTTCCAATAATTAGTTTTAATAATTTTAAACAATTTTAAACAATTTTTATTTTTGATTGTTACATATCTCAAGTGCTTTATGATAAGAAAATTGGGATATAAATAAAATCAATATTCTTTCGTGTGTTGATGGCCATTGTTACTGTACCTAGATTTGGAAGATTCTTGGATAACACTTCTCAGACTTTTAGTATAACAATATCTGAAGTCTAGTATTGGCCATGCATCAGTTTGCATTACCAAGTTCCCATTATCTGAATAAAACGTTTAACTTTCCATGGTAATGGGTATAATCCAAGGGTGGGTTCCACTTACCTTTACTACCGGTTCGCAACGGGAGCTCGCATACGTGCTTGCTTCATTCGCGCTTCTGCACATGTGCAGATCATCAGTGATAACGTCGGGGTGGGCGGAGCCTCCCATTACCATTACTACCGGTTTGCAAGAACCAGACCGAACCGGGAGCAACCCACCACTGGTATAATTTCTAGGGCCATTGGAATGATACCTAGCTAAGAACATAAAATTCCATGTATAGAGTAAATATGTGATTATAAGTAGTCAAAGGTGAAACAGAAGGTGTCAAACACACATGGAAGCTTCTGTTTCTTCCTTTTGGTAAAATTCCTTTTGAGAAATTTGCAAATATTTAGAACCGTGGAAACATTTGAACAGCTTATTGTGCTTCTTTTTCAGAATAGTATATTTAAATATATAAATATTAAATTGCTGTTTCACTTTATTATCTCAGGGCCACATTAAGATTGTTATTTTGAAATTCTGCTCTTTTGGAATTCCTTGAAGCAGCAATAAATCTATTAATCAAGCAGATAGTACAGCTACCAGCATAAGGCATTTAGGCTGCATTTATAAGGATGGGAAGAAAGCTAAAGCTACCTTAAAATACTTAAAATGACAAAGTTGAATAAATGAGGAGTGGAGTGGTTTGACATGGAGAGATACAATAGGAAAGGAAATTGGCCCTGGGCATAGGCAGAAAAATGGAACCATAAATCACACAAAGTTAAAGACACTTGTGTGTGTTTATCCAGGGATCCAGATGTTCTTCACTAAATGTGTAACAAGTTTAGAATTATTTTACACATGGTTGAAAAGAAGTAAGAGCAAATGAGATTCCCCTAAATTATGTAGGCAAAACATATTCAGCTATCTTCCAGAATCCTTTTTGGTCCCGGCATCTTCAGTGAAGCAATTAAATCAGAATTCCAAATCAAGCTGCCATTTTTAAAAAAAAGACTGAAAGTCATAGTTTGGAGAAATATAGTATGATATAGATTTTATTTTCTAACAATATTTCTCTAACAAAGGGCTAGGAGATTACAAAAGGCTTTCTCAATCTCAGAGAGAAAATACAGTGCAACAGCCAGATATTTTCCTTGCATTTGGCTGGCATGGATGCAGTTGATATCTTCCTACCAGTAATTGGTTTCTTCTATGATGTAAATCCACAATAACCTAAATTTATTGTTCTATACTTTTTCCAGGTATGGAAAAATGTTTTTGCACAATAAAAAAAGAGTCTGTAGCAAGGACTAAAATCCCAAATTACCCTACATTCTTCTCATCTGTCTGCTTGCTTTAAATCTTTGGATGAATGTGTCCAATGATTTCACATAGAAATTGAACAGTAAAGGAAAACAACTGAATCATTTTGGATTCCACAACACGTATATCCTTTGTCCAAGTAGAAATTTTGTACTTTTAACTTTCTGGAGATAGTCCTTATAGATAAGCATGGAACCATATTAATTACAACTCTCAGACCATGTAATCTAGACTTACCAATAAAAAATCCAGATTCTCCCTTCATAGTTTAGACTGTTTGATTCTTGATCCGTATCAGTCTGATAATTGGAACAATTGTAGGTCTGATTAAATGATGAATACTAGTTAAATCGGGAACTAGGGATGCATTTTTATAAGCTTTTTGAGAGTCACGATCTTTATACTGAAAATCACTTTGCTAAAGGAAAATGTGTTTCTCTAGTTCAAGGGTACAAATGGTAGAACCTAGGGGGTATTCCATCAGTGTTCTCATATTCTCCTGAGACCCTTTGAGTGGTTGCTAATAATATGAGTAATCTTTTGCATTTTGGGAGTTTGAAGCACAAAAAGGGCAACAAGTCATGAGTACTTTGATACTCTTGAAATTCTTTTCTCAAAGAGTTACTTAAACAAAACACCTGAGGGCAGGACAAGAAACAATGAGTGAAAAGAATCAAGGAGGGAAGAAACCTAGAACTAAGGAGAAATTTCCTGACAGTTAGAACAATTAATCAGTGGAACAACTTGCCTCCAGAGATTATGAATGCTCCAACACTGAAAGTTATTAAGGAGAGATTGGAGAACAATCTGTCTGAAATGGTATAGTCTTCCCTGCCTAAGCAGGGGGTTGGACTAGAAGATCTTAAAGGTCCCTTCCAACTCTGTTATTCTAAATATCCTAAAACCTGGCTGTGGCCATTTTTGGCATATGACATTAAATATGCCATATAAAATGTGTTATGGTCCTTGAACCAACAGAGATCACATGTCTTAGATATCATTCTCTGATGTAACTATAGTTCAGCAAAGTGAATTATTAATTACCTCCTTTATTTCCTTCTGGTAGGATTCTGAAGGATTCGACTTCCTCTCCTTTTCTAATCATATATTTATATCTTCATTTTTAATGAATTTCTATTTCTCTTCTAACTAAAATTCTATGCTTTACAAATAAAAATATAGGACTTGTTGAATTCAAAAGAGAACAAGAACAGATTTATTCCCTACTTCAACACCTTCTTATTTTCTTTTCAGCAATTTGTGATAATGAATCCAGGAGAACAAAAGATACAAGTATGATATTTTAATGCCAGAAGTAGAATCCTTTGCTCATTTAGCGAATCCCAGTATAGACTGCATGGCTATAAACACGGCTACATAGAAATATGGTTGTGGGGAGGGGGTGCAAATAACTGAATTTCTTGCTCTGTGATTCAAGCACCTGAAGATTTCAGTTGACATAACTACTTAGCTAGCTAGCTACATAATGATATATTATAGATGGATAGATATGATATGATATGATATGATATGATATGATATGATATGATATGATATATGATATGATATGATTGGATGGATGGATGGATGGATGGATAGATAGATAGATAGATAGATAGATAGATAGATGATAGATAAATAGATAAGCACAAACACAAATAAATCTCCTGCTTTCTTTTCTTATAAATAATTATGCACAGGGTTGAATTCCAACTTCAGTTTGTCAATTACAAAGTTACTGGATCTTTTTATTTGCAGAAAGTAAAACCCACCACTTTTATTCTTTTATTGGTACCAATGGATTCTTTCTGCTGATGTTAATCAGGCAAATGAACACATTTTTCTAAAAACAATCTACATATTTATTTATTTTTTAGGGAGGGATTGTTATCTACCAATAAAATATTTTTTCCCTGCAAGCAGGCTGGTAAGGAGAACGTTTTTCTAGTAACTTTTTCATTCAGACAAATTGGGCCTACTGCCTGGCCTCCATTTAATTGGCAAGCAAAGTAATTACATGTTGTGTAATGATATGTGCTCCTTCTTGAAAGTGGCCGCAGGCTACTGCTTAAAAAAAGAGAGAAAAAGAGTACATTCTACTCTGGTGCTGGCTAATGCTTTGATTTTTGTTTGTACTTTCTGCATCAGCAATTCTCTTTTATTTTCTCAGCCTTTTTTTAAAAAAAAAACAACCCACAAACAAAACCTTACACCACTGGAAAGCAATGAGGGAGGGAGGGAGGGCTACAAGAAAGCCAAGGATTTTGCTGCTCTTCTGGTTAAACTAATTTCTCTGAAAGTATTTTGGTTTTGTTTTGGGAAGGGGGGAAGGGAGGTCAAGTAGCACATTCTTACCCTTCTTTCCTATAGCTCCTCAATTGTATATTTTAAAATAACTTTCTAATAGGACTCTTATGGGGGGCTTGGCATTAACAGCTGAAGGGGAAAATAACAGGGTGAAGGAAAAAAAGAGAATGAACTGCCTGAACAAATATGTTCAGGCAGTTGTTTTGTAGACAAGATTATAATGATGCATACACAAGGTCACCTGGAGCAGACTATGCACTCCTTTAAATTGCTTAAGCCCTCCTCAGAACCAGAGTCAGAGTTTTTAAGAAGGCCAAAATTAGAGAGGAGGGGTATGTCTATGCAATTAGGGTGCATGACTTTTTTTAAAAAAAGTAAATACCAATTGTAAAGGAGAATGCAGAGCATGGAAAGTGGCAAGCAGGCTTAATCTTTCTTTGTTGTGGTTATGAATTAGATTGTGGCAAATTGTTGTAGGAAAAGAGCACATCAAATCCTTCAAGATTCAATTTCATTCATTTCCATGTACTTGGAACACTTTTAGCTTTTAGTATACTGAAAATATGGACCCTATCTATGCCTTTTGCACTGCAAAACCATTTTCAGAATCTATCCAGAGTAGATTGGGCTAAAATTTTAAACCCATAATTTGCAAGTTTAGGGAGCAGAGACAGAATCACAGAAACATAGGAGCTGTGGTGGCGCAGCAGTTATAATGCAGTTCTGCAGGCTACTTCTGCTGACTGCCAGCTGCCAATAGTTGTGCAGTTTGATTCTCAATGGCTCAAAGTAGACTCAGCCTTCCATCCTTCCATGGTCAGTAAATAATGACCCAGATTGTTGGGGCTGACTCTGTAAACTGTTTAGAGAGGACTGTGAAGCACAATGAAGTTGTATATAAGTTTAAGTGCTATTGCTATTGGAACAGATCTTGGAGGTCTTCTCTTCCCAGATACTCATGCCACCCCAGACAAATGAATGTTCAATCTTTGTTTGCAAATGTCCAGTTTGAAGCTCATACAGGTCCAAGAGACAGGCTATTCCATGACTTACTAATTCTCATGGTCAAGAAATTCCTCCTTATTTTAAGTTTAAATCCTCCTTTCTAAAGCTTTCATCTATGTTGATAATCTCTCTTTCTCTCTCATCTATCAATCTATCAATTTATCAACCTATCAATCTATCTATCACATCTTCCAATGTGGAAACTAAATCTATTAATTTTCCTTTGAAGTTTTCAGGAATCTTTCTTCCCCTGCCACCATTGTTTTGATATTTGCATCTTTAAGCTGCATTGCAGAGTACTCATCTACAAATAAAATCATATCATTTTTTGCAAAATGTACCGCTACTAAAAAATGTCTTTAATAATTATATGTTGTTATCGGAATATTAACTCTATATATTCCTTCTAACAATTGAATGAAAAATGTTTTGTGTAATGTATTGGGTTCTTATGTATACGCTGTTATGACCCAAGTGGTCAGGGCAAGGCAGGACTTTAGAAAGTCCTTTATTGTTCTCAAGAAGTGTTCAACAAATGGTCCTCCAGTGACCAGTAAGGCTTCACCCCCTGCTACCCTGAAGGCAGCTACCTTCAGTGTCTCAAACAATAGCCCACATATTACCAGGAAAGTCCACAAGACAAAGTCCATGCATAAAACAAAGACAAAGGGCAAAGACAAAGTACAAGACAAAGGCAGTTCTGAAGGTAAAGCAAAGCAAAAGCAGTCCACAAATCTAGGGCAAGTCAAATGGCAGTCCTCAAAGCAAAGGTGAAAAGCAGTCCACAAAGCAAGGCAAAGGGGCACGAATCAAAGCTGGTGGAATATAATCCAAAACAAACAATTGTTCCTGGCAAAGGCTAACTGCCCACAGCTTTTTCTTAAGTCAC